>NW_004444042.1:9546424-9598484 GCF_000243295.1 Trichechus manatus latirostris
AGAGAGAGAGAGAGAGAGAGAGAGAGATATTCAGGAAATGGCTTACATGGTTGTAGAGGCTGGAACATCCCAAGTCCATGGGTCAGGCTGGAGTCTTCTCCTGATTCACTTGGCCGCAGGGGCTGGGGAGCCCAAGATTGGCAAGTCAGACAGCAGGGCTCTCTGGCTCACAGGCTGCTAAGATTGACGAATCCCAAGGACAGCAGGCAAGACCATAGGTAAGCTGCTAGCTCAAGTTCCAATAACCAGAGGTCAGATGAACAGGAGCCAGCTACAGGATCCAGAGCAAACAAAAAGCCCAGGAGCCTTGCCAGAAAGTCCACCTATATTGGATGCAGGCCACACCCCCAAGGAAACTCCCCTTCAACTGACTGGCTACTCACAGCAGATCTCATCATGGAGGTGATCACATCATTATACAACTGCCAAACTACATCATAACTGCCAAACCACTGAGAATCATGGCCCAGCCAAGCTGACACGCAACCTTAACGATTACACTGGGGAAAAAGACATTTCATAATGATAAATGGATCAATTAATCAAAAGGACATTACAAGACTAAATGTGTGTGCACTGAACACCAGAGTTTCAAAATATATGAAACAAAAAAAGGATAGAACTAAATAAACAAATTAGAGACATCCAAAGTTATAGTTGGAGAATTCAACACTCCTTTCTCAGTGATTGATAGAACAAGTACACAGAAAGTCAGTAAGAATAGAGAAGAGTTGAATAACTCTATCAATCAACTTGATCTAACTGACATTTATAGAACACCGCACCCAACAGCAACAGAACATATATTCTTTTCAAGTACTCATGGAGCATTTACCAAGATAGAGCATATGCTGGACCATAGAATAAAAGAGATTGAGAGCATACAGAGTATATTTCTGAACACAACAGAATTAAATTAGAAATCAATAACAGAAAATCCCCCAAATATTCAGTAAATGACATGCTCTTATACCATGGCTCAAAGAAGAAATCAGAAGCCATTTTGCAGTGGATGAAAGTAAAAACAAAGCATATAAAAATTTATGGGATACAGCTGAAGCAGTGGTTAGAGGTAAATTTATAGCATTATATAGTTATATTAGAAAAAGAAAGGTCTTAAATAAATTACATAAATTTTATCTCAAAACTCAAAAAAAAATATCAGAAGAAAGTAGGAGGAAAGAAATAATAAAGACGAGAAGAAATTTTTAAAAAAATAGAGAGAAATGAAGGGAAGGAGGGAGGCAGGCAGGGAGGGAGGGAAGGAAGCAAGGAGGGATGCAGGGAGAGATGGAAAGTGAGAGAGAGTGAACTTAATGAAGTGGACAAAATATCTGAAAGGCACAAACTACCAAAACTCATTCAAGAAGAAATAAAAACCTAAAACACAGTAAAAAAAAAAAAAAAAAGAAAGAAACAGGATTTGGATAAAAAGTAAAAAGAAACCCATTATTTTACCCCATGAAATCCAGGCATGGATTAAGATACTGCAATTTAAAAGAGCTTTCTGTTAATTTTCTTCCTCCCCTAAATGATTGAGGGAGTAAAATTATTTTTAAAATATCTTTCTTTGGTAATCAGTAATGATTTTTTATTATATAATTTCCAGAAGGAAAATAATTAGTAAATAATAAAGTTGTGTAACCAGAGCCAAATAATATGATTGCCAACATTCAGGGTTCAATTCAAACCTGTTTCCTGCCTTTGGATGCTTAGACTTCTGGGATTTTAGAAATGGAAGGAGCTTCAATGACCACCAATTGATTCCTCCTACTTACAGATAAGGCAAATGAGGCTCACAGTTAAGAACTGACTCATTCATTTGGAAAGATGTAGTTATAGTTTTTAGGGCTGGTGACTTTAAGAGCATAACCTAAGTGTTGCTACTGACCTCAAGACATATTAGCATACACCCAACAGCACCATTTCAGAATGGTCCAGCTTGGCTACAGTAACTCTTACAGTCTCCTTATCCAATTCTTACTGAACAGCAGCAATTCTCTGTAACTTTTCTTCAGGTTATCTTGAATAGCAGAGAATAATTTATGCTTAAAATGAGTAGAATTGGATTGTCCTGTGATTTAAATCAGTCAGAAAACTCCCAGTAGTTTATATTCAGTGCTGTTTGGTCATGGAAGTGTCCAGAAAAATGTTCCCACAGAGTTTGTCCACACTTATTTGCTCAAGCAAAGAAACATTCTCATTTCCACCAACTCTTGAGGTGAAACAGAGACTTGCGAACGCTGACACATGTGAAAAAGAAAAAAAAAAAAGAAGAAATAAAAATTCTGAATAGCTCCATATCTATTTTTCATTGAGACATAATTCATATAAGATAAAATTTCACATAAGGTAAAATTCACCACCTTAAAGTATACAATTTAGTGGTTTTTATTATATTCACAAGGTCATGAAACCATCGTCTCTATCCAATTCTAAAACATTTCCATCACCCCCAAAAGAAACTCTGTACTCATCAGCAGTCACTCCCCATTTCCTCCTCCCCACAACCCCTGGTGATGGCTAATTTACTTGCTGTCTCTATGGAGTTACCTATTCTGGACATTTCATATAAATGGAATCATACAATATGCAGCCTTTTATGTCCGGTTGCATTCACTTAGCATAAATTTTCAAGGTTCATCTATATTGTAGCATGTATTAGTACATCATTTCTTTTCATGGCTTAATAATATTCCACTGTATGGAAGTAGTACTTTTGTTTATCTATTCATCAGTTGATGACATTTGGATTGTTTCCATTTTGGGGCTATTATAAGCAATGATGCTAGGAACATTCACATAAAAGTATTTGTGTGAACATATGTTTTCAACTTTGTTGCATATATTCCTAGGAGTGGAATTGTCGAGTCATATGATAACTCATATTTAACTTTTTGATGAACTGCCAAATTGTTTTTCTCAATGGCTGCACCATTTTACATTCCCACGAGCAATGTATAAGGATCCCAATTTCTTCACATCCTCCCCAAAACTTGTTCTTTTCTTTTAATTACTATAGCCATCCTGGTAGATGTAAGGAGTCCCTGGGTGGTGCAAATGGTGAACGATGTTAACTGAAACGTTGGAGGTTCAAGTTCATCTAGAAGCACCTCAGAATAAAGGCCTGGCAATCTACTTCCAAAAAAACCAGCCATGGAAAACCCTATGGAGCACAGTTCTACTCTGACATGCTCTGCAGCATCTGGTTTATTATTATTATTATTTGGTTTAGTAGATTTAAAGTGGTATCTCATTGTGGTTTGGGTTTGCATTCCCCTAATGACTAATGATGTTGAACATTGTTTCATGTGCTCATTAGCTATTTGTATATCTTCTTTGGAGAAATGTCTATTTAAATCCTTTGCACATTTAAAAAATAAGGTTATTTGTCATTTTATTGTTGAGTTATAATTCTTTATTATTCTGAATACTAGACCCTTATCAGATATATAATTTGCAAATATTTCCTCTCATTCTATGGGTTGTCTTAATAAAATGTCTTTCAATCCATGAACACAGGATGTTTTTTCTTTTATTTAAATCATCTCTAAATTTTTTCAACAATGTTTTGTAGTTTTCAGTGTATATGTCTTATGCTTTTCTTGGTTAAACTTATTCTTAAGCATTGTATTCTTTTTGATGCTATTGCAAATGGAATTGCTTTCTAAATTTCATTTTCTTATTGCTCATTGCTAGTGTATAGAAATACAATTGATTTGTATATGTGGAGCTTGTATCCTGCAACTTTGTTGAATTCATTTATTAGTTTTAATAGTTTTTTTGCGTGGATTCTTTAGGGTTTTCCATACACAAGATCATGTCATCTACAAAGGGAGATTTTTTACTTCTTCCTTTTCCAGTCTGTGTGTCTTTTATTTCTTTTTCTTGCCTAATTTCCCTGGTTAGAATTTCCAGTACAACATTGAATAGAAGTGGTAAGAGTGGACATCCCTGTTTTGTTCCTGATCTTGGAGTCCATATCTATTTTAAAAAATAATTACGTAGTTTAAAACTTCCCATAAAGAAAACGCCAGGCTCCAGATGGCTGAAACAGTTAATTATATCAAACATTTAAGGACAAAATAATACCAATTCTACAAAAACTCAGCCAGAAAATAGAAGAGGAGAGGACACATTCCAATTCCTTTTATGAGGCCAGCATTACCCTGACAGAGAATGCAAAGACATTATAAGAAGGGAAATCTACAGTACAATATCCTACATCAAAAAAAGCAAAATACTTTAACAAAATACAAAGCTTTAGTGAACTGAATATAGCAACATATGAAAAATGCAATATACCACAATCAGTGGAGTTTATCCCATGACTATAAGGTTGTTTTAACATTCAAAAATTAATGTATTTCACCAGCTTAATAAACTAAAAAATAAAAATCATATGATCATCTTGATAGATATTAAGAAACGTATTTGAGAAAATTAAGCACTCATTCATGATTTGAAAACAAAACAACTCTTAGCAAACTAGGAATAGAAGAGAACTTCCACAACCTGATAAAAGGCATCTATGCAAAATCCACAACTAACATCATACTTAATACTTAAAGACTGAAATGTTTCTCCCTAGGTTTGAAACAAGGCAAGGATTTCTACTGTCACCATTTCTACTGAACAACAAAATAAAAGTCCTAGCTAGTGTAAGCAGGCAAGTAAAAGAAAAGCCTTAAGTATTGGAAAGAAAAAATTTAAGCTATCTTTTTTCACACATGACACGATCATCTATCTATGCAGAAAATTCTAAGGGACCAACAAAAAAGCTACTAGAATTGATTAGCAAGTTTAGCATGGTAACAGAATACAAAGTTATTCAATTGTATTTCTGTACTAGGGATGAACAATTGGAAATTCAGATTTTAAAATACCATTTACAATAGCATGAAAAATTATGAAATATTTTAGAATAAATTCAATAAAATATGTGTAGTTCCTGTATACTAAAAACTATAAAATATTTCTCAGAGAAATTAAAAATAATCTAAATAAATGGGGTGACATACCATGTTCATGGATCAGAAGATGCAATATGGTTACAAAAGTCAATACAATCTCTATCAAAATCCCAGCTGGGTATATGGAGAAATTGACAAGCCCATGCTAAAATTCATATGGAAATACAAAGGATCTGGAATACCCAAAAGAATTTTGAAAACAAAAACAAACTTGGAAGTCTTCTTGTACCAGATTTCGAGACTTATTATTAAGCGACAATAATCAAGACTGTATGCCATAATTATATATGCCATTTACATATATTATATATTATGGCATAATTATAGATATTTAGCTCAATGGAACAGAATAGAGAGTTCAGAAATAGACCCAAACATACGTGTTCAATTGACTTATGACAAAGATGCCAATGTAATCCAGTGTAGTGAAAATAATCTTCTCAATAAATGATAACTGGAACAATTCATGGACAAAAAACAAAAACAAAAACAAATAACAACCCTTACCTCAAACCACACACAAAAAAATTAACTCAGGATGGATCATAGACCTAAATGTGTGAGTTAAATCTCTAAACTTCTAGGACAAAACATAAGAGAAAATTATTGTGACCTGGGATTCAGCAGAGATTTCTTAATTAGAACACAAAAACCACAAACCATAAAAGAAAAAAATGATAAAGCAGACTTCATCAATATTAAGATAAAAGTAAAGTTATAGACTGGGAGAAAATAATTGTAAAACATATATCTTATAAAGGACTTGTATCCATAATATATAAATAACTCTTGCAACTGAATAATAAGACAAGCAATTCAATAAACAATGGGTATAAAATTTGAATAAACCCTTCAGCAGATAAGTTACAGGGACGGAAAATAAATACACATGACAACAGGCTCAGCATCATTAGTTATTAGGGAAATGCAAATTAAATCACAAAGAGATACCAATACATATTCACTAGAATGGCTAAAATTATGAAGTCTGGCAATATCAAATGTTGACAAGGATGTGGAACAAATGGAATTCTCATACTTTGCTGGTCAGAGTGTAAGATGGTACAGCTACTTTGGAAAACAGTTTGGCAGTTTCTTATAAAGTTAAACATACAGCCAACATGACCCTAGAAATTCCACTCCTAGGTATTTACTCAAAACAAATAAAAACTTATGTTCACACAAAAAATTTACTTGGATGTTCCTAAAAGTTTTGTTCATAATAGCCAACTAAACAACCCAGATATCCATCAACTGGTGAATGGATAAACAAACTGTGGTACATCCATACAATGGAATGCTAGTCAGCAATAGAAAGGAATGAACTACTGATACAAAGAACAACATGGATGGATTGCAAATGCATTGCGCTTAAAGAAACAAGATACCAAAAAGCACATTTTGTGTGATTCCTTTTATACAAAATCCAGAAAAGGCAAAATTATAATGTCAGAAAGCTGATCAGTGGTAACCAGCGGCCAGGCTGGAGGTGGAGATTGATACAAAGGGGTGTGAGGGAAATTTTGGGGATGATCTAAGCGTTCTATGTATTGACTGTGGTAGTGGTTGCATGACTGTATAAATTTGTCACAACCCTACTGTACACTTAAAATCGGCAAGTCTTAGTGTATGTAAATTATATCTCAATAAAGCTGATTTAAAAAAAAAAAGCTCCCCAGGTTTTGGGCGCTGTACCACCCTGAGCCATGCCCTTCAGCCCTGTGCTTAGAGGAGATAACTTGTGGCTTAGGGCGCGGAGGTGGTGGTGGAGGTTTTCCTTGTAGTTGGTGGTCTGAGGCCAGGCTTCAGGTGGGAATGGCATCACCATGATGAGCGGATGGCCAGGCCAAGTGCCCTTACAGTTTCTGCCAGACGAGGCTGGGAGCCTACCCCTACCCAAGATGATCGACTCGCGGCTAGTGTACTTTGGTTTGCAGTGGGCTACTGCGCTGGCCTGGTTGATAACACGATCCTCTGGAGGCCCGTGGTGTTGGCGGGTTTGCATTGCCAGCTTCTATGTTATTTCCTTTTTTTGTTTTTGGATATTATCTTTTTAAACGTCAAGACTATATATATGCTGAGAGGGACCATGATATGTTTGCATATATCAAATCACATTTGGAAGATTTTCCTGAAAAAGATAAGAAAACTTATGCTGAAATTCCTGAAGAATTCCATCCAGTGCCTTGAAGTCTCCAGAATGCTCCAGTTTTGCTGAAACCTGTTATTTCTGAATTTTATGGAACATGTTTTCATGACATCTGAAGTTTGCTTTAATCTACATGTTAACACCTTGTAATTAAAATGGTTGTCATGAAAAGAAAAAAAAGGTCCCCGGGTGATTTTAGTATGCAGCCAAGACGGAGACCACTGATACAGGCTCACCCCTTATTTTATTGATGGGGAGACACTAAGGTCCAGGGAGGAGAAGCACCTGGGTGGCACTGGGTCAATATCTATACCTGAGTGAGTGAATGAATGAATTCATGAATAACATGACTTAGTGAGGTTGTGGCAGATGAAACCCTAAAAACCATGTCTTCTCACATCCAGAAGATTCTTCTCACTGTATCAAGATTAAAGAAAATTTGAGAATTGGTTCTTAATAGAGATGGGGTAAGTACAAGGATCAGAGCAGCTTCAGAGACAACCGAGACCCTCTTGGGGGTGGAGAATTGGGGTGAGGACAGGAATCAGAGCTACTGACCAGCTATGCTGGGCTTGTCTACCTCCAAACTGCCCTACCAAGCTTCAGGCCCCGAGGCTGGGTGAGATGGGATGGATGGACCAGGATTTGTAAAATGGAGTAGAGCTTTGCTCCTCAGAGTATGGCCCACAGATTAGCAGCATCAGCATCACCTGGGAGCTTGTTAGAAATGCAGAATCTCAGGCCCCGCCTCAGACCTATCGAATCAGAATCTGCATTTTAAAGTTTGAGCTGTATTACAGTAGAGGACTTGGCAAAAATTTTGTGGGCTGGGGGAGGTGACAGGGCCAGGGATCATGTCTGACTCTTCTCCAGAGGTAGCAAGCCATAGACAGAACACTGGGGTGGGAGTTAAGTGCCAGTAACCGTCACCTTGGGCAGGTCACTTCCCTTTCCTGAATATCAGTGTCCTCATCTATAAAATGGGGATAAAGAGAACTCCTGCTCTCCCTACCTAACTGGCTGGTTGTGAGAGAAAAGGAAAAGGTGGCGTGAAGTCACCTTGGAAGGTGGTGGGTGCAGGCACAGCCCTCCTGCTCCCCAGTCCCTGCACAGGACCTGCTGGGTTCCATTCCAGGCACACACTCACCTCCAGAGCTTCCAGCTCAGGTCCAGACTCACAGTGAGTGTTCAATAAATCCTTGTCACCTGATGCCCTCTGGTCTTCATTTCACATTTCTCCCCTTACTGGTTCCTGGAGGTGGATGAGAGAAGATGGATTAAGTGGAGGTGAAGAGCTGAAGCTGGAAACAAGCATAGTTTGAGGGAAGCTGCTCTGGAGTGCACATTCTTGAGGCCTCACGTCCTTGGGCATCAGGGGCCCCTGAGCCTCCTGGGGCCCCCATAGTTGGTTCCTGTTGTTCACCAATGAGGAAGAGCTGACTCCGTCTGAGCAGGGGCCTGTCCTACTCAGGCACATGGTATTGGTTCCAGAAACAGGAAGTGTCCTTGCAATTCCAGCTTCCTCTGAAGCCCCTGGAGTCTGAGGGCTGACAGCCCCTACCCGCCAGTAGCAGCCGGGGACTCATTCCTGCTGCACGAATGGCTGGCCCAACAGCACACAGCACCACATGTTTACTCCTTAGCCCTTATGGCTCTCCACGTGCGGTGTGACTCCCCTGACAGATGTGGTCACTCTCTCTGCATTCATTTCCTCCCCCAACATACCAACGTTATCCTTTGGAGCAGTCGTTAGTCCCCTCGGCACATATTGTCATTCTTCTGGCTGCATTTCTACTCTCCCCCAGCATCAGGTTAACTTGCCTGGCATTCATTCCAGCCCCCTGGTGCCAACCATTATTTCTGGAATGCCTGGGGACTCCACTGGCATGAGCTGGCACTCACTCTGGCACTGATAAGAATTCAGTCTGCACCGGATGAGGTTTAAGCATCTTTTCTAGCTCTCACTCTTTGTGTAAACCAGGGGGCATTGTCCCCGTGACTTTTTCAAGCTCCTGCAGGGGCGATTGAGATTGGATTTCATCTGGCTATATGTTCTTAGTAGCAGTGATGTCAAATATTCATCTCAAGCCTGACACGGCCAAAACAGAACTTTTTTTTTTTTAAATGAGCCAATATTGACACATTATTATTAATTAAATTCTCTGGTTTATATTTGAGTTCACTCTTTGTATTTTACAGTCCTAGGGTTAAAATTTTTTTCATTGTAATAAGTATATAGGTAACAGCATTTGCCATTTCTACGATCTTGGACATGTACAATTCAGTGATATTAATTACATTCATCATATTGTTCAACCATCACCACTAACTGTTCCCGAATTTTCCTGCTCCCCAGAACTCGTTCCCAGTCTCTATAAGTGGCATCATCACCCACTCATTTCCTTAAGCCAAAATCCTTCATCTCTCCCTTTTCTTCATTCATCACACCCAGTCCTGCTGGTTCCCAGGGACCTCCATGTGACTAACCCAGTGATCACTTTTCTGTACAAATCTGTAACACTTCCTGTGTCTGCTGCAACAAATCACCACAAACTATGTGGCTTAAAACAACATAAATGTATTCTCTCACAGTTCTGGAGGCCAGAAATCCAAAATCAGTGTCACTGGGCTGAAATCAAGGTGTCAACAGGGCCTCACTCTCTCCAGACGCTCTAGAGGAGAATCCTTCCCTGCCTCCTCCAGGTTTGGGTGGCCACCAGCGTTCCTTGACTTGTGGCCACATCACTCCAGTCTCTGCCTCCATGGTCACATTGCCTTGTCTTCTTCTATTGGTGTCAAATCTCTCTCTGCCTACTTATAAGGATATATGTGATTGCATTTAGGACCCACCTGGAAAATCCAGGATAATTAAGCCACCTCAAAATCCTTAATCTCTGCAAAGCCCTTTTTACCATATAGGGCAATATTCACAGGTTCCAGGGATTAAGATGCGGACATGTTTTGGGGGCCATTATTCAGTCTACTGCATCATCCTACTCAGCAGTTGACCACCGTCTTTTTTTTTTTAATCTGATGAACAAGAAATACTATCTCAACGTTGTTTTAATTTACATTTTTCATATATTTATTAGTCATTTAGGTTTCCTCTTTTATAACTTGCCCGATTATTTCCTTTGCTCATTTTCTATTCAGTTGTCTTTTTCCCTGTATTTATTAGTAGAGGTTTGCTATACATTCTGGATACTAATTTTTGTTTTATGTTGGAAATCTCACCTTCCGGTCCGTTAATTGTTTATTTGTCCTTTAGGTTTCTTCCTGTTGTCATTTGCCTTACAGAAAACTCAAATTTTAATAAAAAGCACGTGTGCCTTTTATGTTTTATTTAATAAGTCCTATCCTGCTCTGAGGTTGTAAAGATACTATTATATATTTTCTCTTTATAGTGCATACTTTTTTGCTTGTATATCTTTTAATCCATTTGAAATTTATTTTTGGGTGAGTGATGTAAGGCAGAGATCGAATTTTATTTATTTGTTTTCCTTTTAAGGAAACTCAGTTGTCCCAATATCTTTCTCCACTGATGGGCAATTATTACACACCAAGTTCCCATATAGAATGGATTTGTTTCTAGGCTCTATTCCTTATTGCATTAATCTATTTGCTAACCCCTCACTACTATCTTTGAAACACTTTCTTCTCTCGGTTTCCATGCACCTCCTTCATTGGCTTCTCCTTCTCATTGACCTTTGTTTGAAGTCTCCACCATCCACCCATATGCTCAAGCTGAGAGCCCATGAGTCATTGTTGACTCTGCTTTTCCCTCAACCCATTCCATAGTGAGGACAAGAGTCCTGGTGGCTCAGCCTCCAAAATGTAGCCCAAGTCTTCCATCTCCACTTCTCCCCAGCTCACTTCCCTTCATCTGCAGTGCTGCCACCTTTGTCTCTGGTCCATCCTGCCCTCCTCCCTCACCCAGACTCCTGCAATAGGAATGTATCAGAAGCCCTAGTGCCTGCTGTACACCCTCGCAGCCTCATTTCTGATTCCAGCCATGACTATCCAACCTTTCCTAGGATTCACACTTTTTTATTTTATATTTGGAACAAAAAGGTTTTTTTTTATTTTTATTTTTTAACTGTTGTAGCAGAAATAGAACCAGACCTCTCGATTCCCAATGTTTGTAGCTGATTCTTGTATTTTTGGCAATTCTATCATGTTTCCAAACGTTACAATTTTCCCTTCTGGGAAGTGAGGGGAGGGCTGAGGCCCCTACCCATCTGCACCCTGTTGACGAGTATCAGTGTGTCTGGGAGATGCTGAGATGTGGCTAGAGGAGGCAGTGTATGCTTGGCCAGTATGAAGCATAGCTGATTTCATTCATTTTCTTTAGCAAAATGCTGAGTATATTCCATTTACTTGATTGCCTGAGCTAGAGGGCTCTGAGTCATGTTCAGCTTCTCCATCCTCTCACCCCCACAACATGGAAGTCACCAAGGCTAGTTCAGAAGTGCGTTCATTCACTTCTTTCCACCCTCACCACTGTGATGTTTGACCAGACCCTCATCTCTGAATCAGAGCAACAACTGCTAGTGATCCCCCCACGTTACAGGTGCTAACTGACCCTCCACACCAGTTGGAGGGCTCCTCTGTAGCACAAATGATGGCTCCCCATTTTACTTAAGCATCAAGTCCAAACCCCTTACACAATCTCTCCCCAACAAGCCATGCTCAGTCTGTCCTCTCTGCCTTTTATATGGTATACCTTCTGCTTTGATGGCCCTCACGCTTCTGTCTAAAACTCCTCCTCAGCCTTTCATGCCCAGGTCAAATGGCCCCTCTTCCCTGGACCCTTCATTGACCTTGATTCTGCTTTTCCCTCACCCTCTTCCATAACCAGGACAACAGTCCTGGTGGCTCTGGTGGCTCAACCTCCGAAATGTAGCCCAAGTCTTCCATCTCCACTTCTTCCTAGCTCACTTCTCACCATCTGCACTGCCGCCACTTTGTCTGTGGTCCAAACCATCCTTCTCCCTCACCTAGACTCCTGCAATAGACTGTGGCCTGCAATGGACTCTGGGCTCCCATAGGTAAACAGCCCCATACCACATGGCTTCTCTGCCCTCCTCACTAAGCTATGGGCAGGTTTATGACAGCCTCATCTTTCTATTCCAGAATCTTCACATCAGGTCCTCAATAAGAATTTGCTGGATGCATAGCTGATTGGTAGATTTTTTCCAGCTTACCAATTGTAACTCCCTCCAAATTAAAACTCTCCCATTTCTATCCACCAACCACGTCAGAGGGCTTCTCCTAGCCTCCATCCCTCTCGCCGAAACCTGAATTCACTTCTTCAGGAGCACATCACAGCTACCACTCACCTCTCCTTGCCTGGCTAGCGGCAGATGTGTGTATAATGGAGGGAAAGCGAATGGAATGTTACAGATGTGGGTGCATAACTCCAGGAGTGAGAAGAGGGGTGTTCTGAAAGCAGTGGACAGGCAGTGAGGTGGGGCAGAGATCTTCATGTGCGTGTAGGAGAATGGAAGTTCAGAGTTTTAGGTGTGGGTGGAGGGGAGCATTCTGGGTGCAGGTATTGGGAATAGAGTTCTGGGTGTGGGATATCAGTGTCGCAGACATCATGTTGGAGGGTCAGAATTCTGGGTGTGATGAATTACGAAGTTTTGTGTGCCTATGTTTGGGTGTATGTGTGTGTGTGTGTGTCTTGAGGGTTGAAGGTCACATAGATCAGGAAGCAGACTGGCCAGCGGTGAGAGCTACTGAAGAAGGAGAAAGCTATGATAGGAAGAGTTGAGGAGGGGGCAGAGGGTGGAGCTCAGGAAAGAGGTCTGCTGGCCCCAAAGCATGAGATCATCCAGGGCCAGCTCCCTCTGTACACAGCTGGTAGTGGGACACCAGGCAGTCTCTGGGCTTATACTGTGTGTCTTCACTCCAGGCTACTTGCTTTGGGAGACACAGAGCGAGTCCTTCCCAGGATGTGTTCCAGGAGTCCAGGAAAATAAGGTGACCCAGGAGGAGCAGTGATTTGAGGGAGGCCCGGGAGGAGTAGTAAGTGCCCAAGGAGCGTTGCTGGTGGGGCTTGAGAGCACAGAGACCCTGAAGTCCAAAGGTTAGAGATATCGGCTTCCCAGAAATGGGCCTTAAAGAAACAGTGAGATTTAGGGGTACAGCAGATGTATTATAGCAAAGGGATGAGGTGGTGAGGAGGCTGAGATGATGTCTGGGGGACAATGGAGAGGCCATGTGAGCTACAGCACATGGTTTGGATGAGCCTGTGGGGATCACAAATTCATAGGCCTGATGGAGCCAGGTGAAACCAAAACCAGTTGCCGTTGGGTTGGTTCCAACTCATGGCTATCCTATGTGTGGCAAAATAGAATTGTACTCCATAGGGATTTCAAGGCTGTGATCTTTCAGAAGCAGATTGCCAGGCCTTTCTTTTGAGGCACCTCTGGGTAGGTTCAAACCGACAACCCTTTGGTTAGTAGCCTAGTGCTTAACCATTTGCACCACCCAGGAGCTGGTAGGTGATGTAAATGAGTGGAGCAGGCCAAGTATAAGAGGAAATTGAGAGAAGTGGGGATGGACAACTGGAGAGAGCACCCAAGACAGCTAAGGGTATTCAAGACAAAAAACAAAGCAAAACAAAACATTGTGTAGGTCAAATGAAATTTGGCTCAAGGGCTACCTGTTTGAGACTCCAGGAGAGTAGCATGTGCTTTGACAGACTGAGGGTGCATGGCAAAGGCCTTGAACCCCAGCAGCCGAAGAAAGAAGTCCTATTGTAATGCAGAAGCGGGGACTGCCAAGGACCAGAGGGTAATGATTGTCTGGATGGGGCATTACTCACTTTTGGGTTACAAAGAGCTGCGAGCTCGTGGTGGACTCAGCACAGTTGGCCTCGAATCCATATTGTGCTCGCTGGCTGACACTATTTCCCTCTCTCCCAAGGCGTTCCGACCTGAGGACCCTTCAGCAAAGCCCCTCTCCCCAGTTCCTTCCAGCTGAGTCTTGCTTTGTGTGCAGACCTGTCTTCTCCCAACCCATCACAACACTCCAACGCACATTTTGGAGCTGACCTTGCCCCACCTGCTTCCTGCAGGCCTGGTCCTTTGGGGTGTGACCCCCCCCCCCACTGCGTCCCAAAGTCACCTAATCCTCTTTCATTCCCCTCGGGCGAGGTAGGCAAAGGAGGGGTCCAGGCACTCCCAGCTCCCATTGTCTGTGCTCCTTGGAACGTTTGAAGGGATTAGGGGCTGGGACATGTGTTCAGTGGGGGAGAAGATGAGATTCCTCTTTCTTCCCTCCGTTCATCCAGAAGGGCTGGTGAGTGCAAGATAGATGGTGAGGATAAGGGAGCATTCAATTAATTCCAATTTAAACCCAATTTGCTCTCCTTTATAATTAGAACAGCAGGCATGTTTTAATAGTGGATTATCTCTCCTGGGCAGTCGTTTGTCATTGCCCTTGCTCCGCACTGGGTCTTCCTGGACCACCCCACCCAGGCAGAGAGATGGAGCTGGGAGAGCTGGGCAGCGCACTGAGTGGAGGGACCTTCGGGCATGGGTGCAGAGAAAAGAAGAGAATGCAGAGGCTCATGGCCCATCTCAGCCGTGGCCTTGCTGCCCAGGTCTAGCCCAAGAGAGTCCTGCTCTGTGCCTCAGTTTCCCTGTCCATAAAATGGGGGTGTGTGTCAGTGAGAAGTCTTTACTCTGAAAATCATAGAAGAGGAGAGAGAAGACATTGATGGGAGATCTAGAAGGTGAGGCCATAAAGGCTCAGAAGGGAAATTGAAGACATGGGCACCGCCATGTGACCTTGAGTCACTGACTTTTCTGTGCTTCACTTTTCTCACCTATCAAATGGGGACAATTATAATGATAATCATAATAGAAGATACCATTTAATAATCATGTATTAAAATGGCCCCAAAGCTAAACTTTAAGTGAGCTCTCGCACAGAAGACCTGTACCGGTGGAACTGCTCTGCCGGCATCCCTCTTGGCCCCTTCCCTACGGAAGCCCTTTGGGGACACACTAGTCAAAAACTACTGTCAGAAAACAAGACACGGGGCGCCCCATCTTGGCTCTGCAGGTGCTTAGGCGGTCAGAGAAGTCTTCAGATATTATCCTGGGAATTCCAAAGCCCTCCCTGGAAAAACAAAATGCCCCCAGCAACGGCCAGAGTGAATGTGATTGCATTTGAGTTGGGTAACTCAGATGGGCTGACTGGAGTGGCAGTTACTATCCCATTTTGCTGTGGGAGCCCTATGAAGTTTGGCAAGTACATTTCTAGTCCATGTCTCATTGGCTCTGGCCTCCCACCCCTCAAGGTGACAAGGCAGTCATCACCGCTATTCCCATTTGGCAGATAAGGAAACTGAGGCTAGAGAGGAAAAGGAGTTGCTTAAGGCCAGCCTGCTCTTCAGAGGCAGAGGGAGCTGAGCAGCCCGGAGCCCAGCCTTGCCCTAAGGCTGTTACCCAATTTACAGATGATACACAACGCTACAGCCCCGGAGCCCTGCTCTGGGCTCTTTCCCAGGTACTGGGGCTCTGTCCACAGGGGCCAAGTTCTGCTCCGTGTGACACAGAGTCCCTCACCCACACACCCCGCCTGCCGCCCTCTCTCCCTGCCCCTCACCACCAGGGCCTCTGCCACTGCCTGCAGCTCACCAATCCTCCCAGGGACATGTGGGTAATTAGGAGATTCCTCATTTACTGATGATACTTTTCATTACCCAGAATGAATGCAGACATGTTCCCGCCCCACTGCCCAGGCAGGGCTGTTCCTCATGTCGGTGCGATTGATGGGCCAGCGGGGCCATGGCTGGTGCCTTGGCCTCCACACTGTGGGGTAGCTGCCGTTGCCCCCTCGATCCCGGGGGGCTCTGGCTCTCTCCCACTGTGGGGGGCTGGGCACTGTGCTAAGCACCCTCACATTTAACTCACACAGCCACCCTCTGGTTGCCTGTTATTGCCCTTCTTATACATGAGGAAACTAAGGCTCAGAGAGGTTAAGCCACTTCCCCAAGATCACAGAGCCGGTGAGTGAAAAACCTAGGTCCTCTACTCCCTCCAAAAAGACCCACATAAACACACTCACACACACACAGCTCATTGGAGCAAACAATTTGAGAAGCCCTGGTTTTACAATGAAATGCAAAAGGAAAGCCAAAACACTATTTCTTCAAGAGCAGGCCATGTATTCCCCAGAGGAGTGGAGCCAGAATCGGCTGTGAGTGGGGCAGCTCTGTGGACCACGCCACACATCCAGAGTCCCCACGGATGGGGCTCAGCCAGGGCTCTGAGGTTGAGGCTCTCTCATGGAGACACCCCAGGCAGCCTGGCTCCAAGAGACCTTTAGTTTCTGACCCGGCAGCTGAATGCTGGTGCCTGGAAGCCCCAAGGAGTAGGCAGAACTAAGGAGTGGGACCGGAAGACCCTCGAGGTCTCTACCCCATGCTCAGCCACTCTGCCACCCTGAGGGACTGTCACTTGCCTAGGTAAGTTCTTTCTTAGAGCTAATGTGAGCGTCTCTAACTGCAGCGGAGAGGACTCCTAGGCAAAACCATAGGGAAGTCCTAAATTTGGGGGAAGGGATACTGAGGAGTCAGGAAAGGGGACTTAACCTGCCAAAGCCTTCTATAAGGCTGAAAAATGAGATTCTTGCCAGAAAAGATTTTCTGTCCTGAGGGAATCGCATAACAGCAGGGTAGTTTATTTATATATACAAATATATGTATATATATGTATGTCTGTATGTATGTGTGTGTGCGCGTATGCTTTGTGATATCTGTGCAAACTTAACACCCAGCGTGAAAGCTTAAAGCTGACAAGTGAAATTTAGTTAGCAGGTTGTCCCTTGTTCTCAATTTATGACTTCACCAGGCATTCGTGCAGGCTGCAGGGCTGCAGAGCTGGTGGCAGGGAGGAAGCCGGCGACCCAGGCACCAGTTGAATTATGGTCACAATTTATAAACCATTACGTGCTGTGGATTCCAATGATATTTATTGCCATCCAGCCACTCACATTTCAGAACTCAGTTTCGCAAATAGGAAAGCAAAGGAGACCTTACAAGTGTGTTTTAGAGCCGGGCCTCACCTGAGGCTGCCTGTGGCTGCAGCAGGGAGGTCAGCCTGCAGCCTGTGGACCTGTGGACAGATTGACACCCTCTCCCCCACCTCCACCCTCTGGAGACCTCAGCGTCCCCTGACAGTGGAGCCCTAAGGAACCCAGTCCATTTTGGTGGAGAAGACAGAGGTAAAGACTTCATTCTATTTTTAAGGGTAGGCTCCAGAAGGATGGAGGACATCTGCCATTCATTGACCTCCGGTTCTATACCAAAAGAGCCAGGGTAAAGGCTGTGATCAGCTACTAACCTAAAGGTTGGTGGTTCAAGCCCACCTAGTGGCTATACAGAAGAAAGTTCTTGCAGACTGCATCTGTAAAGATTACAGCCAAGAAAATCCTATGGAGCAATTCTACTCTGTAACACATGGGGTGGCCATGAGTTGGAACTGACTCTACGCAACGGGTTTTTTGGTTATATACCAGGCATCATGAGGAATTTTCTTTATAACAAGCCTGAGAAAGAAGTACCCTTCTCCCCCATTGACAGTTGGTGAAGGTGAGGCCCAGAGATGCACTGATTTATTCCTAGAGACAGCACAGCATAACAGTTCACAGCGTGGGCTTAGGAGCCAGGCAGACTGACATTCCAATAATGTGTGTGACGTTGGGTGAGGGACTAAATCTCTGTAAGCCTGCTTCCTCACCTGAAAAACAGGGATTGCAGGAGACAACGTGTGAGATGGGCATTTAGGAAGATTCCATGCATGGTAACTATTTATTAGGATTCTTATGGTTGGTAAAGCAAGTGGTGGGTGGAGGCTTGATTTGAAACCAGGTCTGTAGGGCCCCAAGTCCCCAGTACTTTTTACCCCATCACCCTGCCTGTTGAGTTGAGTGACTTACTCAAGCCCCATAGCCAGGGAGGGCATCACCAGTAAGCCCAGCCTTGTGCCTTCAGATTCTCTCCCCTTGGGGTCATTCCCGAAGTATCTCACTCACCTTCCTACTCCCCAGCTGCATGTGTGTGTGTGTGTGTGTGTGTGTGTGTGTGTGTGACGGTGAGGGAAGATCTCAGCTTGCCCCATCCACAGGTTCTGTACAGCCCACAGTTATGGATTGAATTGTGTTCTCCTAGAATTTATGTTGAAGTCCTAACTCTCAGTACCTGTGAACATGACCTTGTTTGGAAATAGGGTCTTTGAAGATGTTATCAGCTAAGTTAATCCAAGATCGTACTGGAGTAGGGTGGGTCCTCATGCCATCACAGTGCTGTCTTATAAAAGAGGAGAAGAGACACAGAGGAAAGACGCGTCTACTTGCCCAGGAACATCTGGGGCTACCAGTAGCCAAAAGAGACAAGGAAGGATCTTCTCCTAGAGCCTTTGAAGAGGCCCCGCTGACAGCCTGAATTCAGACTACTAGCCTCCAGAACTGTGAGACAATGAATTTCTATTCTTAAAAGCCACCCACGATTAAGTGCTTGGCTGCTAACCGAAAGGTTGGCTGTTTCAACTCATCTGGTGGCTCCGCAGGAGCAAGACCTGGTGATTTTGTTTCCATAAAGATTATAGCCTAGAAACTGTATGGGGCAGTTCTACTCTGTCACATTGAGTCACCAGCAGTCGAAATCGACTCAACAGCACCCAACGACATAAAACTTCCCAGACTGTGGTCCTTTGTTACAGCAGTCCTAGGAATGAATATACCCAGTGATTACTGGGGTCTGCAGAATATGAGTCCCGACATTCCACACTCAAATAACCTGGGGCACCCTGGGGCCATCACAGTTACGCAGGTTTCTCTCCTACAGGCCTTCTCAGAGCCTTTACTAAGCTATGAGACGTGCTGTGACTCTCTGAGAAGGTATAGGGTTTGAAGTGTTTCCTAAATTGATTGACTAGGGGAACTTTTGGGGAAAGGAGTCCCTGTTAACATGAACAGGATTGGGAAACGCTGGTCTGGTGGGTGGGGCTGTTTCTTGGGCATCAAGGTGCAATCCCTGCCTTCTACATCACTGGCTTGTGACCTTGGAAACCTCATTTGACCTCCTGTGACTCAGAGGGCATTCCCTGGGTGTATCTGGGTCAGTTAGAACAGCGGGACAGAGGGTTTCAAGCAGAGAAGAAAGGCTCAGAGCTAAAGCTGAAGTGGCCTGGGATCCGTTGAGCACTGACCACTGTGTGCCCTTGGCAAGCACCTTCCCCTCCCTGGGCCTCAGTTTCCCCATCTGTCAGGTGTGAGGATCTTGGAAGGGCCTCCATTCAGGCTTTGTTCCTGTGGGGAGTCTGCAGGGCAGAAAGAGGCCAGATGTTTCTCAGGCTGTCTGCTTCAGCCTCCTCCAGCCCCACCCAAAGCTTCCCCCACCTCCCACCCCAGGGCGAATGATAAAGGAGCCAGCCGACAGACCAGGCTTAATGTAGCTGGAGCAGATTAATAATTGATGCACAAAGAGACAAGATCTGCCTTGGAGGGAGGTGAGGACAGGAGGGGAGGCCAGGAGGAGGGGCCAAGGCACGTGGGGTGGGGGACAGTTCTACTCAGGCTGGGGCTGGGGGGTAGTGTGGCCTCTTGTGGCCGCGTGGCACTGCTCAGGCAGTGGAGGGGAGGCGTCTCCGAGGGCCCTTGTCAGGCTCTGCACAGTAAGACTCGAGGACATGGCCCTGGGGACAGAACCCGGCCTTGGCTGACAGTGAGGAGAGGGTGCTAGGAGGGTCTGACAGGATGGTGGAGAAGGTGTTGGAGCTTCAGTCCAGAACTTGGTGGAGCCTGCCCACGCCCAGTGGATTCTTTAGGTTGGGCACTCCTGGCCTAATGTCATCAGAACATGGGGCAATGGAAAATAGACGGGCTTAGGGGACCCTTGAGATGGGGCTGGCCCAGGATGCCCCCGAGCCTACCCATCTGCCCCTCATCTGGGGTAGTCCTAGGCCCTGGCCTGGGGAATATGAGGCCTAGGCTGGTCTCTGACCTTGCAGTATGATTCCAGTCCAATCCCTTGGTCTCTTGTTCCCTCTGCAACATGTGCAGTTTGGGGCAAAAGATCACAAGTTCCTTTAGGCCTGCTAGGATCCCAAACCTAAACCCCAGGGCACAGCAGCCCACCCCAGGGACTGAGGTGGGGTGTGGGAGGGGGCAACAGTGTCTGGGCCATCCCACAGGCACTCACAGCTCTTGGGGCCAGAGGACCCAGCCCAGTCAATGCTCAAGCTGACTCGTCCCTCAGGGCTTCTGGGAGCTGTCAAGCCATCACACACTCAGCACCCTTGCTCCCAGGATTCTGGGAGCAAAGGGGTTGTCAGGACGCCTCAGCTGCCAGCCCCAGGTCTGTCGCTATCTGACACGTGAGCACAGAGGAGGAGCCATTGCAGTTCCTCACTGCACTGTTTGTTCTTGAAACAGCAGCACAGTTTCTGCTCCGACTGTTCTCTCCTCGTCAGGCCCACTGTCCTTCTGGGTGAGGTCCACCCAGCTGCCGGGGTGTTGTACCGTTTCTATGTGTACAATTCATTGATATTATTTACATTCTCCACGTTGTGCAATCATCACCACTATCTGTTTCCAATTTTTTTCATCACCTTTAACAGAAACTCAGTGTCCCTTAAACAGTATCTCCCCATTCCTCCACCACTACCACCTGCCCCTGGTAACCACTAATAAACTTTGTTCTCTATGCGTTTGCCTATTCTGGATATTTCATATAAGTGGGGTCATACAATATTTGTTCTCTTGTGTCTGACTTATTTCACTTAGTATAATGTTTTCAAGGTTCATCCACATTGTAGCATGCATCAGAATGTCATTCCTTTTTATGGCTGAAAGACATTCGATTATTTGCATATACCACATTTTATTTATCCGTTCACCTGCTGGTGGAGACTTGGCTTACTTCCACTTTTTGGCTATTGTGAATAATTCTTCAGTGAACATTTGTGTTTCATCTATTTGAGTCCTTGCTTTCAATTATTTTGGGTATATACCTAGGAGAGGAATTGCTAGGTGGTATAGTTCTATGTGTAACATTTTGAGGAACCACCTTACTATTTTCCACAGTGGCTGCACCATTTTATATTCCCACTAGGAATGGATAAGCATTCCAGTTTCTCCACATCCTTGTCAACACTTGTTATTTTTTTATTTTCCTGATAATAGCCATCTTACTGGGGATAAGTGGTATCTCATTGTGGTTTTGATTTGCATTTCCCTAATGACTCATGATACTGAGCATATTTTCATGGGTTGTTTGTCTTTTTGTTGTTGAGTTGTAGAAGTTCTTTATATATTCTGGATATTAAACCATATCAGATATATGGCTTCCAAATATTTTCTCCCAATATGTAGGTTGTCTCTTTGCTTTGTTCGGAAAGCCCTTTGATACGCAAAAGTTTTTAATTTTGATGAAATACAGTTTATCAGTTTTGTTGTTGTTGTTGCTCATGCTTTTGGCATCATATCTAAGAATTCACTGTTGAAAACTAGGTCTCAAAGCATTACTCGTATGTTTTGTTCTAAGAGTTCTATAGTTTTAGTTCTTACATTTAGGTATTTGATCCATTTAGAGTTACTTTTGGTATATGGTGTGAGATTTGGGTCCAACTTCATTATTTTGCCTATGAAGATTCAGTTATCCCAGAACCATTTATTGAAGAGACTTTTCTTTCTCCATTGGATGGACTTAGCATCTTTGTAAAAAATCAAGTGACCATAGATAGTATGGGTTTATTTCTGGACTCTCAATTCTGTTCCATTAGTCTATGTGTCTATTATTATACTAGTACCAGACTGTTTTGATTACTGGAGCTTTATAGTATGTTATGAATTGGGAAGTGTGAGTCTTCCTACTTTGTTCTTCTTTTTTAAGATTGTTTTGCCTATTTGAGGCCCCTCGCAATTCCATGTAAATTTGGGAATTGGCTTTTCCATTTCTGCAAAGAAGGCTGTTGGAATTTTGCTAGGGATTGCACTGAATCTATAGATCATTTTGGGTAGTATTAACATCTTAACAGTATTAAGTCTTCTAATCCATGAACATGGAATGTCTTTCCATTTATTTAGGTCTTCTTTAATTTCTTGCAGCAATGTTTTATAGTTTTCAGTGTGTAAGTCTTTCACCTCCCTGGTTAAATTTATTCCTAGGTATTTTAATCTTTTAGATGCTATTGTAAATGGAATTGTTTTCCTAGTTTCTTTTTCAGATTTCTCATTGTTGGTGTATAGAAACTCCACTGATTTTTGTGTGTTGACTTTATACCCTGCAACTTTGCTAAATTCATTTGTTAGCTCTAGTATCTTTCTTGTAGATTCTTTGGGATCTTCTGTATATAGGATCATGTTATCTGAAAAGATATGTCATATGAAAAGATATAAATTTACTTCTCCTTTCCCAATTTGGGTACTGTCTTAGCTATCTAGAGCTGCTGTAACAGAAACACCACAAATAAGTGGCTTTAACAAACAGAAATTTATTTTCTCACAGTTTAGGAGGATAGAAGTCCAAATTTAGGGTGCGGACTCTAGAGGAAGGCTTTCTGTTCCTGTTGGTTCTGGAGGAAGGTTCTTGTCTCTTTTGAACTTCTGCTCTTGAGTGATCTTCATGTGACTTGGCATCTCTCTTCCCCCATGGCTGCTTGCTCACTTGCTTGTTTAATCTCTTTTATATCTCAAAAGAGATTGATTTCAGACACACCCTACACTAATACTGTCTCATTAATGTAACAAAGAAAACGCATTCCCAACTGGGATTATAACCACAGATATAAACCAAAACCAAACTCATTGCCGTCAAGTCGATTCTGACTCATAGTGACCTGATAGGACAGAGTAGAACTGCTCCATAGGGTTTCTAAGGAGTGGCTGGGGGATTTGAACTGCCGACTTTTTGGTTAGCAGCCATAGCACACCATAGCTCTTAACCACTGCACCACCAGGGCCCATAAACCAAACCTGATGCCATTGGGTCCGACTCATAGCGACCCTATTAGGACAAAGTAGAATTGCCCCATAGGGTTTCCAAGGAATGGCTGGTGGATTCGAATTGCCAGCCTTTTGGTTAGCAGCTGAGCTCTTAACCACTGCACCACCAGGGCTCTATACCTATACGTATAGGTATAGAGGTTAGAATTTACAATGCGTTTTTTGGGGGACACAATTTAATCCATAACAGACACCTTTTATTTCTTTTTCTTGCCTTGTTACTCTGGCTAAGACTTCCAATACAATATTAAATAGCAGTGATGAGAGCAGGCATCTATGTCTTGTTCCTGATCTTAAAGAGAAAGCTCTCAGTCTTTCTCCATTGAGTATGATGCTAGCTCTGGGTTTTTCATAAATGCCCTTTATCATATTGAGAAATTTCCCTTCTACTCCTAGTTTGTTGAGTGTTTTTATCATGAAGGGTGTTAGATTTTGTCAAATGTCTTTTCTACATTGATTGAGATGATCACATGGTTCTTTTCCTTTGTTCTATTAATGTGTATATTACATCAATTGATTTTCCAAGGTTGAACCACCCTTGCATTCCTGGCCATTTAGTCTTCCCACTAGCCCTGTGAGAAGGCAGGGTGGGAATCCCAAGGGCAACTGTGAATTCCCAAGGTTACTATGCTACTGGAAAGAAGGCCCTCTAGCTCTCCTGATTTTCAGAGCAAAAGCCTTGCTAGGGAGACTCTTCTAAAAGCTCAGCACCTCAGAGTCCTCTGGTCAAAGGCACTGCCTCATTGTTCAAGGGCCCTGACCTTGGGCAGGGCTTTCTGCCTGAGCACAAACTCCCAGAGGCATCTTAGAGTCCACCACCCAGCAGATCATTAGTATTGTAAAGAGGTGGATTTTGGAGAGGTTAAAGCATACACCCACAGTGCCAGACTCAGGGTCAAATAGCTGGGAGTGGAGACCCTAACCCTCTGTACACCAGGTAGGGTCTTGTCATCCTCTGCACATGACATAATGCTCATCTCCTGGTCAATCCAGGTGAGTCTCCAGGTGAGCCCTGAGATCTGAATTGGCACACACACTCCTACTCTGTGCCTGACCTGAGAATGGACACCTCAAAATCTCATTCTTTTATTCACTCATTTAACAATTACTATTAGTAGTGTAAAATTGAGTAAATTATTAATTTATCTCTATTACGATAAGGCTATGTGAAGGAGGGATGCATGGTCTCGTGAGAGTTTATAATAGACTTATTCTAACCTGGAGAATCAGGGAAGGCTCTTAGCAGAAGTGACATTTAAGCTGAGACCCAAAGAATGCCGAGGAGTTAATTAGGTGAAGGGACAAGGAGCGAGGAGGGGAGAGTGAAGAGAACATTCCAGCTGAAGGGACAGCCTGAACGAAGACCCAGGGGTGGGAGGAGTGCAGAGTTTGGTAGAGTCGACATCCCCCTCAAGTTTGGAGCTGTGATTCTTTCATCACAGTCAGAGAGCAGGGATGAGGGGAGGTGGCCTCAGTGCTCTGTTGGTTCCTACAAGCTCAGAGCTCTGCCCCTGAAGTCGTCACTGAGTCCTGCTTCTTCTATCCTGTGTGGATGGTTGTTTGGGGGCCAGTAGCAAAAGCTGTCCTTGCCTGCTCATCGGGCTTCCTGGCGGTCCTGTAGATACTGCCTTACATGTAGCTGCTCCCTGCATCAATCTGCCCAAGGGCTCTCACTGGCTGCAGAAGCCTGTTTGGCCTACTCCCGGGCCCAGGGCAGGCCAGACATGCGGGCGGAATCTTCACACCCCAGGAGGGACCCTCAACCAATGGGAGGGGTGGGAGTTGGTGGATAAACATTCCTGGTTCCTCTGTGAGAAAATTCTGAGGTAGATTCCACATAGTCTCTCAGAGGGCCACGTGGGGTGGGCTCCAGTGGCCTACAGCAGTAACCTGCTCATTAATACACCATTTAACAGCTCTTCTCCCTTTCTGCCCCCTTCCTCCCCTCTCACAGTGCTTGACCTCCTAAACAGTCCACTTGCACACAAATCTTTGTCCCAGAGTCTGCTTTGTGTGTGTGTGTGTGTGTGTGTGTGTATGTATGTGTGGACTTGAACTTCATTCCTACTCAGGGCCACCCTGGCTCCTCCCCTCGCCCCTCTGCCAAGAGCTCTTTGCCTACTGACCCTACCCCCCAGTTCTGCTTTCCTCCCCACTCCCTGAACTTGCTCCAAGTAGGCTGGTTCAGGGGGACCCTGGGAAATAACCGCCAGACGTCAAGGGCTGAGGTCCACGAACCTCAGCTGCTTTGAGCTGTGCTGGTGGAAATGCTGTGTCTGCCACGGTGTTAATGCCGGCTGATTGCAGAGGCTGTGTGGGGCTGGAGGAGGAACGGCAATTAGCTGCTGCCTAGCTGCTGCCGTGACAGACCAGACAGGGCCGCTAAATGGGCCCATTAGTGGGCATTCGTGAAACGACAGGGTGGTGGCCTGAGCCATTGGGTGGGGGCTGGGACTGGGGAAGGTTTACCTGGGACACGCCAGGTTTCCAGGGAGGATGTGCCCCCCAAGTGAGAGCTGCTTTAAAAGGGGGTGCCCCTCTCCTGCAGCTGCCACCCCTGGAGGTGGGGTGCCCATCTGCAGTCATCCTGAGTCCTCTTGCAGAGGGAAGCCCGCCAGATAATGGCTTTAATGGGACCTCACACGTGTAGCACTTAACACGCTTCACAGAGCCCTGTCCTGGCCATTATCTCATTAGCTTTTCGTGGCCGGCCTCTGAGGCCCATTTCCCAGATAGGAGAGGGAGGGGGGCGAAGAAGCAACATGTTAAAGGTTAACCAGCGAATTGATGTGAGAAGACTCCCACAAGGCTTCTTAGCCAAAAACATACCAATCTGATCTCAAGACCCTTGTCCCTTATGCCCCTTGAGGCTTGGGACTTGGTTTAATTCATCTCTGTATCTTCAGGGTTAGGCCTGGCACAGCCCAAACCAAACCCACTGTCATGAAGTTGATTCCAACTCATAGCGACCCTATAGGACAGAGTAGAACTGTCCCATGGGGTTTCCAAGCTGTAACTCTTTACAGAAGCAGACTGCCACATCTTTCTCCAATGGAATGGCTGGTGGGTTTGAACCACCAACCTTTTGGTTGGCAGCTGAGTGTTTAACCACTACGCCACCATGGCTCCTTGCCTGGCACAGAGTAGGTGCTTAAAACAAAACAAAACACTTATTGAGGAAGAAGATGAGGACCTCGCGGCAGCTGCAGCCCCCAGCCCAGGCTCCCCAGTGCCCTGGCTATTTGGGACAGTGGTTACGGAGTCTGGCAGACACAGGTTGGAATCCTGGTTTATCACTGTGTGATCTTGGACAAATTACTTAACCTCCCAGAACCTCAGTTTCCTCCTCTATGAAAATGGGGGTAATAACAGGACCTAACACTAGGGTTTGTTGTAAGGATTAAATGAAACAATGCATGCAGAAGCTTAGCGGAGTACTTAGCACATAGTGAGTGCCTGGAATGGTGGGGGACTTCATTGTTGTTGTTGCTGGTTGTTAACAGCCATCAGGTTGGCCCCCAGCTCATGGTAACCCCATGCACGACAGAAAGAAGCACTGCCTGGTCCTTTGCCAACACCATGATTGGTTGCAGATCAGATGACTGTGATCCACAGGGTTTTCACTGGCTGAATGTCAGAAGTAGATCACCAGAACTTTCTTCCTAGTCCATCTTAGTCTGTAAGCTCTGCTGAAAGCTGATCAGCATTATAGCAACATGAAGTCCCCATGACAGACAGGTGGTGGCTGCGCATGAGGTGCACTGGCTGGGAATCAGAGCTGGGACTCTGGCTTGGAAGGTGAGAATTCTACCGCTGAAACACCACCGCCTTGTTTACTTTTATTATCACCATTTATACAGCGGGCTGCACGGGGAGTAACTGTCTAAACAGAGCTGCAGCTGTGGCTCTGGGAAGGTGACCCAGTGCTGGACCTGCAGAGGCTGAAGAAAAGCCCTCACCTGAAAGCCCTGGTGTGGCTCCGGGGCTAACTTCCTGGGCTTCCCTGTTCCCCTCCAGATGTGCAGAGGCGGGGCTCAGTAACCTCTAGGGCGCTTCCAGCTCTAACAGTCTCAGGGCTCTGTTTGTGAAGGGCTATTGGGTGTTAAGGGCAGGGCTGGGACTGCCAGGGTGTGGGGAGTGCACGGATGGCAACAGCCCCCAGGAGCGAGGGTGGGCCCCATCTCGGCTGATAAAAATGTAGGTGGCTTTAAGGACATCCTTGGCTTGGCACTGTGTGCCCAGCCCATCCAACACGAGGAGGAGCAGTGGGGGCTTGGGGATGGGGACACCGGCTCAGAGAGAGAGCTCCCTGCCTTGTCCTTAGCTGCCCTGGCTGGGAGGGGCTGCATGGCCTGGGAGGTGGGAGGGCGTGGAGCGTGTGCAATCCTGCTGCAGGTGGGCTGGGACGACAGCAAGAGCATCTCTCCCTCTGGGCAGCTGGAAGAGAACACCAGCCCCTGGCATCACCCCCTTGCACAACCCCAGGGGGCGCCACTGATGTTATGACTATCCCATGGGCCTGCCAACCCCCTACTAATCTCCTCTTGCTTTCTTCCCAGGACTTGGCCTCCTCTGCACCCATCACTGAATTCTGGCTGCTTCTGGAGAAATAGAGCCGGGCACTCTCTTCAGTGCACACAACGGAAACCGAGGCAGAGGAAAGCTGGGTGGACTGCATTCAAGTGATACTCAATGCAATTCTGTGGGGAGCCAGGGAAAGGGGAGGGGGGAACAAAGATGAACAAGACATGGCCCGGGCCTCGAGGGGGGAGGGAAGTGCACATGAGTCCACACTTGGCAGCTCACAGCCTGCTCTATGCATCTCCTCCCATCCGGCCCCTTCAGCAACCCTGGGGAGGAAGCGGGACAGGAGAAGCCATAGGCCCATTTTATGGATGAGCAATTGAGACCCACAGAATAGTCATACTGCAATCAATGTTCTTCCTAAATGCTTTATTTTTTAATGAAAATCATGAGCCACAAAAATAATACCTTGAATACCCTGGAGTTTGAAGAGGGCTTGCTTTTATAGTTGGTGTTTGACCATCTTCCCAGACTGTGGAGTTTCCAGGACCTGTCAGCGCCAGGTCAAGCCCTGGGCGGGTCACCAGTAGATTCTGTGCATTTTTGTTTTCGCTGTGGCTCTGGCAACCACAGGCCTGTTTAGGGGTCAACAATGGGATAAGTGGGTGGAGGGACCCTTCTGGCTGGCCACCACTCACTCAGCCTCCTTTCCTGTTGTCTGACCTCCGCGGCCATGGGACAGGGACTGGATGTCTCCAGCCACAGGGATGGCTCTGCCTCCTCCCTCCCCAGGAGCCAGTTCACCTTTGACAGCTGTGGGGCAGACCTCCACCCAGATAAACCCCCTCCTCCCTCCCTCCATGCAGGCTATCCTCTGCTCAGCACCAAGGGGCGCCATGTACACAGGACAGGGTGTGAAGGGCTCCTCTGGAGTTGTCCAGGGCACACCCCACATGGGGCCCTGCAGGCCGCCATTCACCTTGTTCTGAAGCAAACGAGTCTGATGTGCCTGCAGCAAGCAGCAACTCACTTCCCAGCTGGATTTCTCATCAGCCTCCTAATCCCACCCCTAGCTGTCTATCTTTCCTGAGCACCGAATTTTCCCATCTTGTAACGTAGAGCAGTGAGGTGATATGTTACCTACCTCCTAGGGTTGCTGTGAGGATGAAAGGAATGCATGCACGACACAGCACAGTGCTAGACACAGGGGAAGCACTGAGAGAAGAGTAAAAAGCCAGTTGCCATTGAGCTGATTCCGACTCATGGTGACCCCATGTGCGTCAAAGTAGAACCATGCTCCATAGGGTTTTCAATGGCTGATTTTTCAGAAATAGATCTCCAGGACCTTCTTCCAAGGTGCCTCTGGGTGGATTTGAACCACGAACATTTAGGTTAGCAGCCAAGTGTGTTAACCATTTGCACCACCCAGGGACTCTGGGTGGAGAGTAGCTGGTGTATTGTTATTAGCTGTTGATGTTAATACACTGTGCCAGGGTACAGGGGTAAGAGGGAGTGGCTGTGGATGCAAAGCCTACCCCCCAGGAGCACACAGCCTGTCCTCCCATCACACAGCTTAGATGTGGCCTTGTCCGGAAGTCCCCCTCCACCCCGCTACAAACTAGGCTGGGCCCTGGTGCAGTGCGTGTAGTACCAGCTCTCAGCACACCTGAGAGCTTCCAGGTGCTGAGGTCCATAAGCCAGGACAATGTACGATCCACGGGGTGTTTCCAGCATGCAGCCCAGAGCAGGTACTCAAGAAATGACTGTGTGTAAATGAACGCTGTCTTCCTCCAGTGCTCATTTGTCATGGTTCTGGATATGTCGGGTCCGGGGCTGAATGTTTATATCCGGTACCTCATTTAATCCTCATGACGACTCTCTGAGGGAGGTACTGTCTGCCTTTTACAGGTGGGGAAACGAGATCAGAGGAGGCAGGCTGCACCAGTCAGGCTCCAACCAGGAAGAGAGGAGCAGCGCTGAGTCTTTACAGCAGAGGAATAGTGCAGGGAATAGGCTCACGGGGGGGGGGGGAATGCTGAGGAGCCAAATGAGGGTGCATGGTAACCCAGAGCAGACAATGGCAGAAAGCCGCCACCACCCTAGACCAGGAGACACAGGGCGAAGCTGGAGCCTCAGTGGGCATGTTCTGTGGGAGACACAGAGGAGACAGCTGTTGCAGAGATGTCGCCCAAGACACCCAGGGGCTTCCCTCCTGCCTCCCACCAGTCTCCCACCAGTGCCTTCCAGCAGCCCAACCTAAGCCAGCTGAGCTGGGACCTGGGAGGCACAGACTGCAGGGGTCAGCCCCCTGCAAACCAGAGCACAGCCAGGTAAGGGCGCAGGGAGGCTGTCAGGACAAACAAGCCCAGCACACTTCCCCCACCCCGGTCACACAGCTGTGGAGTAGGCCTTTCATCCAGGCCTGTCTTCTTTAAGCCTGGACTAGGTGCTACCTGGCCCAGGGTGTCCTGCCTCTGCCCTCCCCTGACTGGGGCTCTGCTGTTCCTCATTGCCCCCACTCCTCAGCTCCGGGAGGACCAGCCCCATGCCCAGCCGGGCAGCCTGGATCCCAAGGCCCAGCAGGGCAGCCTGCATCCCAAGGCCCAGCAGGGCAGCCTGCGTCCCAAGGCCCAGCAGGGCAGCCTCGATCCTGAGCATGACAGGAGTAGCCGCAGTCCCTGCCCACCCTCAGTCCCAGCTGTCCCTGTGTCAGCCACCACCACAGTCAGTGCAGCATGGCCCTTTGTCAATCCAAGAAGGAGGCCACTGCTCCTCCCGTGATGTCCACCCCTCATGGTTACAGGGCTTCACCACTTACCTCCTTCCTCTCTCCCCCTCAACCTTAACCTTCATTTTCTCCGCTCCCGCGCCACGAGTCCCTTTCTCGTGACTGGATCATTCCGGTGGACCATCAAATATGCTCTACTTCTCCCACTTAACAATACATCTCCACTGATTCCACGTCCCTGCAGCTAGCTGAAGAGCAGAACATCTCACACAGCTGTCCACACTTCATTTACGCTGTTCCCCGCCCCATTCTCCTCTCCCCCGCTGCAATGAGACTGCATGTTACCAAACCCAATGGTCCCGTCGCTGCCCTCATCTTCTCTGAGGTCCAGCAGCATCTGGCCCAGTTGGCCACTCCCTCCTTATAGGGACAATCTCCTTACTTGGTTCTCCTCCTACCTCACTGGCTGTTTCTCCTTGGTCCCTTCTTGGGCTCCCCCTCTGTCTGACCTCTAACTGTTGGGGAGCCCCAGACCCCCTCCCAAGTCTCTCTTCTCTTTTCCATCCACACCCCCTTCCTAGGTCATCTCACCCAGTTCTGTGGTTGTAAAGACTAACCCCTTACTGATGACTTCCACATTTGTCTCTGCAGCCTGGACCATGCCACTTAGCTCCAGACTCGTTTCCCTAATACCTGCCTGATGTTCACAGGGATGTCATGCAGACATCTCAACATTCTCACGGTCAAACATCATTGTTCCAAACAGTGAGTCTTCCCCTTTAGGCATCCACACATTGCTTAGTTTGAAAACCTGGGATCATCCTCCAGTCCTCTCTCTCTCTCCCTCTGCATCCAATTCATTACTAACCTGTGGCTCAACTCCCAAATTATATCGCCTAAACATCCTCTTCTCTCCATTGCCACCACTGTCATCCCAGTCCAGGCCACTGTCATCTCTGCTCTCAACTGTTGGAATAACCTCCTCACTATCTCTCCAATTCCATCCTTCCCCCCTAGTCTAGTCATATGGCATAACTTCAGCATATATTAGGCACTTAGTACCTATTTGTTGAGTGAATGAATAATCCCACTGTACAGGTGAGAATACTGAGTCCCAAACAAAGGTCAGCATTTGCGGATGGTCACCCAGCTGGGAGCAGCCAGGCTGGCTCTAGGTCCCCATGTGGCCTGCGCTGTCTCTGTCTGGTCGGCAGGGTCAGGACCCTGCTCGCTTGGTGAGCTGAGAGGGTGGGTGGGGACAGGAGGCCTGAGAGCCGCTCCCTTCTGGTGCCTGTCTGCTGGTGATGGATGCTCAGCTCTGAGATTTTCCCTTTATTCCCTCTCTCTCTTTTTCCCCACTGGGTCTTTTTAGGCAGTAATTACAGCCAAAGTGGACAATCTGTCTTTTTATTTTTAGGCTTTGACGCTCAGACACCAGGCCGTAGACAGCGAGTGCCGCCTAGCAATAGGTGGCTGACGCCTGAGCAGGGTTCTGCCAGGGCTGAGCGTGAGTGGGGTGGGGGGAGTGTAGGTGTGGATACGCACACCACTGCAAGGTGCTAGGGCGTGGGAAGAGCCTTGCTCAGGGAGCCCGGAGACCTGGGGTCTGGCCACTCTGCTCTGTTGCCTTGGGCAAGACCCTGGCCCTCTCTGAGCCCCACCTTCTGGCCCAGGCACAAGGAAGGGTAGGACCAGTGAGCTCCTGGGGCTCGGAGGTTTCCAGGGTGGGGGCCCCAGGGCTGGCTGGGAGGGGTTTCCTGGCGTCATTGTGCCGAGAGATAACGGGAAGGATGAGCCAGGCCTGGACAGAGCCACCTGGATGGTGCTATCCTGCTGATGAGTGATGGTCCTACATATTGTTAGACCTTTCCTCTCCCCCTCTGCTCCTTCCTGTGGCCTTCGCTTGTTCATTGTACCAAAGCTATATCGGGCTCATCCTTCCTCCTCAGGCTGCCCTCACCTTGCTCCCCTATTCACTTGGGGCTCTGGGGACCAGACCATTGCCCGTGTGGGCCGACAAACAGGAGGCACCAGCCCAGGGGCCTCTGGCTCCAGCAGGTCCAGCTGTTTCCTCAGGTGGCCTGGCCTCAGCCCAGTGGGCCTGACCTCCTCCTCTGTGGGTGGCATGGGTGTCCATCTCCTGAGGGGTCCAGCCATTTATTCACTCACTCATTCATTGTCTTACTCATTTAAAAGCACTCATTGGGTGCCAGGTGCTGGAGATACAGCAGTGAACAGACAAGGAGCTTTTTTTCTTGTTGGAAGAAACAGGTAAAAAAACCAGAAATACAAACTTTTAGGTAATAATGAGCGCTATGAAGACAAACGCCACCACAGACAAAGGAGTTCGAGGGTAGCACGAACAGTTAAGTGCTCAGCTACTAACCAAAAGGTTGGTGGTTCAAGTCTACCCAGAGGTGCCTCAGAAGAAAGTCCTGGTAATCTACTGCCAAAAAAAAAATCAGCCATTGAAAACCCTAGGGAGCACGGTTCTACACTCTGACATACATGAGGTCACCGTGAGTTGGAATCTACTCACCAGCAACTTTTTTTCTTTTTTTTTTTAAATGAAGACAAAATAAAAGGCTAATGACATTGAGAGGTGGGTAAGGGGGTGGCTTCTTGGAAGAGGGGATATTTGAGCTGAGACTTGCATGACAGGAAGGAGGTGGCTTAGGTAGACCAGGCCCTTGCTGACTTCTGGTGAGGGTGTGAGTGTCCCCTGGGGGATCTGGGTCTGGGCAAGAGGCTCTCAGGGGCGGTGTTGAGGGCAGGGGCCCATCCAGGGGTTCAGGACCTCAGCCTCCATCATTCTCCCCCTCCAGGGCGAGGAGGCCTTTGGGAGTTTTAGGAGAAACCTGAGTCTACGTTTGAGACTTCCTATAGCCGAGTCTTCCCTGCACCAATTGGCTCCTCTGGGCAATAGGCCCAGGCCTGTGATAGCAGCTATTCCCTCTTTGCGCTTGTGTTTGGAATCCCAGAGTGCCTGAGCTGGAAGGCTGCGCATGGAGAAGGGTCCAGCCCCTGGTGCACAGGGCTGGACAGGATCAAGTTCACACAGCCAGTTAGTAACAGAGTAGAGCCTTCCAGGTCTTTCAGCCCCAACTTAGAGGCTTCCCACTGGCCTCCCTGCCTTCCATGGACAAAGGTATAGGAAAATGGAAAGGGGGTGTTGTGAAGAATACAGCTCAGGAGCTGGTGGCCTGTTCTTCCAGCTCTGCCCATGGGCAGCAAGGATGTCAGGGTCTTTGAGGCCAGAGTGGTGGAAGAGAGGCTGGGAGACAGAGTGGGGACACAGGGCAAACAGCCCCAGGCTAATGCTGTCCTGGGGAGCTGAAGCAGGAGCCCCGATCTCCAGCTGCAGGGATTAGTCTGAACTTATCTCACAAGCAAGTCCCAGCCAGCCTCCAGCAAGGATCAGGCAGCTTCATCAGGCAGAAGGAAAGAGTCTGGCCTGGAGGCTGCGGGCATCAGCCATACTAGGAGCCTCGCTGGAGGGGTTCTGGGCACCGTGGGCCTGGGTCTTCAGTCTGGAGTGTGCTGGTGGTAGAGGCCTGAGTGAACAGCCTGCAGACTGGTACTGCCCAGTTATCCAGGAACCTCAGGGCAGAAGGCTCTTTTGCTCATGGTGAGACCCTCTTTGTACACATGACAACCACAAAGGAACTTTACATCCTGTGCCCACGTTCTGCCAAACCCAAACCAGACCGATTGCTGTCGAATTGCTTCTGACTCATGGCAACTCCAGGTGTTACAGAGTAGAACTGCTCCATAGCATAGGGTTTTCTTGGCTATGATCTTTATGGAAGCAGATCTCCAGGCCTTTCTCCTGCAGTGCTGCTGAGTGGGTTTGAACCATGAACCTTTAGGTCAGTAGCCGTTCACTAACTGCTTGTGCCCCCCAGGGACCTCCACATTCTGCCAGGCAGGCAGTAATAGAGCTAACAGTTATTGGGCACTCACCATGAATCAGGTGATAACCCTGTTAATCCCCACAGCCTATAATGCTCCCATTTTACAGATAAACAAACTGAGGCACAGAGTGGTTAAAATAACTCACCCAAGTTTGCACACCTGTAAGGGGAAGAACCAGGATTCAAACCCTGTCTGTCTGTCTCTAGAGTCCTTGCACCTGACTGCCTCTCTCCCCAGCAAGCTTAAGCCCTCAGGACCGTATTCACATATCATGAGGTAAGAGAAGACACATGTGTGACATCATAGCACAAAATACACAGTGTATGTGTCACTCTTGCAGTGTCCTCATTCCTGGGGCCCTGAGCGCTCCCTGTGGGAGGGGGCCAGGCCATGTTCTGGGGGCTCACGTATCCCTCTGGATAGGGAGAGGTGGTTGGCTGGGTCCTCTGGCCTCAGTTGCTGCTAATGGAGGGTTCTGGCTCCGGCTCTGAGCGTCCCAGCTTTTGGTCGGCTCCTTTCCAAGTTCTTTTATTAATTCCCTCACTCTCCGGCAAGAGAACTTTAATTAGCCGGGCCGATTTATCTATATAAATACAAACGGATGGTGCTCCGCGGCAGGGTGGGGAAGTAGCGGGGAGCTGGGCCAGTGGGTTGCCGAGGGCAGAGGAAGTGACACCCGTGCCTTCCCAGCAACCAGAAATATGGCTTTAATATCGGGTGCACGTGTGCGCGTGTGTGCCTGTGCCGGGCGGTGGGGGCCAGGCAGAGGTCTGACAGGCGGCTGACAGCGCTGTCACTCCGGGTGATGGGGGAACCTGTTTTCCAGAGCTGGGCTGCTTCTGCCTTCTCGGGGAAGGGCTTAGTCACCCTCACCTAGGAGGGATGGTGATGCTGTCCTACTTGTGGGAACTCCCCTCCCTCTCCTGCCTACTCCAGGAAGAAAGAGAATGCCTGACAAAGTCACCAAGTTCAAGAGGCTCGCTTTGGATGTCAAGGGCATCTAGCAGGTGTGGGGGCAGGGGAACAGGCCCAGTGACAGCTGACTCCCACCCAGCCCTGGGAGACTCAGTATCAGAGACCGTGTCACAAGGCTGCACCTCTGCCTTGGCTTCCTCGTGGGCCCTGAAAGGTCAAGCCTTTCTCTCGGTGCATTCACCCATTCTGATGTGGTGAGACCAGGGTAGATGGTGACGGAACTGGAGATTCTGAGGATGGGAATAATAAGTAATGACATAGTGTTTCTTGTTATATTATAATATCTAACATTTACTTATCACGTGCTAGGCACTGTTCTAAGCACTTGACATTTAAAGTTGAGGGTATAACAAAGAAAACAGGCCTCTGTCCTCATGAGGCTCCCAGTCTAGCTGGGGAGATATGACCCATGTGACCAGGGGCCTGATGATAAGCAGAAATGTTATGAAGTGCCTGACTGGGGAGGCAGACAGAGGAAGGAGAGAGCTCAGTGGGTGGCCCAGGGCGGGTTCCCTGGAGAGGGAGGAGGCTGCAGAGAGACCCTTGCAATCCTTCCAGTAAGCTTGGACTGACTGGTGAAGAGAGGAGAGGAAGGGAAGTTTGTCTTCACAGTGGGGACCTCTTGTAAGGCTACAGGCTGCCTTTGAGGGGGAAGTGCTTCTTGTCACAGGAGGGCATGAGCAGGCCTACAGGAGCTCATCAGGGCATTGTGGAGGGGAGTTGAGCACTCCGAGTGGCAGGAGGAGGGGCTGGAATGAAGTGTGGTCCCTGCTCATGCTAGGAGTCTAGCTTGAGCCCACCCTCCAACCCTGTTCACAGGCATTCACACACACACACACACACACACACACACACACACACACACCCACCCACCCACACACACTTGCATGGACACTCACACACACTTTCACACCCACACACACCACCACCATCATAATTGTCTTTAGCTCCGAGGATACTTCTCTGCTCCTGTCCTTGCAGGGATGAAGGGCTGGGGCTGGGGCCGCGTAGGGACAAAGGGCTGGCTGGGGCCGTGCAGGGACGAAGGGCTGGGGCTGACGCCGACCGAGAAAGGGCAGTAAGGAGGCTGCAGCTGGGGCGGGAGGAGTGGGAGAAGCCTCGTCTCAGCCTGCAGGCGTTCCCTCCACACAAGGAAGGGGCTCAGATCCAACCCTGGCCCCTCCTCTTGGCCTCTCTTCCCTCTCTGACTCCACAGCCTCGACTGTGAAATGGGGTTGAGATAAAGACCCAATGCACAGAGGATAACCAAGTGGACCTGGTGTGTGCAAGGGGGTGCTCAGTAGTGTGTGTTGAAGCAGAGTCAGAGTCACAGGCTTTTCTGGAGTTCCCTTGGGCTCCTGCTGCTGTGTCCAGTTTGGGCCTCAGAGAGACGCTGGCTGGCACTGGCCCTCAGCCCCCGGCTAGGCCGGGCCGAAGAAGAGACCCCGTCTCTGGGGCCTGGAGCCCCAGGGAGCAGCAGATACAGAAAACCCTTGTCTGGGCAGTGTTTCTGAGCAAAGCCCAGGGGCTGCAAACTCTATTCTTAGCCAGTGTCCATGAGTCCATAACCAACCGTGGAGAGAAGCGTTTCATTAGTGGGGAGTAAGGGAGGAGAAGCCAGACTTAACCCTGCAAGCGCCAGGGTGCCCTAAAGATCTAATGCTGGAGAAGAAATCCACTGTGGCTTGGGGACATTTCAGCTGGAGTCACCAGGGTATCCTGTAAGGGGCTCTCCTGGTGAACACCTATTGGACAGGTGCAATAACTAAGGCCCTGACCAGAACTTTCAGGGGAAGGTAGGTGTTCCTCTAAGGTGAGAGGGTTCAGAACTCCACCTGCAGTGTGGGAAGTTTCTTGAAGAAGACACTCTAAGAGAATATAAAAGAGCACTGGTAAGAATCAGGAGACCAAATCTAGTCCCTCTCTGCCACAAATGTGCTGTGTGGCTGGGGGCAAGGCGCAACCCTTCTCTGGGCCTTGGTCTACAAAGAAGGAGTCACACTCGGTGATCTAATGCTCTGGCATCTTGCGACATGGGCACCATAGCTCCCACCAAGCAGGGTCTGAGTTGAGTCCCTCGCCTGGCCTGTGAGCAGCCACACACCGATTTTTGCCGACTGTTGCTCTGACATGGTGCTTAGCCCACGCTCTCTCATGTAGTCCTGATGTGGTCCATGGCACATTATCCTGTTAGTATAATTTGTCAGCAAGTCTGGCCAACCCCTTGGCTGTGAGGGGTTGAGACATGGGTTAGACTAGTGTTGGCGGTGTTGGATGGGGCAGAGCTAGACGTGACCATTGAGGGAATGATCTGGATAGGGTCGGACAGGGAGGAGCTGTGGGGGCAGCCTGAGCATCTAGGGCGGGGCAGGGGTGTAGGCAGCAAGGGGGCATCCCGTGTAGGACACTCATGGGTTATTGCATGCCTGGGGGAGCCAGATATATAAACTCCCTGGTTCTCTGTGTGCCTCCTGTCTCCCCCTCTCAACCTTGTCCTCTGAGCCCCTCAGCTTGGGGCTGGCCTGAGTCTTCTCTCCTCAGCTGGCTGTAAACTCCTGGAGGCCAGGCAGCAGCTCTCTCCTTCCGGGTCCAGCTGGCCAGGTATGGGTACCACACAGGCACACAGGCAACGCTTGCTCGTGGTTCAGCTCTCTGTGTTGTCCAAGCTAGCCCTGAGTCCACCCTCTGCCCATCCCTACCGCCCCTGAGCCCTGGGTCTGCTGCCGGCCACTCATTTCCTTTGTAATTAATCACTGCTCGCCTCCAGCAGCGTCCTTCCTTTCCTAGCTCATTTGCCTAAAGAAATGAGTTGCTTTGTTGGGGAAAAACAAATGCTTCTCAGCTTCATTTCCTCCCTTCCCTCCCCAGGCATTGAAGACACAGGGGCCAGCATCCTCTCTTTGGCTTCTCTGGGACAAAGTGGCAGGGTCCCTGGGCAGAAGGGAGAAAAGCCTCAGTTTGCCCATGTAAATCTAAACGAGCAATTCCCAACTGGCCCTAGAAGAAAAAACTGCTTTTGAGACCTTCGAGTCCCTGGTGGGGGAAGTCGTGGGGGTGGGATTTGAAGCCGAGGCCTTCCAGCACATTAAGTGTCCCCTCCCCACCCTCCACACCCCTACCGAAACAGCTATAATGTGGCCGCTTCTGTTTTGTAAAGCTAATGAGCTTTGGATCCCCAGTTGGAGAAAGGAACTTGTCAACTGGCCTCCCGTGAGCAAATACCAAAACTCCATGGCAGGACATGACTCATCATTTTGTGGGGAAGAAGTGGGGAGAATGACAGTGTTTGAGGGGATCCTCGGAGGGAGTGCTTCTGGAGGGGTATGGGCTCTGCCATGCAGGCTCTCAAATACTGGTGCTGCCAGGAGACCTGCAGGGCCAGCCAAGCTCATGGTTCCCTCCCTCCCTTCTCTCAAGACCCACAGGATACACAGCCCTCCCAAGCAAAGCATACACCTGCCGTGGGTGACCAGGCCAGGAACAGCTCCTGGGGTCTGCAGGACTCCACCTAGCTAACTGAGAGGGCTCCAAGTCAGACAGGCCTGGGGCCACATCCCTACCAGCTGCACGAGCACAGGCAAGCACAATGTCCCTGGACCTCACTTTCCCCATCTGAAGAATGGGGATAACACTAGTCCCTGCCTCTCAGTGTTGGTAGAGGAATAACAAAGATCCTGCAGGTAAAGCACCCAGCATAGTACCTGGCGAGTAGCAAATGCCCTATAAATATTAGCTATTATTTATTATTGTTATTATGGTCTCTCGAGTTAGCATCAGGATGCAAGCGATTGAGAGAGGCAGCATTACAGAGAGGGCCTTGAATCGATTCTTCTGTGTTTTTCAAAAGTAACCTACGTGCAAACACTAATACTCTGTTACTGCTGGTGAGTATGGCACTGAAGTCCCTCGTGGCCGATGGAGAAGCACCACAGTAACCAGAGCCTCAAGGCAGTGAGTCTAAGCGGCAGAGAAGCTCTGCCCGGTAGTCCTGGAATCCAGCGTCCTGGGACGTCCATGGCCTCACCAGGTGCCCGTGTTGTAGTGGCTCTCCCAGCTGGGCCTGGGGGCCCTGGGGGCCCTGGGAGGCCAGACCTGCCCCTTGGGTCTATGGTAGAGCAAGCTGGGATGCAGCCAGTAGTACCCCCGTCCCAGACAGGGATGATCCAGCAGACTCCCAGTCCTGAGCTGGGATAACCCAGCAGACCCCAGTCCTGAGTTGGGGTGTAGCCGGCAGACCCTGGTTCCACTGTGGGATGATCCAGCCAACCCAGGTCCCAGGCTGAGATGATTCAGCAGACCCCAGTCCCGAGCTGAGGTATAGCCGGTAGACCCTGGTCCCGGGCTGGGATGATCCGTAAGAACCCAGTCCCAATCTGGGGTGCAGCCGGCAGACCTCAGTCCCAAGTTGGGATGATCCAGCAGACCCCTGTCGTAAGCTGGGGGGCAGCCAGCAGGACCAGGTCCCGAACTGGGGTGCAGCTGGCAGAACCTGGTCCTGGGCTAGGGTGCAGTTGGTAGACCCCAGTCCCAGCCGCTGTGCTGCCAGCAGACCCCCTTGTTCTGAGCTGGAGATACCCCTCCTCCTCCACTCTTGCAGCCTGAATTGGAGTCTCTGGACGCACCCCAGCCACTCGATGCCTCAGGGATGAACTGAGGTGAGCAGAGAGCCTCAGAGGCTCTGGAATTAGACCACAAGACATTCAGATAGACAGATTTCTGCCAAGGAAAGTTGCCCTGCAGGCAGGGGACCAGCATGCTCCCTCTTCGGCTCTGATTCTCTGTTGCCCTGACTGTCCAAGGAAGTTCCCCTATGATCTAAGATCCCTTCCAGCTGAAACAGCTGAGAAGCTGTAGCAGCAGAGGCTGAGAGAGGCGAGCAGAGGGCCGAGGCTGACGGAGGTCAGTTCCTGCCTGTGAAGTGGGGCCGTTCCTTTACTTTCTCTGGTGTGGTGACATGGGGGCCTTCAGGGACCCTTCCAGCCCTGGCTTCTCTGATCTAAGTGACCCTAGGGTGCTGACAGGTGAGACATGGGCTGGAATGAGGATGTCTGGGGAGGGAGAGGGAGGCCGGTAGACATGACCCTGAGACAGGGGCAGGTACAAGCCTGAGAAGGAGGGTGTGGGTGGCCATGTCCGTTAAGGAACCTTAGGAATAATCAAAATGAATATTTATGCTGCACTTTGCAGCTCACAAAACATAGTAACACCTAGTATCTCATCAAATCATCCCAACTACTTCCCGAGTTCTTTCTTGTACCCTGTTTACAGATGAGGAAACAAATACTTAAAGAGGTTGGGTGTTCTCCCAGAAGAGGGAGGACCTTCCTGGCTGCACCCTTTGCCAGAGGCCCTGTTCTGGCTGAGAGCAACCTCAGGACTGCCCTAGGCAGTCAAATGGGATAGCAGAGCTGCCACATACAGTTGGGCAGGTTGTTCACTGCACAAGAGTGCCTGGTTAATGGAGGGAAGTATGGGGCTGAAATCCAGCCCTTGGTCTGCTCTCTAAGCCAAGTTCTCCAGCATGGGGCTGAATCTGCCCGGAGCACAAGGCATCACATTGTCAGTGATTCCGTGAGGGGCTACCTGCTGGGGTTGCTCTCAGCTTCAGTTTCCTGAACTGAAACACAAAGGTAATCCTCCCTCCTCCAAGCTCCCTGTCCCTCAAAGAATGTGGGGCCAGAGAGTGATTCAGAAAATCAATACACCGCAAGTGCTTTGAGCTCCTTGAAGATAAGCTTGACAACACGGAGGGGGGGTGATTAAAAGCAGGAGCACGTTCTCCGGGACACTGACACGGACCCTGGAGCGCGTCAGGGTGTCTGGGATGGGTGTGTGTGTGTGACAGGTCCTGGCCTGTGGACACTGGCTTTTGCGTCCATCTCTCCCACTGGATGGGGCCACAGCATGTGTCTCCCTTGCTTCTGAGCTCCTCGGGTCCCTCCCAGTGACTTGCACTTTGTGGGAGATCAATAACGTTTGTTCTCACTGATCAAATCGTCTGTATGTCCCCACAATCACTCTCCTACACTCTGCTCCCTCCACAAAAAATGCAGGAACCCACCAGCATCAGGCTGGCCGGAGACCTGGGTTCCAGGCCTAAACTCTGCTGTCAACACGCTGAGACCTCTGACCTCTGCCCCTCCCTGGACCTAGGTTTCCCCATGGGCAAGGCGAGGCATTGGATGTGATGCGTGGTGGGGCCCTTCCCTCACAACACAGTCTGGATCTGTGGCTGCCTCATGTGTCTGCACCTACCCAGAGCCCCCCGCCCACCCTGCCCCCTGCGCCAAGCCCGTATGTGTCTCTGAAGGCAGCCAAGATAAACCAGAGCTTAATCTGGGCTGGGGAGACCAGTCGTCTGCCCGTGGGGCTGCGGACACAAATTGGGCCGTCATGTTGTATTACTTCCGCCAAGTTGGGCTCCACCATCTCACCTCCATCCCCCCAGCCAGTGGGGACGACAGGCAGACAGCGCAGTGGGGGCCATGCCACCACCAGGTCCCTGGACTCCACCATCAAAGGCGACAGGCTAGGGAGGGGGCCTGGCCAGGCAGGATTTTTAATGACCCCAAATCCTGGCAACTCATTATGTCTCTGATAAGGCAATGGGGCTGTCAGTCTGAGATGCAGCCAAGGAGGCTCCCTAGAGAAATTTTGCTGCCTTCTCACTAATCTTCTTATAAACATTGTTATTTATTTTTTCTTATTTTATCCGACTTGAGTCAAGCAGCCCCTGCTAAGCCTGTGACATCTCCAGGGAGGCCGGAGGAGGTTATAGGATGGCCTGCTGCTCCCCCCAGCCATGCCCCCACCCCAGCCCTCAGCAGCGGCCCCACAGGACTGTGCTCTGGCCAGCCAGGGTTCTGCCCCACGCTGGTGGCGTTGCTAGGACCTCAGGAGTTGGGTCTCGGGCCAGGAGACGCTGGACATCTGGGAGCTGGCCATCAGCAGTGGTGGATCACAGGCGGGGCCAACTGGGGCTGGTTCCAGGGAGGAGAAAGAAGGGCTTCATGTCACCACTGGCATTATAGGGTACCCTGCAGCTGTGCTGGGAAGTACCCCCTTCCCCCGCTTGCTGTGCATGCATTTGGTTAACACCAAAGAACACTCGTATCTGGCATTGATTGAGACTCGCCCCGTACCAAGCACTGTGTCCAGCACTTTTCACATGTTAGCTCTTATCACTCCCCACAGCACCGCTACGAGGTGCGTACTAATGGTAGCCCCATTTTTAGGCAAGGCAACTGAGGCCCAGGGAGGTAAACCGATTACCCAAGGTCGCACAGGCAGGAAGGGACAGACTAGGGCTTGAGCTCTGGCACCCAGACATGGAGCCAATGCAGTGCCTTCTGCACACGTCTATGGGCATCCTCCTTTGAGCCCCCAGGAATCCTAGGAGAGAGGCAAAGCCAGGAATCTTCTCTCCATTTCACAGATGGAGAAATAGGCTCAGAGAGGGCCACACTACAGGACAAGAACCCAGGTCTCCTGGCTTCCAGTTCAGTGTTGTTTCTGGAAGGCCTCGGGACAGCTCCTGGACAGCTCCTGGAGGGTTTGTCCCCATGTTAGGGGGTGCTGAGATCCTGGAGGCCTCCTGGGGCAACGCTGGGGCTGGGGCAATGCTGGAACTGTGGGGAGAAGGTCACAGTTTGCTGCTGTCCCCCAGCTTCCTCAGGGCACAGAGAAGAGTCCAGAAAGTTTGGGAGAACCCTAGTTCCTGACACACGTTTGTGATAAACCCTAGGGATCTCTTGAAATAAATTGTTATTAACAACAACAACAAAAAAAAAAACAGTTGCCGTCAAGTCAATTTTGACTCATGGCGACCTCGTGTGTGTCAGAGTAGAACTGTGCTCCATAGGGTTTTCAAATGGCTGATTTTTCTAAAGTAGATCACCAGGTCTTTCTTCCAAGGCACCTCTGGGTAGACGTGAACCACCAACTTTTTAGTTAGCAGTCTAGTGCTTTAACCATTTGCACCACCCAGGGACTCCATTATTAACAAAGCAGGGTATCAAACAATACGTACAGCATGATCCTATGCTACACATGCTAGTGAATATACAATTACATGTACATAATTACAGAAGGAACAAAAGGGGGAAGGGTTTGCTGCTTTCAAAATGGTCTTACTTTTTAACATTCCTCTCCTAATTTAATGTCAGTATTTTAAGTAACCACATTTTGGGGGGATCCTGGGCTCAGAAAAAGACACACATTTTTTACAAGTTTTATTTTTAAATAATTTTAGATTTATAAACAAAAAAACAGTTGCTGTCAAGTTGGTTCTGACTTATGGTGACCCCATGTGTTGCAGCATAGAACTGCACTCCTTAGGATTTTCAAGGCTGTGATCTTTCGGAAGCAGATCGCTAAGGCTTTTTCCAAGGCACTCCTGTGTGGGTTTGAACCACCAACCTTTCCATTAATAGTTGAGCGCTTAACCATTTGTGCCACCCAGATGAGCTCAAATATAGCACAGAGAGTTCCCTTGTGCCCTTTGTCCAGCTTCCCCTAATGTTAACAATGTTAACATCTTGCATAACCAGGGTACAGTTATCAAAGCTAAGAAATTAACTTTGGTGCAATGCTAATAACTAAACTACAGATTTTTACGAATTTCAGCAGTTCTTCTCACTGGTGAAAACTGGATTTCACTGGTGAACTAGAGCTCACCGTTTCCAAGATCTACTCCAGGACCCCACATCGCATTTAGTTGTCATGTCTCCTTGTTGTTAGCTGCCATCGTGTTGGCCCCTGCTTCACGGTAACCCCATTCACAATGGAACAAAACGCCGCACAGTCCTACGCCTTCCCCATCATGGGTTTTGGATCGAACTGTTGCACTCTATAGGATTTTCATTGGCTGATTTTTGGAAGTAGATCGACAGGCCTTCCTTCCTAGTCTGTCTTAATCTGGAAGCTCCTCTGAAACCTGTTCAGTGTCACAGCAACACACCAGCCTCCACTGACAGGTGGTAGCTGCGCATGAGGTGCATTGGCTGAGAATCGAACCCATATTTCCTGCGTGGAAGCCAGAACTCTACCACTGAACCAACTCTGCCTCATGTCTTCTTTTTATTTATTTTTTATTGTACTTTAGATGAAATTTTACAGAGCAGATTAGTTTCTCATTAAACAATTAATACACATACTGTTTTGTGACATTGGTTGCTGACCCATGATATGTCAACATTCTCCCCTTCTTGACCTTGGGTTCTCCATTACCAGCTTTCTTGTCCCCTCCTGCCTTCTCATCCTTGCCCCTGGACTGGTGTGTCCATTTAGTCTCATTTTATTTTATGGGTCTGTTTAATCTTTGGCTGAAGGGTGAACCTCAGGAGGGACTTCAGTAACTGAGTTAAAAGGGTGTCTGGCTCGGGGTTTCTCCAGTCTCCGTCAGACTAGTAAGTCTGGTCTTTTTTTGGGAGTTTGAATTTTGTTCTATATTTTTCTCCAGCTCTGACCGGGACCCTCTGTTGTGATCCCTGTCAGAGCAGTCGGTGGTAGTAGCCAGGCACCATCTAGCTGTGCTGGACTCAGTCTGGTGGAGGCCGTGGTAGTTGTGGTCCATTAGTCCTTTAGACTAATCTTTCCCTTATGTCTCTGGTTTTCTTCATTCTCCCTGCTCTAGATGGGGTGGGACCAGTGGAGTATCTTAGATGGCTGCTCACAAGCTTTTAAGACTTCAGACACTACTCTCCAAAGTAGGATGTAGACTATTTTCTTTATAAACTGTGTAATGCCACCTGAGTTAGAGGTCCCCCAAGATGCCCTATATCTTCTTAAAAAAAACAAAACAAAAAAAAAACCATTGCCGTCGAATCAATTTCGACTCATAGCGACTCTATAGGACAGAGTAGAACTGCCGCATAGGGTTTTCAAGGAGTGGCTGGTGGATTCGAACTGCCAGCCTTTTGGTTAGCAGCCTGAGCTCGTTAACCACTACACCACCAGGGCCCGCATGTCTCCTTGGTCTCTTCTAATCTGTGAGTCTCCAGTGTTGTCATTCATGACCTTGACACTTTTGGAGAGTACTGGTATTTTACAGAATGTCCCTAAGTTTGGGTGTGTCTGATGTTTTCTCATGATTATACCCGGGGTACGGATTTGGGGGAGAAGACTGCAGACGTGAAGTGTCCTTCGCATCCCATCATCTCAGGGGTGCATGCTATCAACAGGACTTATCATCGGTGATGTTAACCTTGATTGCATGGTTACAGGGATATCTGCCACATTCCTCCACTGCAATGTTACTATTTTTCCATCTCCGTATTCTATTCTTAGAAGCAAGTTGCTAGATCCAGCCCACATTCAAGAAGAGAGGAATTAAGCTCCACCTCCTGGACATATATGAATTTGTGGGCATATGTTGTTAAAACCACCACAGTGATGAGCACATTTTGGGAGGAGATACTCTGAGGCCATGCAAGTGTCGTGTTTTTCCTTAAAGTTTCACCCACTAATTTTAGCATCCATCCGTGGATCCTGCCCGTAGCACTTCCCACTGAGGGCTCCCAATGGTGATTTTCGACTTCCCCCATGCCTTCTACTTTATAAACCGGAATGTTTCTATAAGGAAGATTTGTCCCTTTCCCCTATTCATTTATTTACTCAAGCATTTCTATCAGCATGGACTCATGGATATTTATTATTTGGATTATAATTCAACACTCTCACTATTTATTTTGTTGCTTAAATTGTTCCACCTTTGGCCATTGGAGCTCTTTCAGGCTAACTCCTCTGTCCTTCTGACATGCCCACTGTTATGGACTGAATTGTGCACCCTGAAAAAAGGTATGTGGTAGCCTTAAAGCCTGTACCTGTGAATCTGACTTTGTCTGGAAACAGTCTTTGAAGATGTTGTTAATTAACATGAGGTCATACTGGAGTAGGGTTGGTCCTAATCCTATATGAGTGGTGTCCTTATAAGAGAAGAAGATATACAGAGAGACAGGCGGACAGAGGAAGGAAGCCATGTGACAATGCAGCTGCAAGCCAAAGAAAACCTGGAGCCACCAGAAGTTAGGGGAGAGGTGAGTTCTCCCTCAGAGCCTCAGACAGAATCAACACGACCTATGCCCTGAATTTGGACTTCTAGCCTCCAGTACAGTAAGACAATAAATTTCTTTTCTTATAAGCCACCCAGAAACCCTGGTGGTGTAGTGGTTAAGAGCTATCGCTGCTAACCAAAAGCTGGCAGTTCGAATCCATCAGGTGCTCCTTGGAAACTATGGGGCAGTTCTACTCTGTCCTATAGAGTTGCTATGAGTCGGAATCGACTTGATAGGATCAGGTTTGGTTTTTTTGGTTTTACAAGTTACCCAGTTTGTGGTATTGTGTTATGGCTGCTCCAGGAAGCTAATCCCCCTCCTATCCTTTTTTTTTTTTTTTTTTTTTTTTTACTTACCCCTATCATTGTGGGTTTTTTGCATACTCCCTTACTTTCTGGAACAACAAAATGTTCCAGGATCATCCTGTGTTTTCCCTGGCCCATTCCTAGAACCAGTCATTTCTCTGGAGCCCTGGTTCCTTTTATTGCAGAAAGCTGTTTAGAAACCCAGACTTGGGTACAAGGAAGGCATACATTTTTGAAGTCAATTTTTTCACCAAAAAAGCATCTGGAACTTGATATCTGGAACCGAATTGACTTCAGGCATAACAAGGTGTTCTTATACTTTTGCAGTTGTGTACGTTTGTGTAAACACCCCTGGACCTCCAAGGTTCACTCACGCCTTATCTGTAGAATGACTTCGTAAGCTTCCTCACCTGTAGAATGACTTTCAAAGGCCGTTGCAAGGATGAGGATGTTGCTCTGGGTTCAAGTCCATACCACTGGTATTATATTGCTACATAGCCCGCTCTCCAGTCCATCTCGGCACAAACCACCACCGTTTCATCCGCAGAGTCAGACTGTGCCAGCCAAAGAATTTGACACGTCTTCAAAATGTCGATGAACCATTTGGGAAATACTAAATTGTGATTTAACGATTCTCCTCAGGTTTTACTCAATTATAAATTTAATATTCTTGACATTTTCCTTCACTCATATGGAGCCTCTGAGACTCTACAGACGGGGAAGACAGCCCCAGAAACAGAGTGTGATACACAGCAATGAAGGAGGCGTGGGCAAGTTGTCTCATCTCTCTGGCTAGCTTCCCCATGTATCAAATGGGACAATGAAAACAAGTGAGAGAATGATGGAAAATGTAATGGTGATCGTTACAGGTTGCTACTGCTCTATCTACATGGCATGAAATGGTCTTGAACTTGAGTTTGACCAATAAGAACAACAGCAATGATCAGTCAGTGGGAATGTCATCAGGGTCATGGTGCAAGGATTTAAGATCAAAACTGGGAGTCAGAGGTTAAGTATTTTTCATGCACGTAGGTTTTCATCTTGGGATTTTCAAAAGCCATCCCTGAGCAGAGTTCCCCTCACCCTCTGAGTGCTCCCCACACCCAGGGTTCTCGTGATGGGGGGACAGCAAACTCAGGCCTCTGTGGAGATTCAGAGCAGAGCCTGGGGGTGGGCGACCCCACACTCCGGTGCAGAACACACACACTCACACACTCTCTATCGTCCCCCGGAGCATCGACAGCAGCTTATCAGGCCGCACCAGGCCTGCCAATTAAACTCTGCCTTCGCCAACGCCCGCATGGGGTTTCATCTGGGGCACCCACCTCCTCGGTAGACTAGAGGCAGAGGTGGGTAAGGATTTCTGCTCCATGCAGCTTGCAGGAGGTAGGTGGGAAGGTGAGGTCTGAGGGCATGGGGCTGCCTCCTCCTGGCCCTGGGCCAGTCAGTGCCTGGAGTGGTGCCTACTGCAGGGCTGCTTCCCAAGGCCCCTCGGTGCTCGTATCCCAATCAGTGAAATGAGCAGTGGACGACCTGAACTCCTGACCCTTCCTGAATCAAAGAGTCTTGGTCTTTTGAGAATAAGGCAGGGATAAAGAGGGCGCCGCCCCCTTATCCAACGCTCACCACCACCACCCCCAGGCCTGGAGGATTTATGCGAAGTGAAGCTAGAAAGTGGGGACCCTGGAGACCCAAGCCCTTCTCCTCCCTAGCAGGGCCTATCTCCAGTACAGAGGCCCCAAAGACTGCTCAAGGCATATTCACCGCAAGCCCGGCGCTATGCTGGCACCTCTGCATCCTCATCTCATCCCTAGACAACCCCACAGAGCTGGTACTACTCTCATTCTACAGACACCAAGCCCAGACATGCTGAGCCACATGCCCAGACGTCTGGCCAGGAAGAAATTTGAGCAGGGGGTCAGAGCTGATTACCAGCTTAGAGAACCGGGGCACTCTGAGCCTCAGTTTCCTCACCTGTAAAACGGGACTAATACTGTCTGCCTCACTGTGTTGTGGCAGGACGTAAGAGAGATAACTGAGGCACAGCGCACAGCACAGCTCAGAGTAAGTGTTGGGTGGCTGTTGGCTTGAATTATGATTACTCTAAGTGATAGAAGGAACCCTGGTGGTGCAGTGGTTAAGCGCTCAGCTGCTAACAGAAAGGTCGGCAGTTCAAACCCACCAGCTGCTCCACAGGAGAAAGATGTGGCGGTCGGCTTCTGTAGAGATTACAGCCTTGGAAACCCTATGGGGCAGTTCTACTCTGTCCTATAGGGTCGCTATGAGTAGGAATCGACTCGACGGCAACGGGGTTTTTTTACAGGTAAATGGTAACCGTGGGGTTTGAACCAGGAATGCCTGACTCTAAAGCTCATGGTCTTTCTTTTACCCACACCCCAACCCCTCAATAGACTGCTAAAGCAGGTCCTTAAGATGAACTCCACGAGCCTCACCTGGGCAGGCTTATGGGCGTGTGTGTGCCTTTCTGGACAGAGCTGAGAGCTGAGGGTGTGGGCCTGGAGAAGCTCCCTGCCTGTGGTTCCGGCTCTCTTGTCAGTCATGTGTCTGCCTCGTTCTCTCACTTGGGCAAGGGCCAAGCCCAGAGATGGCCAGGGACTAGGCCAAGGTCACACAGCGGGTTCCTAACTCCCAGCCAGGGCGCTCGCCAGAGAAGCCATCTCTCCTGATGAGCAAAGCCCTCACGTCTGCTGCTCGGTAACCACTGACCATGCTCTGTGCTTGTCCATCTGGGTTGGACACAATGTCCCCAGGGTATGAAATTCATTTTCTTTATGTCTTGTGGAGGATTGAATGCTCGGCTGAAATCCAACAAATCATAGCCGCTGCAAAAACAAGCACAGCAATGGCCCTGGTTTATGTGCGGTGCACACTTGCCACATCTCACCCCTACAAACACACTCGCTCACACACCCTTACAGCTGCACACACTCACACATCCTCATACTCATTCACAGTCAGTCTCACACGGAAAGCCTTTCTCTCCAAAGCTGAGGGAGCCGGTGAGAGCCTCCAGACTTCCCTCTTGGCTGAAGCCAGGTTCCCTGGGGATGTTTGCAGAGGCCAGACAGAAACCTCCCTGCAGCAGAAGCTCCCGCAGTGCTGTGCAGTGAGGGTCCTTGCCCCAGCTATTGGGAGGAAGACGTGCAGGGAAAGGGCAGGGACAGCAGCAAAGGGCTGGGCAGGGCCGGGCTGTGCAGGGGGAGAGGCCAGGCTGGTTCTGGTCCTGCCTGGGGGCAAAGCCAAGTATGGCGGGGAGGCCCGGGGAAATGGCAATGTGGTCTGGTCAAGATTTTCTTGAAGCCAGTTTTGGTGGAAGGTCGAGGGAGCAACGGAAGGCCAAGTTACTAAAGAAGGCAGATGGAGCATTGTCTCTGGGTGTCCGTGGCCTAGGAATTAGGGAATTAGACCTGGCTCTTAGTTAGTGTGGAGCCTTGGTGGCACAGTGGTTAAGAGCGCTGGCTGCTAACCAAAAGATCAGCAGTTCAAATCTACCAGCCACTCCTTGGAAACGCTACGGAGCAGTTCTACTCTGTCCTATTGGGTCACTATGAGTCAGAATCGACTCAATGGCAATGGGTTTGTTTGTTTTGTTTTTTCTTAGTTAATGTGCTCAACTGCTAACAGAAATCTTGGAGGTTCGAGTCCACTCAGATGTACCTTGGAAGAAAGGCCTGGTGATCTACTTCCAAAAAACCAGCCATAAAAACCCTATGGAGCACAGTCCCACTCTGGCACACATGGAGTCACCATGAGTTGGAGCCGACTTGATGGCAACTGGTTTTCCCAAGTCAAGAGTCTCCCACGGTGAGGAGTTTGTCTTACCTATGGCTGGGGTCAGCCTCTGAGTAGCCTGGCCTACAGCACAAATGATAAAATGGGGGCACTCAGGACCTGTGAAAGTGCCTGGGGCAGGGGACAGCTGAGGAGGGAATGAACTGGGACTGCAGGCTCCAAAGAAGGGACTGGATTCATGCAGGTACAGGAAAACCCAACATGGACACTCAGCCCTGAGTTACATTTTAGACAGGAAAACATAGGAGTCCCTTTAATTTCACTAACTGCAAGACCACCGAGGGGAGGACACGCCACTTGGTATTTTGCTCTTCCTCCCTCCCTTCCTGTAGCATTCATTGTATGTCTACACCATGCTAGGCCCTGGAAATGCTGTGGGGATCAGGACAGACAGAACATTTGTCCTCATGGTGTGCACAAGCCAGAATGAGAGTTCAACAAATACTTGTTGGGCTGAACCAGACGTCTAGTTTTGCCTATTGCATTGTAGCTTTTGTAAATGGCACCCCATGAGGTTGTGCTGTGCCTAACCTGTGCAACTGTTCACAGTGACCCTGCCTGTCTCCTGCCTCTAAGAACTACTCCAAGGATCCCATGGGATTATTACAAGATAATTGCTCAGGGAGTTCAGGAAAGCTGGGCAGATAAATGAAGCTATTATAGGACTTCTGGCTCAAGAGGTCAGATAAAGGCCCTGGTTCCTTTTCTTCTCCATTTGCTTTTCTTTTCCAGCTACCCACTCTCCCCAGGTGTTCTCACCTATTCCCGTGGCTTAAAGTACTATTTTTAAGCTGATGACTGACTCTCAAGTTGATGTCTGTAGTCCTAACCTCTGTCCTAAGCTCCAGACTCATATATCCAACTGCCTTCTGGGCATTTCCACTTAGAAATTTTACAGGGATTTAATTTAATACGGCTTAAACCAGCTTCCTTGATTTCCCTACCCTGTGCCCATTCTTTTCCCAGTCTTCTCAGTTTCAGTAAACTAGATCCAGCCGAATGTGGAAATTATCAAACAATATCATTAATAACACACCCAAGTAAAATTTTGCTGAAGATCATCCAAAAGTGGTTGCAGCAGTGCATCGACAGGGAACTGCTAGAAATTCAAGCTGGATTCAGAAGGGGACGAGGAACGAGGGACATGATTGCTGATGTCAGATGGATCCTGGCTGAAAGCAGAGAATACCAGAAAGATGTTTACCTGTGTTTTATTGACTATGCAAAGGCATTCGATTGTGTGGATCATAACAAATTATGGATAATATTGTGAAGAATGGGAATTCCAGAATGCCTAATTGTGCTCATGAGGAACCTGTACATAGACCAAGAGGCAGTCATTCGAACAGAACAAGGGGATACTGCGTGGTTTAAAGTCAGGAAAGGTGTGTGTCTGGGTTGTGTCCTTTCACTATACTTATTAAATCTGTATGCCAAGCAAATAATCCGAGAAGCTGGACTATATGAAGAAGAACGAGGCATCAAGATTGGAGGAAGACTCATTAACAACCTGCGTTATGCAAATGACACAACCTTGCTTGCTGAAAGTGAAGAGGACTTGAAGCACTTACTGATGAAGATCAAAGACTACAGCCTTCAGTATG
>NW_004444042.1:9598584-9603547 GCF_000243295.1 Trichechus manatus latirostris
TGAAGAGGACTTGAAGCACTTACTGATGAAGATCAAAGACTACAGCCTTCAGTATGGATTACACCTCAACATAAAGAAAACAAAAATCCTCACAATTAGACCAATAAGCAACATCATGATAAACAGAGAAGATATTGACATTGTCAAGGGTTTCATTTTACTTGGATCCACAATCAATGCCCATGGAAGCAGCAGTCAAGAAATCAGATGATGCATTGCATTGGGCAAATCTGCTGCAAAAGACCTCTTTAAAATGTTAAAAAGCAAAGCTATCACTTTAAAGACTAAGGTGCACCTGACCCAAGCCATGGTGTTTTCAACAGCCTCATATGCATGCGAAAACTAGGCAATGAATAGGGAAGACTGAAGAAGAATTGATGCCTTTGAATTATGGTGCTGGCGAAGAATATTGAATATACCATGGACTCCCAAAAGAACAAACTGATCTGTCTTGGAAGAAGTATAGGCAGAATGCTCCTTAGAAGCAAGGATGGCGAGACTTCGTCTCACATGCTTTGGACATGTTATCAGGAGGGATCAATCCCTGGAGAAGGACATCATGCCTAGTAAAAGAGAGGGTCAGCAAAAAAGAGGAAGACCCTCAATAAGATACTGAGACTGCTTAGGGCAACCATGGCTCAGTCCTACTGGGAACTCTACAGAACCGTATAATGTGCCCCTCAGAACGGTCCCTCCAAAGAACAGCAGACAAGGGCACTTATTTATCAACTCTCATCCTTCAGTGATAAAAGGTTGTTCCCAGAGGCCTGAACTCCCTGCCTCCCATAATCGCAGGCTGTCCTGTGCACACGGAGTGAGCTCTTGGGTCTTCCCCCAAAAGCCCCAGAACAGAAAAGCTGAGAGAAGAGGCAAGCATTTGAGGGTGTTTGTCCTTGATGCATCAGAACTGCCCACCCTGGCTGTAGCTGAATTATCAGGGGGGCATGGGGTGTGGTGTGGGACACCAAAAGCACCTGCTACAACTCCCATAGCGCCCCACTACCCCTTGCCCATTGACACATGACCACCGGAGTGATCTTCTAAACATATACATTGTATCCCATCACTCCACTGCCTAGAACTTTTCTAAGGTTCCCACTGTCCTTGAAATGAAACCTTTGCTATGGCTGACCAGGCCGCATGTGGCCCCTCTGCTTCTCTGCCCACTTCTCCCACTCACTAAGCTCTAGGCACACTGGTCTCTGGGGCTTCTAACCTGCCAGGCTTACTCCAGCCTTAGGGCCTTTGCACTTGCAGTCCCTCCTTCTGGACCCCTTGTTCTCCCAGTCTTCACATGGCTGGCTCCTTCTTGTCATTCAGGCCAGAACTCACAGGCCACCTCCTTAGCGAGATCTTCCCTGACCACGTAGTCTAAAGTTGTCCCCCTCTCAGGCCCCACATGCCCTCTAGCCCTTCATTAGTTTTCTTTTCCTCAGAGCTTACCTAACACTTATCTACTTATTTGTTTGTTTACTTACTTGTTTATTGCGTTTCTGTCCCACCAGAACATAAGCACCATGGTGGAAGGGGCTAACCAGTCACCTTCACCTGTGAATCTCCAGGCCTTGTCCAGGGCCTGGTACATAGTCAATGTTCAATAAACAGTTGCTGAATGAATGCATTAGAGCAGGTCGGGGTCTCCAGAGAAGCAGGCAGAGCCTGAGACAGGGGTTCTTGTGCACCTGCTAGATTAGCGAATGCTCTCAGGTAAGCCCCATAAGGGATGAGGGAAGCAGAAGAAGGCAAGGGAAGGGCCTGGGCAAAGATGGTGCTCCAGCTGAAGTCTAGCTGCAGCCTCATCCAAAGCAGGGGGAGTAGCTTCTACAATATGAACAACACCACACAGTTGTGCCACCTTGAGGCGAGGGCACCAGCCTTGTGTACCTCCATATCAGTCAGTCTTCGGTTCTGAGTTGTCCCCAAGGGGAGGCATAAATTCCTCCCAGGCATTTCTATCTGAGGTCACTTCCTTCAGCCCTGTGAGCCAGCGCCATCAGCAGCTGGGGAGAGGAGCATGAGCCTGGAAGGGCATCTGGGGGTGGCACAACAGCCCTCCCACAGAAAGGTACTGCCTTCCAGCCACACACAGACCCCAGGCTGAAGGGGGCCCGGCAGCCTGTCCCAGCCCTGCTCACCTGGCTATCTTGGGGAGCAGAAACCCTTCTTGAGAAGCAAGTCCTCAGGCTTCTGATGACGCACCCCTGTCCCCAAATGCCTCCTAGTATCTGCCCTGCATCCTGCTTACTGCCGTGTGAGCCCATTTTCTCACTGGTAATGAAAAGAGCAGGTGAGAGTCCCCTACTCCACCTGTAAGTCTTTCTCAAGCTGTTTAATTCCAGCAGTGGATGGCCACTGATCAACCCACCCCTGCTGCAGTGAGGAGGATAGCACCTTTATTGGCTGAGCTGGGGATTGCTTACTGTTTATTCCCTGAAAAATTACAGCCCAAGGAGACAGTGTTCCCATGGCCAAAAACGTCCCAGAAAGCCACCAGGAGACACACTGCCTCCTGGTCCCCTCTTCTAGGTGCATCAAGAAGATGCAACCAGGCAGGTGACGTGCCTGGTGTTGACAGCCAGCCAGCCCGCTGACCCCCGTGCTCTCTCTCTAGCCCAGACAGCTATTGGTGGACAGGGCACTTGAGTTTTTGTCTTTCCTCAGCTGGCTCTTTTAATTGAAAAATATAAAGAAAATGCCTATTAATTCCATGTAACTGATAAGCTACCCATTCCTGGGCCTTTTGAATCAGGAGCCTGAGTCTGGCTTGAAGCCCTGGGGGATAGGGGTGTGCGAGGGGAGAAACACAGCCTATTGGGATTGGGGGGGGGGTGGTCCCTGCCCCTCCTCAAAACTTGTGCATGGGCCTCCTGGACTAGGAGTAAAAGAACAGTTGAGAAACCTTTCCCCTTCTGAGGAAGTTTGAGTCTCCTCATTTTTGAAGTATATAATTATCCCTAACATTTAGACAATGCTTTGCATTTAGAAAGAAATTTGTGTTTATTGTCTGATCTAATCAGGTTGTTTACTGCATGGGACAACCACCCAGCAGTCAGTGGGGCAGATACCCAGCCCTCCCTCCACTTACCAGGCATTCATGCAACTGAGGCTCTGCTCCCAACAGGAATAGCCCGGGCAGAGATTACTGTCCCCATTGTATAGATGAGGCAATTGAGGTTCAGAGACATTGTAAATTTCTCAAGGTCACACAGGAAACAGGTAGTCAGAACCTGGTCAGGGTGAGACTTCCAAGCCCTTCCAGGTGCTGCGGTCCCTAGGAATAAGGTTTTGGGGCCACCTGGGCTCATCTATTAGGTTCCTGCTCAATGTGCGTCCAACTTAGACTTGAAGAAGAACTTCCTAAGAAAAAGGGTGATTGACTATTATAATGAGCTAACCAGATTTCCCTTCCAAGGAGAACGCTCATCTCAGGCTAGGGCTCAACAGCAGAGTGTTGGACCAGATGACCTCTCTTAGCCCCTTCCAGCACAGAAGGGCTATAATTCCCAGAGTGCCAGGAGAATGGATACCCATCAACCTAATGGAGCCACCTCAGCCTACTTGTCTTGCTCTCGGCACGCACCAAGACATGAGTCATAGAAGGTGCAGGGGAAATTTATTACATTAGCAATATTTAACATCTCCAGGGAGGTGACATCAGCAAAATTTCCTGGCCTGGCAGAATCATCTAGGTGGACAGTGGGACAGGCCTTTCATCTCCCTGGACACCGCATCCTTCCCACATGGGGGACGGGTGGAATGTATGGGCCTCTGGATGAGGCATGGGCATTGTGGGGTTTTGTTCCCCCAGCACCTTGTGTGCCAGGGTGGGGACTTACTCTCCATGACCTTCTGCCTGGTCCAGGGCCCAGCAGGATTGGAGGCCAGGGGATCATTCCTTGGATACTGGGACTTGAGATCTCTGGCTGTACTGTAATATCATGTGAGTGCTGGGTGCTTGACAGTGCTGTGTGACGACCTGGGCCAGCACCTAAGACCACACGGATTCTGGTGTCACCAAAGTGAGATTGAGCCGGAGAAAACATGGCAGGTGGCAGAAAGACATAACATAAGGTAGGGAGTTAACACCTGCCCCATCATGACCACCCTCACTCCAGTGAGCCATGCTGATCCTCTTTATCAGCCAAGTGAGTGAAACTCTCTGGGCCTCAGTTTCCATCTCTGTGAAATGGGGGTTACAGTCTCTGCCTTGCAGGTTTATTGTGAGGACTGGAATGAGGTTGCACATGATATGTGCCTGGCCCAGGACTGGCCCAATCCACTTACAGTCCTGGCCCCACCACTGGGCTCCAGGGGCAGTAGGAGAGGGCTCAAGGCATGCTGGGAGCAAGTGTTAATATGGGGGCCATGATATAATGGAAAGGGAAGGAAATGAATGTGAATTTAGCCTGCATGATGCTTCTGGCTCTCCGGGTGCCTCTTGTTTAATCCCCATCATTTATAGGCAGAGAAACTAAGGCTCAGAGGTTAAGTGGTGTGTTCAAGCTAATAAGAGGCATTGTTAGTTGCCATCGAGTTGGCTCTGACTCATGGTGATCTTATCTGTAATAGAACAATGCATTGCCTGGTCCTGTGCCATCAGCACTATCACTGGCATGTTTGAGTCCATTGTCATGGCTATTGTGTAGCTCCTTCCAACCTAGGGGGCTCATCTTCCAGCACTATATTGGACAATATTCTGTTGTGAACCATAGGTTTTTCATTGGCTAATTTTTTGGAAATAGATCTTCCTCGTCTGTCAGTTTGTTGTATTGTGGTGACCTGCATGTTGCTATGATGTTTGAAGCAATGCTCTTGGTATTTCAAATACCGGTAGAGTCACCGATGGTGGACAGGTTTCAACAGAGCTTCCAGACTAAGACTGACTAGAAAGCTAATAAGTCATGGAGCCAAAATCTGAACTCAGGGCTGTTTGGCTGTTTTTTTTTTTTTTTTTTTTTTTTTT
>NW_004444042.1:9611706-9635341 GCF_000243295.1 Trichechus manatus latirostris
TGATTCTCTGTTTGGCTTAGTTTTTCGGATCTTTGTTGTGGAGGGACGGCGTGGTGCTTCTGCCTAGACCGCCATCTTGCCGGAGTCTCTGTTTGGCTGTTTTTGCGTCCTTAAATGGCCCCAGATTTCAATGAAACTGGAGAAACTGAGGCAGTGGCAGAGACAGTCCCTGCAGGCTGGTCCCAGATAGCATCTCACAGTCTATCTGTCCCAGAGGGGACTTTTCCTCCCATCAGCCTCTGGCCCTGCCTGGGGGTATGGTACCTAACCCCAGTCTGACCAGGACACCATGTGTGTCCATCAGAAGCAAAGCCTCCTACCCTAGTCCTCTGGACTCACCCTGCCCAACCCTGAGGGACCCTTTAGGGCCTAAAGGGCTGAATCAGGGAGCTGTGGGATTAGGAAGTCCTGAGCTGTCCAGGAAGTGGTTCTCTGGGCAGAGCTCCCACCTCCCTTAGGGAGACCAAAAGGACCATTCCCAGATGCTTCAACAGAGGCAAGAACCTCAGCCTTGGTCCTGGTTGGCTGCATGATTCTGGGCAAGTTTCTTCTGCTCTCTGGAACTCAGCTTCCCCTATCTTAAAGAAAAGGGCTGGGCTAGATTGTCACTGAGGGCTTTTCCATGAGCTTTCCTGGGGAGCACAGCATGGTCCCTGCCCATGGGGAGTCCCATCCACTGTGCTACCCAGGATGGTAGGGTCATCCAGATGAGGGGTTCTCAACCCAGCCTGCAGGGCTAGGTGAGGCTTGTGGGCTGGGCAGCTGCTGGCAAAGAAGATGGGGAGCTTTGGAGCACAGGTATGACACTGCTGGATGAGAATGGGGGGGAGGGGAGATGTCCAGGGAGCAGCAAGGGACACACAGAGTGTTGAGGACCCACCAGCAGTCTGAGCCCCTGGAGTACAGGCCCCAAGGTGGAAGGATCAGGCAGTGAGGCTGGGAGCAGTCAGAAGTGGAATTCAAAGCAAAGGGAAGTAGCTGACAAGGGACTTGAGTTCCAGGTCTGGAGTGAGGATGGCATGGCTAAACCCCATCCCCCTTGAGTGCAGGAATGGCTGTGGTGGGCAGGGGACAACGAGTGGTTCCAGCTGTGCAGAGACGAGGGCTGGGGCAGGGCCAGGAGCCAGGGAGGACTGGACTGACTGGAGCCTGTTGGAGAAGCATCACCATTCTGCTGAGACTGGGGCTGCCGGCTGCAGACAGGGCTTGGCAGGACTGACTGGAACGACAGATTGGAACCACTCATTGCAGCCATCTCAAACCCTTGGGGCTTAATTTTAGCAGGAAGCTTGTCCCTTCATATAGCTGCAGGTCAGTGTACAAGAATCTGAGCAATGGCCATATGAAGCCAAAAAGTGTGAACTCTCTCCCGCGGTGGTGTGGAGCAATGGCAAATACAGACCCGGTGCCTTGCCTGCCTCCTGTGTGACCCTGGGGAAGTGGCTTTCCCTCTCTGAGCCTTGAGTCCCCATTTGCGACACAAGGGCTGGGCCCAGCTGACCGCCACAGGCCCTCGCACAGGTGGAAAGCTGTGTTTTAAATCTGGTGCTCCTCAGCTAAGTGAGCCAGCCCAGGGAGCTGACATCTCCCCTGGCCCGGCCTCTGGAAATGGCCCCCTTCTCTGGAAGGAGCTGGCCACCTGTTAGCCCTGACATGGGCAGAAAAGCCCCACCCACATAGCCAAGCTCATTGTTTCATTTTTAGAGAGAGAGCACGGTGTCTGGTACAGCTGCAGTGACGCAGATGAGGGGCAGAGGGAGGACATGAAAGGCAGCAGCAGGGACAGAAATTGTACTTCTCCTAGCAACCCCGACTCTGCAGCAACTTGCCACGTGCAAGATGCCAGCCCCAGTCAACAGGATGTCAACTCTACCCGAACTCAGTTGACACATGACTGAACCCTTCTAGGGGCAGAGTGGGGGCCACGGAGAGCCTGGAGTGCTCTGGGACACCCACACTCCTGTCCCCCACGGGGACTACTCGGCTCCCAAGGGGTTGGAAGGGTCCTACCCTCTGCCTCCTTGAGGGGGCATGCCCTACCCTGCTGCTGGCCAGATGTGAGGCAGGGCCGGCTGGCCAACACCCAGAGCCAAAAGCCCCTTGATTCTGAGTTCCATGGACACACACACACACACACACACACACACACACACAGAGTTATGCTCCCTCCCAAGACATATACACGGACACACCCACCTACCCACATTCACTATTGTCCACGCTCATATGTATGATATCCATGAAGTCCACCAACCATGAGTTCCCCACAGCCCCAGGGCCATTCCTATGTCAATGCAGGTGCGCCACAAGGTGGGCTCACGAGCCCAGAGGAGGACTAGGAGGAAGAGGAGAACAAGTGTCTCCTCTCCCTATCCCCGCTGCTGAGAGACGGAGGCTGCTATAGGCTGGGCCTCCGTCTCTGACCCCTCTTCACTCAGGAAAGATTCTCAGGCAAGTGGCCTTGGAGGAGACTTGTTTCTCGGTCCTTCCCTGCCCCCTCACCCTATGCAGGACATGCCAATAGGACCCAGGCCTGTCCCCCAACACCACCCTGGTTTAGTTTAGGTATCCATAAAAGCAGCACTGAGACAAGAATTTGGGTGCAAGTCATTTATTTGAAAGGTGAGGGGTGACGCATGGGGGGACAGGAAAGGCAATAAAAAGTGTGTTTATGAGTGGGTTCCTGCTGGGAGCTCGATCTACTTGGGGTCTTCTGGAAGACTGGATAGAACACACCGCAGAACTGCTGCCCTCCCTCAGGGCAAGGGTATTGGGCATTGACCCATCAATTCTCATCCTTCATTGCTTGAGGGTTGTTAACTCCCTGGGACAGCTGCCCTCCTCTCCTCAAAGGCTAAGCATGTCCTCAGCAAAGACAGCTCCCCTGAAGGGAAACGCAGGTGCTGGAGGTGGAAGCCATCGGCATCTATGGGGACTGTCCCCCAGGGCTGCAGGTGACCACTGGCATGGACCGAGGTATTATCCAACTGCCCATCTGCCCCCATCCCCACCCTGGCCATGGATAAACATCCATGTGTAAACTACTTACACACACACACACACTCATACACACTCATAGACACACAGACTCCACATACACTGAATCTTACAAACACACAAACACATACACACACTCACATACACCACACACACACTCATACACACTCACACACTCCACACACACTGATACTTACAAACTCACACACACATACTGACACATACACCCACTGACACATACACACACTCACATATACCACATACACACTCATACACACTCACACATGTACCACACACACTCATACACACTCCACACACACTGACACAAACACACAGTTACTGACACATACACACTCATACACACTCACACACACACACACATCTTAGCCATTCTCCTCCCTCTTTCCATCTCAGTTCTCTCTGCTCTGGACTCCCTGGTCACTGTGCAGCCCAGGGAAGCAGGAGACCTGGCCCATCTATTTCCCAGAAGGACCCAATTCTCCTGGCGGGAGGGGAGGCCTGTCTTCGCCAGCTCTAGGCCCCTCTGTCCCAACGCCCCCTCCCCCCGCACCGTGCTTCACTGGCTCTTGGGTTGCAGGCCTGGCTTCAGCCCAATCTATCAGCTGCAATCTCAGGCTTTGAAGCTGGAGACTCCCTGACAGACAAAGGGGCAGCTGCAAGGGGGGAGCCATGGGGGTGCCAGCCCAGGTGTGTGGCGATTATCTTGGGGGCCTAATCAAGGTGCCTTGTCTCCAGCTCGTCTTGTGAATGACGGCAGCCCCCGCCCCTCCCACCACGTCCCCCACGCTGGCTGCCAGGATGGTGACAGACACCTGCTAGGCCCCAGACCCCTTCCCTCCCTCCCTGGCCTCCTTTTGTAGGAGCACAAAGAGGAACAAAGCCAGGGCCCACCTGGTGAGGGGGAGGTCCCAGGGCTCCCCACTTCTCAGCTGTGACCATGTTCTCCCAGGTGCAAGTGGGGCTGGTCTGAAACTGCTCATGAATGCCAAAATTCTGTATTGCGCAGGGTACTCCCAGAGACACTGACAGACGGACGGCGGCCCAGGATGGGCAGGAGGATAAGAGGACCCACCCTGGGCAGTGCCCAGAGGAGGTGCCCTTGGGGCCGGCGGATAATCCGAGGGCTGTGCTGGTTGCTGAGCTGGGTGCAGCTCCACCCTCCCAGAGGACTCTGCTAAGATCTCTTTTGTCCCAGGGCCCATTTGGGAAGCAGGGTTGGCGCACACCCCCATCTTTTACAGAAGGGTTTGGGGAGAACGGATCTCAGAGGAGTTGAGGGAGCCAGTACTGGGCCCCCAAGCCACACTGCTCAGTGCCTGGCTTGGACGTCTCCCTCAGACACCTGTCTCAGTGTCTACAGGAGGCTGCCCTCTGCGGGGTGGGTACAGGGGACATGGGGGAGGGACTGGGGTACACTGGCCCAAGCATCGCATGAGCACCCTCTCACCATCTCCTGGCCAGTCGCCTCGCCTTGGGAGCCAGCGGCAGCCAGGCCTCACCTTCCCTTCCTCTTCCTCCTTTCAAACTGTTGCTAACCTGCTGACTAAAGGGCTGCTGGCTCCATGCATAGGGCGATGGTGCAGTCATGCAACTCGGTGGCCCTTAACTTTTCCCTGAAGGCCAGGGAGAGGGAGAAGAACTAACGCCGGAGGAGCGGGGGACACACCTGGGCCTCAGATCTCCCCTGGAGAAGAGTTAGGAACTACAAATAAGCAGGGGCAGATTATCAAATAGGCAAGGTAAGCACAGTGCTTACCTTGCTTACCAGATCATTTGTAGTGAACATTTTTCACCACATGAAAGATTCTGCTTCTAGGTATGGCTGGCATCTGCCTCTCTCCCAAACCCACAGCACCTTCCTACAGAATCAAAGCCTCTTTTTCAATTTATAATCCAATTTTTTTTTTTTTAACCACATCAAAGATGTGAAACCCTGTGAAATTGTTCACTACAGATGAGTAAGTAAGCACAAGTAAGCCCACGCTTACCTTGCTTACTGGGTCATCCGCCCCTGTGAGTGAGACAGAAACAGAGAGAGAAAAACTGAGGAGGGAAATGATGATTTCTGGAAAGAGCCCTGCCAGCTAGGCCCCTCAGCATCCAGGCCATTAAGATGAGCCATGAGCTTCTCTGGGACCATCCTTCAGAGTTAGGGGGGGCTGGCGAGAGGAGGGAACACATTATTCACAGCTAAAGAAAGACTCATTACTTTGCACCAACTTTTGGCTGGTATTGAATATACCATCGCTCCCCTCTTAACAAATGGCTTCTTGAGGGTTTAATTAACTTCTTAGCACCCTTGGGCAGGCAGCCTGGCCCCCACCACTGGGCAAAGCCTGAGTCAGCTGTGTTGAGGGCAGTGACAGCCTTCAGGAGAGGCAGCTGTGGATGGGGAGGGGCAGGGGAAAGGTAGTGTCCATGCTTGACCTTGGCCAACCTGCTCATGTTACAGATGGGAAAACTGAGGCTTAGAGAGAAGGCAATTTGGGCAATTTGCTAAAGGTGACAGAGCCAAATGGAGGCAGAACCAAGCCTAGAACCCAAGCCTTGAGCAAACAAAAGGACATTCCAGAGCCTTAGCCATGTCTTCCCTTCCCAAGGTCATTCTCTTCAGTGTGTACACACCACAGAGCAATTCTGTAATTACTGAGTTAACCTGGCAAGAGAGATAGCAAAACTGGCCTAAGATGAAGTCCATTCATCATCCCTGTCATCGTTAACTTCTATCAAGTCCTTTCGACATGTCAGGAACTGTGCTTGACCCTTTCCACGTATTATCTCAGTTAATCCTCATGTTGACCCAATAAGGCTGATATTATTACTATCTGCTTTTCAGATGAGGAAACTGAGGCTCAGAAAGATTAAGTAACTTTCCAAAGATCACCTTGCCTAAGCCACTAGTCTATACTCTCTCTCTAGAGAAGAACCCATGTCATTGGACTCAATCTTTTCTTTGAAGGAGAAACTGAGGACTTGTACGAGTTTCACAAATGGACTCAAGCTCATGCCTACTGACTCCACGCCCAGTGAAGGTCCTTTCAACCACGTCATGTAGCCTCACCCCATACCTCCCACTTGCCCTCCTTTCTATCATGGGTGTCCGGGCTCCCAGCTTCATGAGTCACACTGAAAAGCCCCATTGATCAAAAGGGCTAAGAGCCTAGATTCAAAAGTCTGACCGGTTCAAATCCTGCTCTGCCGTTTTGGAGCTGTGGTCCTTGGGCAAGTCACTTCCCCTAGCAGAGTCTCCATTTCTTTATCTGGCAAATAAAAAGATCTGCCTCATAGGACATTTGTGAGAATTAAATATGTACTTAAAGCACTTAGCACAGTGTCTGACACATCCTAGAATGCACTCAATAACAGTACTATTAGGGTAAGTGTTTGACCCTGGGAAGGGATGCCCACCCCACCCCGCGCATCTAGCTTTTGCAATTGCCCCCAGGAAGTCATGTCCAACACCCCTCCCCATTAGAACTGGGGCAGAGAAGCCCTGGAGGATGCTAGATGCCAGAACAGAGCCCTCCCCACTCAGGGGGAGCACCAGGGCTGCCTGTCTGGCTACAGGCTAATTAATTGTGCAGGGCTGACAGCAGAGAGGGGCTGTGCTTTTTGCCGGCTAGTCCACAGCAATGATGGAATAATGGGCTCTAATGCACTGGTCTTCTCCGGGGACCTGTCTTTCATCCCCAACAAAACTAATTAATGACAGCAATAAATAAACCAATGCAGCCTGCACTGCCCAGAGCAGCCCTGGGGAAGAAAGCCTGTTGCTGGCTAGGTCAGGGAGTGTAGTGGTCCAGGGTCTTCTGCATGAGTGGGTGGGGCAGGGGCCCTATGATGTCATGTGGGGTGGGGGAGAAGGAATTGGGCCCAGGAGAGCCACTTGGTCCCAGGCTGAAAACTTGGGAGCTGTGAGTTCTAATCCCAGACTAGACACGCATTAGCCTTGTGACCCTGCCAGTCCCTTCTGCATCTCCGAGCTTGGGACTTTAACCCCATTTGGATAAAACACATGTAACCTATAAGCTTGGTAGGGTCACATTTTCTTTTATGACTTAGAAAGTGGGATACTGCCATGCACGTCACAGGAAGAATGTTCCACCTCTAGGCCCCAGGTCAGTTAATGCTGTAGCACAAAATGTACTAGATAGTGGCTCTCAACTTTTAACATATATCAGAATCCCCTGGAGGGCTTGTTGAAACCCATATTGGGGGCCCCCCAGAGCTTCAGAGTTAGAGAGCCTGAGAATCTGCCTTTCTAATGGGTTCCCAGGGGATGCTGACGCTGCTGGTTGGTGGCTCCACTTTGAGGGCCCTGCTTTAGACTGAGTATCAGACGTGGGTTTTCATCCTGCCTCTGCTTCTAGTGGCTTGGTGCCCCTCACTGCCCCGCTCTGGGACTCAGTTTCTCCATCTGTAAAATAGAATATGTACATGTGGATATACGTGTTGGGAAGGGGCAAGGATCTTTGTGACTCTGGGACTCTGCTCTGCCTTTCAAGGCAGCTTGGGCTCTCCCATGTGGCACTATGACATCAGGGCCACTTCATGTGCACATCTCAGTCCTACTGGCTGAACTGACTCAAGACAGGACAACGGAGACGACAAAAGAGCTAGCACCTTTTCAGGAGCCCCCACACCCATTTATTGAGAACCACACCCCCCCAGTAGGTGGCAGCCCATAGTTAGTGTGGGAATCCTTGTCCCCTACCATATCCCCATCTAGTGGTCCCTACCTCCCCTTGTACACCTCCACTGACAGGGAACTCACTACCAGACAAGGCAGAGTGCTTCATCCCAAGATCATAAGGAATTTTTTTTGGTTCATTTTTTAATGCAAGTTCAAAATCTGGCCCCCCTGTGGTGGAGTCCCTTGGCCACACTCCCTCCTGGGGCTCAGTTTCCTCAAAGGTTGACATTAAAACACCTGGATTGGAGATGCTCTCTGCCACTCATCACAGGGGGACCTTGGGAAAGCCAGAGTGAGCTTCTGAGCCTCCACTTTCCCTCTGCAGAATGGGCAGAACTGAGCTAGAGAGGTGAAAGGGTGAAGTCAGGTGTAAATGTAAAAGCCTCTAATCACTAGTCCATGATAACCTGGCCCCCGCCCAGAGTTTGGCTGGGAATCCTGTTTTCAGGTCAGCTGACTTTTCACAAGCTGTCTACATCTGCAAGTGAGAATGAGCTAGAGCCCTTCCCCTGGACAGCCCAGGCATTTCTAATCAAAAGCAATCCTCTCCAGTCTGAGCTCCTGGAGCCTCTCCTCGGAGCCTGTGGCCGAGTTCTTCTACTGGATGTTCTGAAAGCCAAGACCAGAGGCCTGGGGTGTCCACAGACTCAGAGCTTCTGCCATCAGTGGAGCTGTTCAGCACCAGGGGTCCTGGCCCAGGATCTTGCCAGTGTCTGAACCCAGTAACAGATGCGATAGAAACTCAAGCCCACACTATATAAAGCTGGGTTCTTAGAAGCAGGCAACAGAAATCAACACTGACTGAAGCAGAAAAGGAATCTATGGAATGGGTACTGGGGACTCACAGTTATTGCTGGCAAGGTCTAGAAAACACACAGTTCCCACTTGTTGTTAGCGGCTGTCAAGTCAGCCCCTGACTCACGGTGACCCCATACACACTGGAACGAAATGCTGCCCAGTCCTGTGCATCCCCATGACTAGCTGTGGATCAGACCCTCAGGATACATAGAGTTTTCATTGGCTGATTTTCAGAAATAGATCCCCAGAACTTCCCTCCTAGTCCATCTTAGTCTGGAAGCTCCGCTGAAACCTATTTGGCATCACAGCAACACGCAAGCCTCCACTGACAGACAGGTGGTAGCTGTGCATGAGGTGCCTTGGCTGGGAATCGAACTGGGATCTCCCTCATGGAAGGTGAGAATTCTACCACTGAACCACCAATGCCCCTATACAGTGCCCAGAACACTGGTCAAATCACACCACTAAGCCAGTTTGGGGAGGACATTGCCACTGAGCACAGGCGGCCACCACTGCACTGCCTCCAAGGCCATAGGACATTGCTGCCTGTGGCCCACGCTAGTGCTGTCCTGGACGCTTGTGTAGCTGCCCTGCTGCCCCTGCCACCACCAGAATGGCTTTCTGAGGGCTGCTATGTATGTCACTGGCCCTTCTAATTGGCACATCTCAGGTAACGGGTCTGTGCCTGAACAGCAAGGAAGGCTCGGAAAATGAGAAGCTGGAATTTTCAGCTTCTACAAGCGGCAGGTAGGCTCTGCCTCCCAATAGGAGTGGGAAATTCTCCAAATATAGAAAGAAGGTTCAAATCTAGGGCAGGAAAGACATAATATTGGCTACTCCTATTCAATGCAACCCACCTTTGGGGAGCATCAATATGCAGAAAGGTCCCAGGGCAGGATGCAGATACAAATAACAGTCTGCCCTGAGCACTTGATATGTGACCGCACTCTGCTGTGGGCTCACCCGGGTCACTTCATTGAAGCCTCTAGGTGGGAGGTGCTTTTATCGTTATAACCGTCCCTTCTGCTTCTCCAACAGAAAACTGAGACCCAGAGAAGTCACCCACAGTCATGCAGCTAGCAAGAAGCAGACCTTGGATTTGAACTCAGCAGTCTGGGTCCTGGACCTGGGGAACTAGCGCTCTGCCCTTAGTCCTCTGTCCTAGCCACGGAAGACCCAGCCACTGCCCTCAGGCAGCAGGAGAAACACAAAATGCTAGAATACAAGGCAGATGGTGCCAAGGACCGGAGCCACTGTGCAGCCAGACTTGGGTGTAGAGGGTGTAGAGCCTCCCATGTATGCCGGGGGTGGGGGCAGAGGGACAGCCAGGAAGGGGTCCTTCTGCCTGAGCCTGTCCTGTTCACTGGCTTTCCCAGCTTGGGGCCAGCCTGACTTCAGAGACAGGTGAAGTGTCCACAGCAAGGATACTGAGAGTGGCGGGAGCTGCTGACCTTGGGAGGCAAGGGGTACCTTCCTATAGGGACACCATACTGCAAGACTGAGCCAGCCCCGCCCAGCCATTTCCAGCCTGTTCCCATTAGCCAGGGAAGTGCTTCTGAGATCATCTGTGAACAGATGAGATCAGGGTTGGCCTGGGGTACAATTCCCAGCGGTTTCTAACCCCGATCTACAGTCGAATTGCCTGATATTAAACATATATCTATATATGATGCCTGGGCCCTACTCACAGGCATCATGGTTTAATTAATTGGCCTAAGATTGGTACTTGAAATGTTCCCCAGGTGATTCTAATGGTCAGCCACGGTGGAGAACTTCTGTGCCTGGGAATCTGGACCTCTCCGAGGCCTGGTGAGGCTGGAAGGGGCTGTTTCTTATGCTCTGCCCACTACTGTGTCCCCACCCACCTCCAACCTCCCAGCTTCCCTGATCAATGTCCACAGTCAAGGAAGCCTACTTCTGCCCTGTGATTGTAGTGTTTGTGTGTGTCCCTTGTCCCAGTTTCCGGCTCACCAGAGGTCCCCTTGTACCCTCTTTCCCTTGTACCAAATTTTCAAACTCACTAGGCTCTGCTCACCTAACACCCTCCTAACTTCCGTTAGCTTGTCCTCAACTTCTCTGAGCAACTGCCTTTTCCCGTGTCCTTTACTGTGCCCCTTCAGCTCATCTGCTCCTGTCTCCCTGGCCTCTGTTAGCTGCCTCACAATCTATATCCCTTCCCAATGTTACCGTTCCCCCAACCCTACATCTGCACTGCAATGCCTCTCCTGTCTTAGCTAATGGCACAGAACCAGAGGCCACAGATCTGGGTTTGAGTCTGGGTTCTGTCACTCTCTGGCCATGTGTCCTTGGGTGAGTCACTCCCCCTTTTGGGGTCTGAGGTGTCTCCCTGTCATGAATTGAATTATGTCCCCCCAAGAATGTATGTATCAATTTGGCTGGGCCATGATTCCCAGTATTGTGTGGTTGTCCTCCATTTTGTGATTGTAATTTTATGTTAAAGAGGATTAGGGTGGAATTGTAACAGCACTGATCCAACCTAAAAGGAGTTTCCTGGGGTGTGGCCTGTACCACCTTTTATCTTACAAGAGATAAAAGGAAAGGGAAGCAAGCAGAAAGTTGGGGACCTCATACCACCAGGAAAGAAGCACCAGGAGCAGAGCGTGTGCTTTGGACCTGGGGTTCCTGTGCTGAGAAGCTCCTAGTCCAGGGGAAGATTGATGAGAAGGATCTTCCTCCAGAGCCGACAGAGACAGAAAACCCTTTCCTGGAGCTGATGCCCTGAATTTGGACTTCTAGCCTACTAGACTGTGAGAGAATAAATTTCACTTTATTAAAGCCATCCACCTGTGGTATTTCTGTTATAGCAGTACTAGATAACTAAGACACTCCCCACCCATAGAAGATGTAGGGATGTATGGATAGAACATGTCTCATCCCCTTTCTGACTCAGGCAGAGTGGTTAGGCCTCACTCACATGGTTCTCCTCCCCTTCTAAGCTAGAGCATATTATGTGGTGGTTTGAGAGTTCCTTGAATGTAGCCCTCCACAGATCAGGTCTCCTTCCCACCCAGAAAGGTGGCAGTAGCCTCTTCTCTGTTCTGGGGTAGTTGGTTGGGCTGGGAAACTAGGCAGGCCCCATGCGAGACACACTTGACCTCCTTTCAGCTGAGAGGCTCAGAGCAAGGGGCTCCCAGCTCTGCTGCCCTCAGCTGAGAGGCTCAGAGCTCTAGAGCCCGAAGGGAGGGATATTTATGGTTTAATAACTGGCCTATTGATTCTCATTTATATGCTGCCAATGGGGCTTACTGAAGAAGTGAGGGTGAAAGGGCTGTGTTTGTAAATAAGTCTCTGGTTGGCCCTATCACTCAGCCTGTCAGGCTTGCTTCTGAATGAGAGGTGAGCTGGGTTAATTCACTGCAGCACTGCAGTGCCCTCTGCTTAGCCAGGCCCTGACATGTAGCCATGAGGACACCAGCTACATGCCCACCCCTGAGGCCCTCCTGAACCCTGGGCACAGTGCTTCATAGTTAGCAATGCATTTCCATATCTATTATCTCTTTTGACTGTCTTCTTTGAGGGGGCCAGAGGAGGAGTTAGTAAGCCCACTTCACAGATGAGAGCACTAAGGCTTACAGAGATTATCTAGTTTATTTGAAGTCACACTGCCAGGAAAGGGTGAGGCAGGATTGGAACTTGGACAATTTTGAGTGGCCAACTGTATTAGTTAGCTATGGCTGTGTGACAAACCAGACCAAAATTTAGTAGCTTAAAATAATAACTATCATTTCCCATGAGTCTGTGGGTCAGCTGGGCAGTTCTGCTCATCTAGACTGGGCTCGACTGATATGGGCCAGGCTCACTCATGTGTCTGTAGTGAGCTGGGAGATCAAATGGGGCAGGCTGCTGTAGGATGACCGTGGCTGGGACAACTGGGTTCTGCTCCATGTGTCTCTTGGATCACTTTAGCAGGCTAGCCTGGGCTTGTTCTCACAGAGGTAGCAGGGGTCCAGGAGAGGAAACAGAAACACCCAAGTGCCTTTACAGCCTCTTCTTGCATCAGGTTTGCTACTATCCCTTTGGCCATACAAGTCAATGTTGGGGGGCACCACTTAAAACTATAGACACAGCAAGGTATGAAAATGTGAGGCCATTAATGCAATCAACCTACCACATTGACCCAAGAGCATTACTCATTCCACTATTTTCCAGCATTCTGCCATCTCCCCACAAAGAACTGAAGCCTTGAACAAAGAGGAAATCAAGCTGTCTTTCCCCGTGTCTGGGTTAGCCCTCTTGAGATGCAAGAGACTTGATCTGGGCAGCACCAGAAAGCAAGACTAAGACCTAAAGGTTTTGTTTTAAGATGTGGCGGAACTTTCCAAGGACTGAGAATGTTCCAAAATAGAACAAGGGTCCTTAGAGAGGTAGTGAGCTTCTTGCCACTTGAAATGTGTAAGCACATATGGGATGCTGAATGCCTGGCTGCAGGAAGTATTCTCCATCCAATGAGACTGAATGCAGTCTAGATAAGCTTCAAGCTCCCTTCCATCTCCATAAATCCAGAGGCTTATAAAAGAGTGGGCCAATGCTTGCAAGTCCAAGGCCAGGGAGGGCCACTATACAATGCCTATCTCCTCTGTCAGTCTGGCCCCAGGCATAAAAGGCCCCAAGTGCAAGTCCAAGAGGGAGCCACTTTGTAGTCAGAGAGCTTAAGAGCACAAAGAGCCCTCCGAAATCTCCTTGGAAAGTGAGGCTCAGAGCAGAAAGCTCCCTGCTGGCATCAGAAAGGCAGCCCGATAAAGTGAAAAGAGTGTGCCTTGGGAACCAGGCACCTGGTCTGAACTGACCTCGGGCAAGTATTTTCTCTTTCTGAGCCTCAGTGGCCTCATGTATGAAAGCGGTAATACTAACTACCTTCTAGGATGGTTGTGAAGGTTAAACAAGATCATGTAAATAGAAATCCCATGAAATGAAAGGTAGACTTAACAAATACATTTCTTTTCTTTTTTTTTTAGTCACAGAAGATAAAACAAGAGCTGACATAAAATCCATACTCCCGCATAGTCTTGCAGACTTTAGCTATTTGCCCTCGCCTCTGCCCTAGTTACCCAGAGGGTACCACTCCAGACTTCTGGGGGTCCCTAAGGGAGGGGCAGGGGCCAGATCAGGGAAAAGGTGGTTCCTGGTCAGGACCACCTACCTCCCCCCTCCCTGGGGATCACAGCAGATAATGACTGACCAGCCAGATCCAGGACTGACTGGAACAGTTCACCAACCATCTGCTCACTCCCCCAATTCTGGCCTCCGAGAAGCATCCCTTCTCTGTGGCAGGAACTTCATTAATGGAGAGTGAGGAAGGGAAGGGGGAGGAGAGGGAGGTCTATTGAGAGGGAGTCTATTGATGGCCTTTTCCGCTTTCCTTGAATAATAATAGTAACAGAACCTTGCCTTTGAACAGGGCCTCAGAATTCTTCCCAAGTCCGCAAGGCTTTTAATGGAGTAGGCTCAGTGAAGGGAGATGGAACTGTTCTCTGCCCGGCTTGCATTCTGCCTGACTCACCAACTACTTGACCAACTGACTGACTGATACAGTGACTAATATTGTGAGTGTCTGGCTGACAGGAGTATGGATTGTATGAACTCTCTTGCTGACTATCTCGCTGACTGACAGAATGACCAACTGTTTTACACAGCTAGTGTCTGACTGACAGACTCATGACAGACATAGTGAGCGTCTGAAAGAAACAAATATGGACTGACTGACTGAAAACCATCTGTGACTGACCAAGTTGACTGATTGATATAGTGTCTGACAGACTCAGGGCTGCCTGACTGACTGATTGTCTTACTGATTTAGGATTGACAAACTTACTGTCTGACATAGTGTCTGACTGAGAGTCTTATGGGTTTTCTGGCTAGATTGTCTCAGCAACAATTGACTGATACAAAGAATGTCTGACAGACTACAGATTGCCTGGCTGTCTCATCACTAACTTACGACTGACTGACTGATTTACCAATTGACATACTGGTGACTGACCACTCATAGCCCGACACGCCTTTCAAACTAACCTTCATGGCAATGGACAGCAGAGCCACTGATCAATTGACGGTCTGGTTGGCTTAGTAGTAACTAACAACAATGCCTAACAACATGACTAAAACATTGACTGACTGACTGACTGACCACAACACTAATCAGCCAATTCACTGGCTGACTGAAAGTAGACAGGTGTGCTCAGTGATGACCAGACTTCCTGGCTGGTGGACTGACCCATTGCTTAGAAAACCGTGCTGCCGACTGACTGACACTGGCCACTAACAGATGGCTAGCTGGCTGACTGACCACAACACAGCAGCTGCCTGCTGTGCTGACTGACAGGCCCAATGCCCTAACAGGTTTCCTGGTGGATGGATGAAAGCACTTTGAGGAATATTCTTTGGTTCCTTGTTCCTTCTCTCCCTGGCTCCTCATCTCCCAGCTTAACTTTTTCACCTCAACTCTTATTTCTTTTTTATTTTGTATTTTTTGTCTGCCTCATACATACAGAGGAGTATAGTTAATACATATGAAAAGTCTAAAGAATGAAAAGAAGATGAACACCTGTGTACCATCACCAAGATTCAGAGCTGGACTAGTGGCCTCCACCCTGCTCACAATATAGTCACCTGAGGGGCTTTTGACAAATATGGATACTGGGCTCCACCCCAAGAGGTGCTCATTTAATTGGTCTGGGGTGGGGCCTGGGTATCTGTGCTTTAGAGAAGCTTTCTGAGTGACTCTGATGTGTAGCGAGGGTCAAGTGCCCTGGGATAGACCATCATGGTATCTTTGCTCAAAGTCATTACCCAAGTTCTGAATGAGCAACATCAGTGTCACCTGGGAGCTTATGGGAAATACAGAGTCTCAGCCTCCACTGAGATCCACCAAATGACAATCTGCATTTTAATAAGATCCCTAGTGAACCGTATGTACACCAGCACATTAATGATGGAGAAGCACAGCCTTAGGTGGCCTCTGCGCGTTCCTCCCCAACCACCCTCCCATGCTCCCTACCAGTGGCAACCCTGTCTCGAATTTGAGTTCATTATCACCTGCCTTTCTTTGTAGTTTTACCCTCACCTAGATGTCCCCCTAAAACATCGTAATTTATTTGCTTACTTTGGTTTTTATATCAATGAGATCACAGTGTGTATATTCGTCTGTGATACTTTTTTGCCGCACATTATATTTTCAAGATTTGTCCCCCTTGTGTGCAGATATAGCACCTCTGTTTTGCACTGCTGTATAATATTCTACTGTGTGAATATGCCACAATTTACTTATTCATTCTGAAAATGGACACTTGGGTTGTTTCCCATTGTTTCCAGCAATTGCTGTTTTTGTTTGTTTGTTGTTTGCATCTAAACACATTCTTATACGTTTCTCTGAGTGCGTATATGTCAGAGTTTCTCAGTGGGATAGGTCCAAAAAAACCAAAAACCAAACCCACTGCTGTCGAGTCCATTCCAACTCGTAGCAACCCTACAGGACAGAATAGAACTGTCCCATACAGTTTCCAAGGGCACCTGGTGGATTTGAACTGGCAACCATTTGGTTAGCAGCTATAGCTCTTAACCACTAGGCCATCAAGGTTTCCTTGGGATAGGCAGTCAGTAGGAAAATTAATGGGGAGTAGGGTATGTGTCATGGATTGAATTGTGTCCCCCAAAAATATGTGTATCAATTTGGCTAGGCCACGATTCCCAGTATTATGTGATTGTCCACCATTTTGTCATCTGATGTGATTTTCCTATGTGTTGTAAATCCTATCTCTATGGTGTTAATGAGATGGGATTAGTGGCAGTTATGTTAATGAGGCAGGACTTAGTCTACAAGATTAGACTGTGTCTTAAGCCAATCTCTTTTGTGATATAAAAGAGAGAAGTGAGCAGAAAGACATGGGTACCTCATACCACCAAGAAAGCAGTGCCGGGAGCAGAGCACGTCCTTCGGACCCAGAGTTCTTGTTAGAAGAAACTCCTAGATCAAGGGAAGATTGATGACAAGGACCTTCCTCCAGAGCCGAGAGAGAAGGAAAGCCTTCCCCTGGAGCTGGAACCCTGAATTCGGGCTTCTAGCCCCCTAGACTGTGAAAGAATAAATTTCTCTTTGTTAAAGCCATCCACTTGTGGTATTTCTGTTATAGCAGCCCTAGATAACTGAGACAGTATGCAAATGTTTGGCTTTGCTCCATGATGTCAAACTATCCCCCATGCACACCCATAGAATGTCTGCTTACCCCCTTCCCTGTGCCCACAGTCTTCTCTTCCTCTGTCTGCCATCCCTCCTGCCAGACTCTAGTTACTGCTTCCCATGCTGGGGACCACCTTATTTCCCTGAGGGTAGGCAGTGAGTTAGGGATGGCTGTGGTCTTTTATGCCCAGCTTTCTTTCTTCCCACAAACGCCTGATTAGCAGCCCAGGCAGCTTGGGAAGAGGCCTGTCTGTATTTTCCTGGCTGTACTCTGGCTTCACGCTGAGGGACTCTAGCGGACAGAACCCAGCAGGAGATCCTCTTTTGGCCTAGAACTCACAGCCACTAGTAAGTTCGGGGTAGATCTAAGGTGAGTCACGTGGCCTGACAAGCCTTCATTGTATCCATGTAAAATAGTTTAAAAAAAGCAGCAGGTGCAGTATTTACTCCTTTTTGCTACAAACATCCACTATGCACCAAGCACTGTACTAATTACTAGATGTAAAGACAACTGCCCTGGTCTCCGTCTGGTAGGGGAGACAGACCCCTAAACAAATAATCTAACATAATGATAATAATAATAACACTTACCACATGCCACGTCCTGTTCTAATCACTTTGCATGTATTATTTCCTTCAAGCCTCACTAAGAAGTGATGCCATTCATGACCATACCTATTTGATAGGTGAGAAAACTGAGACTCTTGGAGGTTAAGTAACTGGTCCACAATTCCAAGCTAGTGAATGATAGCCCAATTCTGAATTCATGATCTTCAGCCTTTTGATTGTATGGTATATTTTTTCTATCCTTTTCCTTCTTAACCTACCTATATCGTTATATATGACTGCGGAAGAGCTGCCTCCTCAAAGTAGAGTTTAACAATGTGGATGAGTAAAGGTTTCAGGATCTTCATTTGCTGATGTGGCATGACTCAAAATGAGAAGAAACAGCTGCAAACATCCATTAATAATTAACATGTGGAATTCATTAAAAAGACAGGAAAGAAAGAAAAGACCAAAATGGATGTCAGAAGAGACTCTGAGACTTGCTCTTAAACATCCAGTAGGTAAAGTGGAAAGGAAGAAATGATGAAGTAAAAAGCTGAACAGAAGATTTCAAAGGGTAGCTCGAGAAGACAAACTAAAGTATTATAATGAAATGTGGAAAGACCTGGAGTTAGAAAACCAAAAGGGAAGAATACACTTGGCATTTCTCAAGCTGAAAGAATTGAAGAAAAAATTTAAGCCTTGAGTTGCAATATTCAAGGATTCTATGGGCAAAATATTGAACGACTCAGGAAGCATCAAAAGAAGATGGAAGGAATACACAGAGTCACTGTACCAAAAAGAACTGGTCAACATTCAACCATTTCAGGAGGTAGCATATGATCAAGAATCGATGGTAATGAAGGAAGAAGTCCAAGCTGCACTGAAGGCACTGGCGAAAAACAAGGCTCCAGGAATTGACAGAATACTAGTTGAGATGTTTCAACAAACAGAAGCAACACTGGAAAAGCTCATTTGTCTATGCCAAGAAATTTGGAAGAATAGATACGTGGCCAACGGACTAGGAGAGATCCATATATGTGCCCATTCCAAAGAAATGTGATCCAGCAGAATGTGGAAATTATCGAACAATATCATTAATATCACATGCAAGTAAAACTCTGCTGGAGGTAATTCAAAAATGGTTGCATCAGTAAATAGGGAACTGCCAGAAATTCAAACTGGTTTCAGAAGAGGACGTGGAATGAGGGATATCATTGGTGAAGTCAGAGAGATCTTGGGTGAAAGTAGAAAATACCAGAAAGATGTTTAGCTGTGTTTTATTGAATATGCAAAAACATTCGACTATGTGGATCATAACAAATTATGGATAACATTGCGAAGAGTGGGAATTCTAGAACACTTAATTGTGCTCATGAGGAACTGTACATAGAAGAAGAGGCAGTTGTTTAAACAGAACAAAGGGATACTGAATGGTTAATAATCAGAAAAGGTGTGCGTCAAGGTTGTATCCTTTCACCATACTTATTCAATCTGTATGCTGAGCAAATAATCCAAGAAACTGGACTATATGAAGAAGAACGCAGCATCAAGATTGGAGAAAGACTCATTAATAACCTTCAATATGCAGATGACACAACCTTTCTTGCTGAAAAGTGAAGAGGACTTGAAGCACTTACTGATGAAGATCAAATACTACAGCCTTCAGTATGGATTACACCTCAACATAAAGAAAACAAAAATCCTCACAACTGGACCAATAAGTGACATCATGATAAATGGAGAAAAGACTGAAGTTGTCAAGGGTTTCATTTTACTTGGTTCCACAATCGATGCCCATAGAAGCAGCAGTCAAGAAGTCGAATGATGTATTATTGCATTGGGCAAATCTGCTGTAAAAGACCTCTTTAAAGTGTTCAAAAGCAAAGATGTCACTTTGAGGACTAAGCTGTGCCTGACCCAAGGCATGGTCTTTTCAATAGCCTCATATGCATACAAAAGCTGGGCAATGAATAAGGAAGACTGAAGAAGAATTGATGCCTTTGAATGATGGTGGTGGTGAAAAATATTGAATATACCGTGGGCTGCCAGAAGAACAAACAAATCTGTCTTGGAAGTACAGCCAGAATGCTCCTCAGAAGCAAGGATGGTGAGACTTTGTCTCACATACTTTCGACATATTATCAGGAGGGACCAGTCCCTGGAGAAGGACATCATGCTTTGGAAAGTAGAAGGTCAGTGAAAAAGACAAAGACACTCAACGAGATGGACTGACACAGTGGCTGCAACAATGGGCTCAAACATAGCAACGATTATGAAGATGGTGCAGGACCGGGTGGTGTTTTGTCCTGTTGTACATGGGGTTGCGATGAGTTGGGAGCGACTCGATGGCACCCAACAACAGCAATATTATTGTATTTTAATTGAGGTCCTAGCAGACAGCATAAAGACGGGTCTGGTATATTAATCCATCCTGACAATCTCTCTCTTTTAATTGTGTCTTTAGACCATTTGCATTTAATGTAAATATTGATAAGTTTGGATTTAGGTCTACCATTTTATTATTTGCTTTCCTTTCGTTCCCTCTGGGTTTTTCCCTCTATTTCTCCTTTCCTACCTTCTTTTAGATTATTTGAATGTCTTTTAATATTCTATTTTATCTATTGTGATTTCAACTATATTTCTTTGTATAGTTTTTTAGTGGTTGCTGTAGAGATTACAATATACTTACTTAACTTTTCATAGTCTACTTAGGTTTAATATTTTACCACTTCAGCGGGACTGTAGAAAACATTACCAGAAAGTTCCCTTTACTCTCCCCCTTTATGCTGTAGTTGTCTTGCGTATTACATCTACATACATTAAAAACCCATCATATAATGTTACAATTTCTGCCTTTAGCTGTAAAATATATTTTAAATAGTTCAAGAGAAGAATGGTCTATTATACTTATTCAGATATTTATCATTTGTTTTCTTCTTTCTTAATGCCTGATGCTCCAAGTTTCCTTCTGGTATCTTTTCCCTTCTGTCTGAAGAACTTCCTTTAGAAATTCTTTTAGAGCAGGTCTGCTGGCTATGAATTCTCAGTTTTCCTTCATCTAAACATGTCTTTATTCCTGAAGGATGTTTTTGCTAGATTTAGAATTCTAGGTAGACAGTTCTTTTCTTTCAACACTTTAAAAATGTTGTGCCACACAAAAAGAAACAATCTTTGATGGTTATGAGGGATGGGAGGGGTTGGGGGGGATACTAAACAGACAATAGATAAGTGGTAACTTTGGTGAAGGGTAAGACATTATTACACAATACTGGGGAAGCCAGCACAACTTGTACAAGGAAAGGTCATGGACGCTCCATAGACACACCCAAATTCCCTGAGGGACCGAATTGCTGGGTGGAGGACTGTGGGGACCGTGGTCTTGGGGAACATGTAGCTCAATTGGGATAGTTTATAAAGGAAATGTTCTACATTCTACCCTGGTGAGTAGCGTCTGGGCTCTCAAAAGCCTGTGAGCAGTCATCTAAGATACTCCACTAGTCTCACCCCTCTGGGAGTGTCATGGATTGAATTGTGTCCCCAAAAAATATCTGTAAACTTGGCTGGGTCATGATTCCCAGTATTGTATGATTATGTACCATTTTGTAATCTGATGTGATTTCCTTATGTGTTGTAAACTCTATCACTATAATGTAATAAGATGGATTAGCAGCAGTTATACTGATGAGGTATACAAGATTGGATAGTGTCATAAGCCAATCTCTTTTGAGATATAAAAGAGAGAAGCAAGTAGGGATACACAGGAACCTCACACCACCAAGAAAGCAGTGCGGCCTTTGGACCTGAGGTTCCTGGGCAGAGAAGCTCCTAGACCGAGGGAAGATGGATGACACGGACCTTCCTGAGATGCTCCCAGACCAAGGAAAGACTGATGCATCAAAAGGACTTTCCTCCAGAGCCAACAGCAGGAGAAAGCCTTCTCCTGGAGCTGATGCCCTGAATTTGGACTTGTAGCCTACTGAACTGTGAGAGAATAAACTTCTCTGTTAAAGCCATCCACTTGTGGTATTTCTGTTATAGCAGGACTAGATGACTAAGAGAGGGAGCAAGGGAGAATGAAGAAAACAAGATACAAGGGAAAGATTAGTCCAAAGGACTAATGGACCACAACTACCACGGCCTCCACCAGACTGAGTCCAGTACAACTAGATGGTGTCCGGCTACCACCACTGACTGCTCTGACAGGGATCACAACAGAGGGTCCTGGACAGAGCTGGAGAAAAATGTAGAACAAAATTCTAACTCACAAAAAAAGACCAGACTTACTGGCCTGACAGAGACTGGAGAAACCCCAAGAGTATGGCCCCCAGACACCCTTTTAGCTCAGTAATGAAGTCACTCCCGAGGTTCACCCTTCAGCCAAAGATTAGACAGCCCCACAAAACAAAACAAACTAATGGGGCACTACAGCCCAGGGACAAGGACTAGAAGGCAGGAGGGGACAGAAAAGCTGGTAATAGGAACCCAAGGTCGAGAAGGGAGAGGGTTGACATGTTGTAGGGTTGTTAACCAATGTCATAAAACAATATGTGTACTAACTGTTCAATGAGAAACTGTTTTGTAAACCTTCATCTAAAGTACAATAAAAAAAATTAACAAAAAAATGTTGCACCATTTTCTTCTGGCCTTGATGGTTTTTGATGAGAAATCCCTAGTCATTAGAATCGTTACTCCCTATATTAATGCACCATTTTTCACCGGCAGCTTTCAAAATTTTTTTCTTTGTCTTTAGTTTTCAGAAGTTTGTTTATGATATGTATAGGCATGGATTTCTTTAGGTGTATCCTATTTGGAGTTGACTGAATGTTTTAGACTTGGAGGTTTATGTGTGTCACCAAACTTGGGAGGTTTTTAGCCATTATTTCCTCCAATATTTTTTCAGCACTGCAGCCATTCTCCTTTCCTTCTGAGACTCTGATGACACAAATGTGAAGCCTTTAGTTGTAATGCACAAGTCTCTGAGGCGCTATTCATTTTTCCAGTCTTTATTTCTCTCTGTTGTTCAGCCTGGATAATTTCTATCGCTCTCTCTTCCAGTTCTGATTTTTTTCCCGTCATCTCCGATCTGCTACTTAGTACGTAAGTGAATTTTTTTAATCTTAGTTATTGTACTTTTCGGGTCTTAAAATTTCCATTTTCTTTATGTATTCTATTTCAGTAGTGCTCAACTGGGAGTGAGTTTGTTTCCCAGGAAACATTTGACAATGTCTGGAGACATTTTTGTTCATCACAACTTAGGGGGGAGCATAAGGCTGTTACCGGCATAAAGTACAGGCCAGAGTCTCCTAAACATCATACAATGCACAAGACAGCCCCTACAACAAAGAACCATTCAGCCCAAAATATCAATAGTGCCACTGGTGAGAAACCCTGTTCTATTTCTTCACTGAAACTGTTCATTTTTATATTTGTTTCAAGAGTGTTTGCAATTGGTGATTGCTTGTCTGAGCATTTGTAAAATAGCTACTTAAAGTATTTGTTAGATAATTCCAACACCGTGTCACCTTGGCATTGGTGCCCATTGATTGTTTTTTCCCACGTGAGTTGCAATTTTCCTGGTTCTTTGTATGCTGAGTAGTTTTGGATGGTTTTTTTGATATTTTGAATATTATATTATGAGACTCTGGGACTTGCTTAAATCTGCTGGTTTGATGGTAACTCAAAATCTCATTTTCCGCCCCCCCTCAATCCAACCGCTACTATTTACTTTTCAGAGTCCTCAAACAGCTGCTCCATGTATTCTGTCCAGAGTTTATAGTTGCATTCAGTGGGAGAACAAGGTGAAGTATGCTTACTCTATCTTGCCCAGAACCAGAACCCGCATGTAAAAGTTGTTGTTTTTTTTTTAGTTTCACAGATATTATTTTTATTTCTTTTTCTTTTCATTACTATTCTTACTGTCCTACTAACTTTTCAAATTTCCTTATCTATTATATTTAAACCAATTAAGGACATATTCCAATCATTCCAATACATTCCAATACATTCCAATTCATTATTTAATCAAAACAATTCTTTAAAATAATGGTTGGGAACAAAATAAATCATGTATTTATTATATGTATGGTTGTAAGTATATGTATACACTCATAGGGTCGCTATGAATTGGAATCGACTTGATGGTAATGAGTTTTTTTTTTTAGATGTGTCTTTTTTTAAAAATTTTTTTATTGTTGTAATTTAAATGAAGTTTACATTTCAAGTTAGTCTCCCGTACAAAAATTTATACATTGTTATGTGACCCTAGTTGCTTTCCCCATACTGCGATAGCACACTCCTCCTTTCCACCCGATTCCCCATGTCCATTCAACCAGCTCCTAACCCTCTCTGCCTTCCCATCTCACCTCCAGACAGAAGCTGCC
>NW_004444042.1:9648245-9679862 GCF_000243295.1 Trichechus manatus latirostris
GATTAATATTGCCACTCCTGCTGTTTTTTGAGTGTTGTTTGCTTGATATTTTTTTTTCCATCCTTTGAGTTTTACCTTGTTTGTGTCTTTAAGTCTAAGGTGTGTCTCTTGTAGGCAGCATATAGATGGATCTTGGTTTTTTATCCAATCTGCCACTCTCTGTCTCTTTATGGGTGCATTTAGTCTGTTTACATTCAGCGTAATTATTGATAGGTATGAGTTTAGTGCTGTCATTTTGATGTCTTTTTTTGTGTGTTGTTCAGAGTTTCTTTGTTCCCCTTAAGTTTCTGTGCTGAGTCGTTTTTCTTTATGTATTTTCATCTTCTTCATTGTTGTTGATTATGTGTTTGCTGAGTCTTTATATTTTTCTAGTTTTTTACTTTGATTTGTAGGATTTTTATTTTCCTTTGTGGTTACCTTAATATTTACCCCTATTTTTCTAAGTTTATACCAGTCATTTATTTCTTTATATCGCCTTGAGTTCCCCTCCATATGAAAAATCTGTCTACATTTTTTAAGTCCCTCTTTTTTGTTTTAACGTTGTCTTTATTTACATATTGGTATCTCTGTTTCCCTATTTTCAATGTTTTAGCTTTAATGTATTTTTGTGACTTCCCTATCTGAGTCGATATCTGGTTGCTCTGTCCTGTGTTCCAGTCTTGTGTTGTTATCTGATGTTATTGATTTTCTAACCAGAGGACACCCGTTAGTATTTCTTGTAATTTTGGTTTGGTTTATGCAAATTCCCTAAACTTCTGTTTATCTTGAAATGCCCTAATTTCATCATCATATTTGGGAGACAGTTTTGCTGGATATATAATTCTCGGCTGGCAGTTGTTTTCCTTCAAGGCTTTATATATTCATGAAAAAGTTTTTTACAAATACTGATTTCTGGGCCCTACTCCAGTCATTTTGATGTCTAAGGTGTGCCTGACCCAAGCCATGGTCTTTTTAATTGCCTCACATGCATTCGAAAGCTGGACAATGAAAAAGAAGACAGAAGAAAAATCAATGCATTTGAATTGTGGTACTGGTGAAGAATATTAAATACACCATGGGCTGCCAGAAGAATGAACAAATCAGTCTTAGAAGAAATTCAGCCGGAATGTTCCTTAGACGCAAAGGTGACAAGACTTTGTCTTGCTTACTTTGGACATCAGGAAGGACCAATTTTTAGAAAAGGAAATCATGCTTGGTAAAGTAGAGGGTTAGCAAAAACAAAAGCCCTAAATGAGATGGATTGACACAATAGCCACAATGGCCTCAAACATATCAAAGATCATGAAGATGACACAGGCCCGAGCAATGTTTCATTCTGTTAAACATAAGGTCGCCATGAGTTGAAGCCAACTTGGTGGCAACTAACAACAATACCCTAGCCAAACAGAGTATCTGTAAGTGGATGTCTGGAAATCTGAATTTCCACAAGCTCCCTAGGGCTTAAAAGTTTGAACTCATAATCACAGACTTTCAGAACCATGGTAGAGTGATTGGCTCCATCTCCATGCTCTACAAGTATTTCCTCTTTGGCTGCCCAACCAAGTGGTGGCCTGCCTTTGTTGGGATGTCTAATGTAATGGGGAGAACACTACTTCTAAACATCTCAAATGGTTCTTGCTTCTTTTGCATTGACGTCTGCCTTCCTTAAACTTCCAGCCACAAGCCTGGGTTCTAATATCTACCTCCAGAGGTCCTTGGAGCAGTGGGTACCATCCAGGGCTGCAACCAGAGACCCTGTGGGGCTTTATGAGCATAAGGCCTCCTACTGCCCCACTGAAACCTATGTGACCCTCCTCTCATTTCTAACCCACCCCAGTCTCTTCCACAAGTGTTGTCCTTGCAAATGTGCTTTGCAGAGAGGCATCGAGGTAGAATGGTGTCTTAGTCATCTAGTGCTGCTATAACAGAAACACAATAAGTGGATGGCTTTAACAAAGAGAAGTTTATTCTCTCACAGTCTAGGAGGCTAGAAGTCCGAATTCTGGGTGCCAGCTCTAGGGGAAGCCTTTCTCCCTCTGTTGGTTCTGGGGAAGGTTCTTTTCATCAATCTTCTCCTGGTCTAGGACCTTCTCAGGTGTAGGGACCCCATGTCCAAAGGACGTGCTCTGCTCCTGGCGCTGCTTTCTTGGTGGTATGAGGTCCTCGCGTCTCTCTGCTCACTTTTCTCAAAAGAGATTGGCTTAAAACACAATCTGATCTTATAGATTGAGTCCTGCCTCTTGTAGATTGAGTAGGATGAACTGCCACTAATCCCATCCCATTAACATCATAGAGACAGGATTTACAACACATAGGAAAATCATATCAGATGACAAAATGTGGACAATCACACAACACTGGGAATCATGGCCTAGCCAAATTGATACACATATTTTTGGGGGACACAATGCAATCCATGACAAATGGGAAGGAATTTAGGAGTCAAATGTAAAATGATAACAATAGTGAACATTAATTGAGCATTTACTATGTAACAGACTCTGTACCAAGCATTTAACAAACATCACCTCTTTTAGTCTCCACAACAATCTTATAAGGAGGTGGGTCATACAGACATACACATGGATGTATATTTACACAAAAGATAGAGCATGCTGCATGCAGTTCGCCACATTGATTTTTCTCTTTCTAAACAAAATATCTTGTAGATTATTCCATTTCATTACATATAGAGTGTCCCAGTGCATCGCCTTACCATGATGTAGCAAACAAACCTCCCTTGATGGACATTTAGGATTTTTCCAATATTCCTTTTACTTGGCTCATTTTTCGGAAAAAAAAAAAATCCTAGCGGTTGAATTCCAGCATCACTCTAAGTAACTCAAGGAGTTGGAGCCATCAGGGTGGGTTCAGGTTGAAAGAAACTCACAATGGGATTCTTAGAGGAGAAAGAGATGAGAAAAAAGGGAGAAGCTGAGAGGAGAAGGGAAGCGGGAAGGCAAAAGAAGGAGTGGAGGGGTCTCAGTTCTGGAGGCAGCAGGGTGGAGCTGGGCTGGGCAGAGCTGTGGGCACTGTATCCCCCAGGGATGGCCTAGGGCTGGTAGCTTTATAAGTACCTGAGCAGGTGGGCTGGGCTGAGGAGGAAGTGCGAGAAGGCATCTGCCTCTGGGTGTTTTTCCATTCTTCCCAAAGTCTGTTCCAAATTGCTATGCTCCAGCTCTCCCTGTACCTTCCTCGCCCCCTCCCTCCCTTTACCCCTCCCTTCCTGGCCTGAGAAAATCCAGTCAGAATTAATAAAAGCAGCAGATTGCTTAGAGACGGAGGGCGAGGGATGGAGACAGTTTGAGAGCCTGATATTTCCCTCCTGTGCAATAATCTGGTGGTGAGATCTGGAATTAAAGCCCCTTTCTCAGAGCCTTTATTAATATTAGCTCCTATTGCATAATTACCTGGCAATCCCAGGGGACTGAAGCTTATGCTCCCCCCATGCCCTCCTCTCTCCTTTGCCAGGCCACCTGCTCCATGGGCTGTAGGAGGGTAGAGATGCTGCCAGAGGAGGCAGGGTTGGCTCTTCTAACCCAGGTGGAGGCATTCTGGTGGTCTGGGCTACCAGCTACTAGCCTCCTGGTGACCTGGAGCATTTCACTGTCCTCCTGTAGCTCCAGAGGTTCTGAGCCTGCTGGGACCCGTGGGGTTCAGGCATAGGTTGGGGCTTTGATGGAGCAGTCAGCATCAGACACAGTGGGGCTGCCCACCCCTTTCAGCTCTCTTGATGTTGAACTGATCCCCGTGGTGGTTGTGGGGTTGTCACCAGCACAGTGGAATGGCCGTGAGTTCTGACTGGCCCGCCTTCCCCCAGGGCAGCTGCCACCGTGTCCTCTGACTCTGGCCATTAGAAACCTCTCCAGCCCTCTCAAGCCTGGAAAAGATCTGGGGAAGAGCTGTGGCCTGCCCTCTTCCCTGGTGGCAGAAGGCGTGTCCCCTACAAGCCAGGGCCCCAGCTCTACAGTGGTTTTTCTGCTTTGTGGGATAGGTGAGCCTTGGGTAAGTCTCTTGCCTTCTCTGCCCTCGGTTTCCCGAGCAGAACAATAAGGGTGCTGCCTGAAGATCCTTCTCTGCTGCTCATACTGAGTCTGTAGAGGTGTCAGGAGTCTCAGAGCTAGCAAAAGCAAAGTCTGAGCAGATGAAAGACCAAGAGATGGGAATGTTCTGAAAGTCCCAGTCCTCTGAGTCCCCACACAAATTCCCAGGAGCTGTACTGGCTGCGGCCCTGGCTCATGGTAGTTTAAAAAGGCAGTCTACAAACAGTCGGAGGAGGCACCTCATGGTTCCCCCACCCCATCAAGCTCTCTCCTGCCACAGGGTCTTTGTACATGCTGTTGTCCCTGACTGAACTGCCCGTTCCGTCCCTCTTATTTCCTGCTCTTCCTCCAGAACTCAGCCCAAACATCATTTCCTCCAGGAAGCCTTCCCTGACTTTCCCCCCATGAGGCCAGATTCGCGGTGCCCCATATGTCTCCTTCACAGTGATTCTGAGTCAATAAAATCAGGGCACAAAAAATGTCATTTTATTTTTCTGTAACTGAACTTGATTTCTGCATAAACCCTCATTCTGCCAAGAGGCTGAAATGTAATCTAAGGCAATTCAGGATCCTCCTGCTCTCCCCAGAGTTTCATCTATGTTCCAGGCAAGACCCACGTGTGGGAGGATGGAGCAGAGGGTCCCACAATGCTGCAGTGTCAGCGGTGGGGCCGTCGTCTATCCACGTGACACCCTCTGGCATGTCCTCATTCCAGCCCCATCTTCAAGCCCCAGTCCCCACTGTATCTTCATCAGCAGCCTGACTCAAGGCCCATCCAGGCGCCCCCTGCCTCCCCATGCCACTCTGGAGAGACTCTGGACACCAGGAAACTCTGGGTGCTGCCCACAGAGGGTCGGGAGTGGTGCGCATACTCTCCACTAGGGGTGGGGTGGAGGGAGGCAAGGAAGTATCTGCAGGGTCCCATTGGAGGGACCCACCAGCTTCTCACTCCTCTGTCTACCCGCTTTGAATCTGCCCCCCTACTCCCTGCCAGGCGCTGAGAATCTTCGAGGAGTCTGGAGGAAGAGGTGGGGTGCAATCTAGCATAAGTCCCCAGCTACTCTTGCAAATCTATTGCTTCTGCCCCTAGTTGTTCAGAAACTGACTTTGTTCTGCTGTGTCATCCCTCTCCTGAAGGCTGGTGGCCAGACAAGGGTGCGGGGGAGAGGGGAAACAAGAAATAGCAGGGAGACAGCAACCTATGTTAGACACACGAGAGACACAATAGCTGTGCAACCTGGGGCAAGTTACTTCACCCCTCTGATCCTCCCTTTCCTCTTCCATAAAATGGGAGATCGATAGCGTGTGCCTCAATCAGGACTGAATGAGGTAACGCGTATTAAGTGCTTGGCGTGGAGAAACACTTGTTAGGTAATTGCTGCTCTCTAAAAACAGTGCCCAGCCCTCAGTTAAGACTTTAAGTTAACTGGTGCATTATTTGATTAACTGTCTCGCCCACCTGACTATAACATTCTGTAGGGCAGGGACAAAGTTGTTTTGCTGGGTGCCTGCCAGTTTTCTGGGTACAATTGTGTAGCCCTGTTGCCGGCATACTATATATACTGCTGTTCTTATTTACATCCCTACCAGCCCTGCACACACCTGACCATGACATTGCCCACCTGTCCCACTCACAGGAAACCTTCCCTGACCTCCCTGTTTAGATAAATCTCAGCCCCCATTAAGGCTCAGTCTTCTCGTCTTTGAGACCAGGAACTACAGCCAGCTCATCTCTGTCTCTGTGGCTAAGCTGAGTGGCTCCAGACAAAGTTGGCCTCAATCCTCTTTAGTTTATTTGAGCCCTACAAAAGACCAGAGAAGAAAGCAAAGCAGATCTTACTTCCACGTTATAGGTGGAACTGAGATTCAGAGAGGTTAAGTGACTGACCCACTATCACACAGCTGCTGAGGGGAGGAGTTGGGATTGGGAACCAGAGCTCGGGACACCCAGCCTCTGTTCCTTCTCTTGCCCTAAAGGGCTCACACTTAAATTGGGGGACAGAGGATGAGATAGAGGAATCATTCAGAAGACACTGACAGATAAGAACTAGATCACCGTGGGCTGGCGTGGTCCCAGGGACCTCTTGGAAGGGTGAGTGAAGGAAGCACAGCAGACGAAGACAACAGCCTGAGCATTGGCTCAGGTAGACAGGGGGAGGGGGAGGCAAGGCCTGGGCGACTGGAGTGTTAGGATGAGGCAGGGCTAGCCACCCCCAGAGCCCCTGACAGTGGCCTGAGGTCCCACTCACCCGCCCATAGCAGGGACCAAGGAAACGGGGCCCACAGGCTCCACCAGAGCTGGGCCAGCTCCTTAGGCACCGACAGCCTTACTCTTGTCTCCTGCCTTCCAAACTCAGCTCCTGAGGGCCTACCGTGTGCTGTCTCCATCACCCCACCTTCCACAGCCTTCACCATGGTGGCATCCAGACATGTAAGGCCCAGAGAGGGTAGGTGACTCATCAAGGCCACCCAACAAGCCTGGCGTTAGAACCCTTGGATCAGGTCCCTAAGGACAGGCAGGAGCCCCAGAAGTCTGTCCTTGGCTTTGAAACCATGGTCTCAGGGTCCCCGTCTGGACATCCCCTCTCTGAGCAGCCAGGAGCCAGGATCCAACGTTTCAAGCCAGCAACTCTCCAGTCCAGGCTGGCATCCAAGTCCTCGGCCCAACAGCCAGGCCACCTGCTTTCTGCAGCTGGATTGAAAAGCAGCTCACGCTGCCCCCTGGCTGGGCTGACCTAGATCAGCAGAAAATAACTTGATCCAGTAAAAATAACCCCAATGCCCCACCCACTCCCTGCCCTATCCCCCAGGCCCAGCTACTGAGCCCAGCAACCCTGCAGGAGCTGGGAGGACCTAGAACAAAGCCCCCCGGGGGGAGACCCAGGACCTGAAATGGCAGCTGCAGCCTCCCTGTCTCGAGGCTGTCACACTGTCATTTAGTCTCATTACATTCTCGCAGGAGCTATGAGGTGGGCACAACTGGCCCATTTTTCTAGGAGAAACCTGAGGCGCAGAGAGGTGAAGTTCAAGCTCAAGCTCACACAGCAAGTAAGGGGCGGGGATAATGCTGGTTCGCCTGACTCCGGAGGGAGTGCTGGCTCCACGGTCTGCACTGTGTCTCCGAAGGGCCTGGCCCCCCTCCTCAGGCACCTACAGCTTTGCTCTTGTCTCCTGCCCCCCCCCACCCCGAACTCACTCTGCTTGGCAGGCTAAGGGGGTGGCTAAGGGTGCGGGCTCTGGGCTTCGCAACCGTCTGGCACTGGATCCCAGCTCCACCACTTGGGTGAAGGTAGATTTGATTTGGACCAGTGACTTAACCTCTCTCAGCCTCAGTTTTCTCATCTGTCAAATGGGACTAATAATAATGGGGTTGGTGTGAGGGGTCCCTGAGTGATCTGTGGCACTTAAGAAGGGCTCAGTGGGTGCTAGCTGCGGCTGTTAGTGCTCTTTACAGCAGTGGGCTGGCTCTAAAGCAAGATGACTGGTCTCCAGGGGCTTCCCAATCATTTGCCTTTTTGCCCCCTCCCAGCTGGACTGTGACCTCCTTGCACCAGGACTGTGTCCCTTCCCCCAATATCCACACTGGTATTCTGTCACAGCTCAGTTGGCACTTATTGAGTGGGTGGATGCTGGCTGCCCTCGGGCGGGGTGGGGGTGGTCAATGGCTTGAATACGGGGGGAGCCGAGCTGTGTACAGAGAAACCCCCTTCTCCAGGTCTGATGAGGGAGCAGAGTGTGTACTGGCTATTTGTTGAATGAGGAATGACTGAAGGAACAGGCAGGTAGGCAATTGGGCAGAGGAGTGGTGGGACCTCTGCATCCCAGGGATGAGTGCGGTGATTCTGAAAGCCAGGGGACCCAGCTGCAAGAGCAAGTCCACAAACTGACAACTTCCTCTCGGCCTGTGGGAAGGACCACATGCCTCATTCACAAGCAGAGACCATGACCAGCTGGCCTCTTCCCATGAAAACTACTCAATAAGCCCTCCAGTTGGGTCTGGATGAGCAGCTTATGGATATCAGGGCAAAGGATCTCCAACAACACTGCTAGCAGACCGCCAACACATGTCTACTTGCATACCTCCAGTGACAGGGAGCTCCTTCCCACCCCATCAAAGGCAGCCCATTCCATCCTGGGCAGCTCAGACAGTAGGGAAGGTCTTATTTAGCTTGAGCTGAGATCTGCCTGCTTATAAGTCCATCACCTCCACCTAGCTCTGTCCTTGGAGCCACCTTGACATAGCTGTTCCTTCTCCCAAAGTTGGGTTAAAAGCTTGGCCTCTGGCCTCAAGTACCTGGGTGTGACTCCTGGCTCTGATACTTCATAGCTGTGTAGCCTGGGGTCAATTACCTGTCGTCTCTGAGTCTCAGTTTCGTCTCTTATAAAATGGGTGGAAAAACTCTGCCTCCTCATAAAGTCTTCTAGACCCAAGGGCTCCTCAATACCAGAATTCCCCCTGATAGCACAGTGATTAAGAGCTCAGGCTGCTAACCAAAAGGTTGGCAGTTCGAATCCACCAGCTGCTCCTTGGAAACTTCATGGGGCAGTTCTACCCTGTCCTGTAGGGTCGCTATGAGTTGGAATCAACAGCAACAGGTTGAGTTTTGTGTGTGTGTGTGTGTGAAAGGGAGCAGTGAGAGCTGGCCTTAACCTACAGGCTCCTACCACTCCTTTCACAAAGGGCACTGAGGAGCCACAGAAGGCTTTAGAGTAGGGGCATGTCCTGATCTCTGTCTGTTATGTCACCAGACCGTCAGTCAGCACTGGAGGAACTCAGATAGGGCAAGATTCCTGTGCACAGGAGCTCAGAGGAGACTTCCTTTGAAAGCCGGAGGGGATCTAGAATCCCCCACAATGGCACAGCTCCTAGGCTGGAAGCCCTGACCATGCCACAAACCCCGAGGCAACTCTGTCTGTAATGTCAAATGCTGTATGTACTTGTTTCTTAGTAAAAGACAGGCTTGTCTCCAATTCCAGCCTCCAGGCCAGTGTGTCCACCAGGTGTCCAGCCAGCAGTCCATGAGCCACCTCCTCTCGGGAGCCTGGAGGTGGCAGGCTCAGGACCAGCAGTGGGCAGGGAGGGCAGGAACCCCTTCCTAGCCTTGCAGGCTGAGGCACAGCCCAGCTCCCAAGGGGATTATACCCCAGGCGGACCATGGATCCCTTTTGTTCACAGAGGATCAGAAGGAACAAAGTACAGGTCCTGCGTTTCCTGGCCTCAGCACTGGACCAGGAGTAAGCATTCTTGGGTCCCAGTCCCAGCCCAGTGACTTATTAACATTGTGGCATTCAGCAGGTCACTTAATCTGTATGAGCTGCAGTTTCTCTGTCTATCTATCTCTATCTATCTGTCTGTCTATCTACCTATCTGTATGTCTAGGTGATTAAAACTTCTTACTGGTCTTGAAAGGTTGTTATGAGCATCAAACAAGAAAAGAGATGCAAACTATAAAGCTCTCTCCCTGTAAATGGGGTTATTATCATTGTTCATTTACATATGGAGAGACCTGGGTAACAGTTCATTGAGCTGTGGGATCTTGGGCAAGGCCCTCCTCCCTCTGAGTCTCAGTTTCCCTGCCTGCACAGATGCTCTCTAGGGCTCATCCAGCTCTAAAACACCACGCAGTGGATTCCTCCTACGGCTGGGGTCTGGCCTCAATGGGAAAATGGGTGTGCTGACAAGCCCTCTGTGTTGGCAACATGATCTCCCCTTTGTCTCAGGGGACACGGGCTCCCCGCCGGCGCGGCTGGTGATTAATACGCCCTGAGTGGGGCTCCTGACCTGCTGTCAGGGACATCAAGGTAAGTGCCCATCCACAGGCTGAGGGCTCCATTGATGAATAAATAATAACAGCAGTGAAGTAATGGGATCCGGGGAGGCCGCTTAGGATAATGGAGCGACAGACGTGGCATCGGAGCCCCAGGGACCAGAGCTGCCGGAAGAGCTGCCGGGTGGTGGCAGGAACAGGGCGCGTGCACAATCCTGACCAGCGTTCCGTCTGCTGGCCACGGTGATGATAAGCCTCTGTCCGTCCTGGGAGACTGCGCCAGAGTGGTTCATATTGTAATTACGAGTGTAGGCTTTGGCATCACACAGACCTGGTGCCACTTTGCTTGGCTGAACCTCAGTTTCCACATGTGCAAAATGGACATGATAACAACCATCTCATGGGGTTGAGGAGGAAATGAGAGTGGTTTGAGACGCTCCTGGTGAGCCGTCTGCTAGTGCTGATTGTTGACTGATCTCATCTCCTTCAGCTCACTGAATTTGTAACTCAAAGCTGCTCTGGGGACCAGGCGGGCAGGTAGGCATATGCCCATTTGCCACATGAGGAGATTGAGGCTCAGAAAGGTATCTCTCTCCAGAAAATCCTAGCTCTACTCCTGACCAAGTTTACTCAACACTGACTCAATTCCTGCTTTATGGCTCTGGGGTAACATCCAGAGTTAGTCTGTGTCCTGGGGATTTCATGGTCTAGGGAGGGAGACAGATGAGGTAAAAAGTGGGGCCTGAAAACAGACCCCTGAATTCAAACCACAATGAGGTATCACTACACATACAGTGGCCACATACATACATACATATCCACATACACATACATAGGCCCAGTGAAAAAGGTTGACAATATCACGCATTGTGGATGATATGGGTCAACTGGAACTCACACATTGCCGGTAGGAGTGTGAAACGGTACAAGCACTTTGGAAAAAAGTGTGACAGTTTCTTATAAATCTGAAAACATAACTGTCCTTGACTCAGAAATTCCCCTCCTAGGTGTTAGTCAAGAGAAATGAAAACATATGTCTATATCCACATAGCTTTATTTATGGGCCTAGAAACAATCCAAATGTCCACTGGCAGGTGAAAAGATCAATAAATTGTAGTACATCCTTGCAAGGGAATACCAGTCAACAAATGAAAGGAAGAAACTACCAATACAGAAAACAACATGGTGAATCTCTGAAATATGCTGAGTAAAAGAATCCAGACACCTGAGTACATATTGTATGATTTCCTCTACAAGAAATTCCACAAAAGAGAATTCTAGTCTCTAGTAAAAGAAGGCAGACTCGTGGTTGCCTGGGGCTGGGTTGGGAAACCCGGGTTGGGGTAAGAGAGACTGACTGTAAAGGGGTAGGAGGGAACATCTGAAGTAATAGAAATGTTCCATGTCTTGACTGTGGTGGTGATGAGTGTATACGTTTGTCAAAACCCATTAACCAATCAGTTACCGTCTAGTCAATTCTGACTCATAGCGACCCCATGTGTTGCAGAGTAGAACTGTGCTCCATAGGGCTTTCAAGGCTATGACTTTTCAGAAGCAGATTGCCAGGCCTTTCTTCTGAGGTGCCTCGGGGGGGGGCTCAAACCACCAACGTTGGGATTAGTAGTGGGCTTAACCAGTAGAGCCACCCAGGCTACCTGTAAAAACCCACAGAAATGTACATTTTCAAGGGTACTGTATATTTATATTTACTGTATATACATTTTATTTCAGAAAAGTCAATTAAACAATGCAAAACAAAACGCAAGCACCGAGAAAGAAAATTACCCACTGGAGTAATTTAAATAGCTGGCCATCTCCAAAGAGTTTATGACCTGAAAGAGTGGCCAACTGGAAGACCCATTCCAAACAGCCTGTTTGGCGTGGGGCTGGTGGCTGGCTTGGAGGGACCACGAGCCATGGTCCCCTCCCTCAGCACTGGTGGGGAGGCCAGGTCGCACTCATGGCCCATCTCCTTTCCCTCCTCTCCAGGGTGCTCCTCCTGCCAAGGTAAGCCAGAGCCACCAATAGCCCACAGCTTCTTCATGAAGATCCAGAAAGGTGCCCCTTCAGCTGGGCTCTCAGCTTGGCAAGAAGACATGGCTTTTGTGCAAAGAAGAAAGTCCCTCTTCCTCCAAGCAGATCCAGCTCTATGCCACTTGACAAGCAGATCCTGGGCTGCATTTTAGCCCCTACTGGCCCTTAGCCCAGACCTTTGTACACGACTCCACCTGGAGACTTCATGTTAAGCCTCCATCCTGGAAATGGGCTCATCCTGGAAACTTGTTCCTTGAACAAGTCCTTGCCCCTCTCTGGGCCTCAGTTTTCCCATAAATGGAACCAGACAGTGTGAAGTCCTAATGAGTTAAGAGAAAGATGTTTTATAAAGTATGATATTCTTGACAGATGCCAGTTTCTCCCTAACTTATTGGATGGATAGATAAATGGATGAATGGATGAACAGTTGGATGGATGGATGAACCAACAGATGGATGGAGAGATTGCTGAATGGGCGGATAAAGGGGTGAATGAGTAGATGGATGGATGGGTGGAAGGACAGATGCATGGATGACAAGATAATCTCTAAATTCCCTTACAACCCTAACAGTCTCCAGTTCTATGTTCTCTGTACTCTCTGGGGCAGTGATAGGCTCCCAGCCAAACCTAACTACGTTTATCCCCAGCTCCTGAACGTCTGGACCCCAAATGCTGTGGGCAATCTTCCTTCTCAGTCTGGTGGGATAAGTTTGGCACAAAGATGGTGGGAGTTAAAGAAATGAGCCGCTCGTCCCCCAGCCAGGGCCCCTCCCTCCATAGGGTAGTGGGTCCTGGTGGAGAAGCTTCCTTTCTAGGACCTGATCTATAATGAGATAACTGATTGTTCTCGTCTCTTAGTCTCTTTCTTGATAAAGGGATGGGCAGAGATGAGACAATTAAAAGGCGGGTTCCCAGCCACCCTGGAGAGATTCAATGAATAATAACAGACTTCCAGCTGCTGCCTGGCTAAGGCCTTGGGAACAGCCAGCTCCAAAAAGGCTTAAGGGGCCCAGTGGGATGACTTAATTTTCAGGAGAACAATGGCCAGGAAGGAGCGGAGAGTTGCCCTCCCCTTGTCAGGATGATTGCTGAGTACCTTCTTTAGGAGGGGCTGCTGTTCCCCAGCTCACCCAGTCCTGGAGGCTGGGAGAAGCGGGGCACGGGACACAGAGAACAGTGACTCTGAAGTCAGACGGACCTGGGCCACTTCCCAGCTCTGGCCCTGCCCAAGCTGTGTGGCCTCAGGCAAGTGTCTGAGCCTCTCTGAGCTTCTGTTTCTGCATGCGTAATATGGTGTGGAAGGTCCCTGGGTGGTGCAAATGGTTTGCTCTCAGCTACTAACCAAAAGGTTGGTGGTTCTAACCCACCCAGCTGTGCTGGGGGAGAAAGCCCTGGCAATCTGCTTCCATAAAGATTATAGCCAATAAAACCCTATGGAGCACACGGGGTTGCCATGAGTTGGAATCCACTTGATGGCGAGGATTTTGGGTTTTCTAGTAATATGGCGTGAAGATGCATGGAGCTTCTCGGGCCCACCTCACCTAAGGCAGGTGAAATGCTTGCTTGGTCTGGAGCAATGGTGGAGACTGTGGAGGGCTGGGACCTGCTCAGGGTCACCAGGCCTCTTGGTGTCTGAGTGTCTTTCTTCAGAGAGCAGGAAATCAGAGCCCCGGAGTGAGAGTGGGGGCGGGGATGCGCATGTGCAGCCCCTCCCCCCAAACCCGTTCACTCATTCCCAGCCTGTTCCATCCTAGCATCGGGTAACTGAGATCCAGGAGCCCCGGCGCAGGAGTCAGCACTTGCCTTCAGCCCATTTCAGCTTCACATCTCAGGCTTCTTCTCAGTTTTACAGACTCGAGAACCAGAGGGGTGAAGTAGCTCGCCCAAGGCCACACAGCTATTGAGGGGAAGGGGGACTGGAACTCAGGTCTCAGGACTTGCAGGCCAGTGTCTCCCTCATCCGGGGAGGCTCAGCCTAGGTCCCTTCCTTCTAGGGTCTTCCTGAGGCCTCAGTCTAGGTAAAATCCATCTGCCCTGGCCCTGTGGACACTGGGACCCCATCTCACATGCACTTAGAGTTCTTCAATGTCTGGTCTCGGGAGTCAGCTAGTTCCCCTTAAGGGCATTTCAGATCACTGTCTGTGCACAATAAATGATTAATAAACATTCACTGAACTAAATGGAACTGTTCTTTGCAACCCCACCCCCACCCCCACAGCCTGTCAGCTGCCATGGATGGGGTGGAAGTTCCAGCTATGGTAGCTGTGGCAACAGCGGCAGTGGAAGGAGGAGGGGGTCACACTGTGGGCTTCCAGGTGACCGCAATAAAGCTGGGGCCGTAACTCGTCTCCACTGACCAGCCGTGTGCTCACTGGCAAGTGCAAAACTAACTCTGCGATGGAGCCCATGGCAGCCCGGGGAAGACACGGAGAGCCAGGGTGAGCGACGAGCTCATTAGGGAAGGTGAGTCATGAGTGAATGTGCAGGTGTTTATTTAGTGAGCAGGAGCTTGGGAGGCTGTGGACAGGGCTGGGATCAGTACCTCGCTAGGATGTGCGTGGGCTCCTGCCGGTGGAAACCTCCATTGAGAAGCCTCACCCACCCGTGTCACTGTCCTGGGCTAGGTCTGGGAGGGGCTCCTTTCCGAGGTCTCTCCACGCTCAAAACAACCACGGCCATTCCCACGAGGCTGCTTGGTCCAGGGCTCATCTAGCCGTGCACCCCTCCTTCCTCCGTCCTTGTACCATTCCTCATCTCCTGAACCTCAGCCGAGACTCCAATGTAGAGGAGGAGCACTGTTCTAGGAGTCCAGGGTCCTGGATTTCAGACACTCTATCTGGCTTCAATCAGCACAGCACTTGACAGCTTACCGACATTGTGCAAACCAAATCTCATCTGACCCTGAACTCCCCACGTATTAGGCAGATCAGAGACACTAGCTCCATTGTAGAGACAGGGAAAATTAAGGCCCAGAGAGGAGAAAGCAGTATGTGATGAAGCTGGGGCACGAGCCCAGGCCTTCTTTCCTCGTCTCATCTCTGCGGCCACATCCCTGCGGAACAATCCTGCCCTCTCGGGGCCTCAGTTTCCCCGTTTGTACAAAAGAGGGTTTCCTAAAGTAGAATAAGCTTTTCTGCCTCTCACCCAGGGAAATCTCTTTTTTTATAAGGACACCACTCAGATTAGGACCCACCCTACTCCAGTATGACTTCATGTTAACTAATTACATCTGCAAAGACCCTATTTCCAAATAAGCTCACATTTATAGGTACTGAGACTTCGGCACTTCAATATACCTTTTTGGAGGACACAATTCAAGCCACAGTAGTATGTGATCCAATTGCCAATTGCTACAGGTGAATTGGTGCTCAGACTTTCTAAGAGGCCTGATGAATGGTGTTTCCGAACTGTCGCCGAGGGCAATAAACAGAAGTATCTACCCATCAGCTCCCATCGTCCACTGGTCAAGGGTTACCCCATGGCGTTAACCACCCCCTACACACACACATCCTCAACGAGATGGACTGACGCAATAGCCACAGCAATGGACTCAAACATACCAATGATCATGAAGATGACGCAAGACCGGGCAATGGTTTGCTCTGTTAGGTTGCCATGAGTTGGAGTCAACTCAACGGCAATAAGAACAGTATCAACAACAACAACACACACACACTTCTGGGTCGCACCTGCACAGGCAGGTGTCCCCTGCCACGGCAAGTGGGTATCACTCCCACCTGGAGTAAGGTGAGTCCCCCGTCAGGTTGCACCTGAGGGGAAGCTGATCCAAGCCTATGCAGAACTGATCCCCCAGCAGTGGCTGGAATAAGAGGTGTGGCTGAGGGCCTTGTCTAATCCAGTTGCCTGCTGCCAGGTGTGGAGGCAGAACTCAAACTAGAGGCTTTCAGACTCCTAATGGACACCCTTTCTACCACTTCATGCCACTGTTGTGCAAAGAAGCCTCGGGGGCTATTCAAGGATGGGGGCAGGTAGCCAGAGACTGAACAGAGGGTTCTGTGCTGGGCCCTGGAGTAGGAGCTGGGGGAGATGGTGAAGCCCCTGCGGGAGGGGCCTGTGTCTGCCTTTGAAAAACGAACCCGTTCTACCTGTCTCACCATAACAAATGGGGCCTCAGCCAGGAGACGCCCAGAAAGGCTATCCCACTGCCAAAGCCTGCCTGCCCCCTTGTGGTAATGAACCCTGTGCTAATGGAGTGAGACCAGCGGAGGCAGCTTACTACGAGCTGTGCTCCTTAGGATGGCAGAGGCCTAAAGGGGATGCCCTGGGCTGCTCCCTGCCCTCCACCCCACTCCTCCTGCACCCCCTTCCTCTGCTCCACCCAGGCTGGGTCACGTTGGGAGTTCCTGGGTGGTGAGTGGGGAGCAGTGGACAACCCAGGGCAACATACTGAGTGTGGCCACAGTGCCCCCTTCCTCAAATCTGGTGAGCCATTGATGCGGAAATTCTTTCTCTTTTGAGCCTAAATGTGCCCGTGGCATCCCCATCCCAGAGCCCAGACAGCCTGGGTTTTGTCCTCAGGGGTTTCAGGGTATAGTGAGTCTCAGCTCTACACCCTTCCCTCCTGGCCTGCCTGGCAAACAAGGGGCTTGGAGGGGTAGAACCCAGCTCCTGGAGGATCCCGATACAAGCCAACTCTCCCACAACCTCAAGATGCAGCCGCCCACTGTGCCCAGAGGGTTTCATGGAGCCTGGACCTTGGAGGTGGGCACCTTGGCTGTGAATCCTGGTCTGGGTGGCCTGGAGCAAGTTACTGCACCTCCCCAAGTCTCCATGTTCTCAGCTGTAAAATGGGGAGAAGCATGATTACCTCAGGGGCTGTTGCCAGCACAAGAGTTCAGGTACGAACAGTGCCTGGCACACAGTGGGCAATCAAAAAGTTCTGGTCATAAATGAACAACCAGAATGGAAATAATGAGAGTGTTCACGCATAGTGACGAATGTAACCAATGTCACTGAACAACTTGTGTAGAAATTGTTGAATGGGAACCTAAACTGCTGTGTAAACCTTCACCAAAAACACAATAAAATATTATTTAAAAAAAAACGGTGGTGGTCATTAGTACTGTCACAGGGTGCTTCCATTTACTAAGTGCAATCCCGGGCAAGAGACGGGGCTAAATGCTTCACATGCATGATCTGAAGATAAACCATGCAGGAGGGTGTGTGGTCGGGGGGGCTGAGGGCCACGGCTGGAGTCCCCGACCTCACTTCTTCATGCCTCTCACCACCCTCACCTAACGAGTCCAGAAAGAGACTGTGGATGGCCTGGGGTCACTCCCTTCAGGATCTGCAAAGTTCTGTAGCTGAAGTCCTTCCTTAAGTCCCCACTAAATCTTGCTGGTCTCTCTTCCATTTTATTTTTCCTTTTTAGTTCTCAGTGTAGGAGGAAAGTACTACTTTATATCAGAAATTTATGTATCCAGAAACCTTAGTCCATTCTCCCCAAGACAAAGGGTTACTAGTATAAACAGCATCTAAAATCGTAGGGTAAAGACAAACTAGGAAGTTACAGATTCAAATGGCCAATAAATCTGCAGGAAAATTTTTATATCGTCAAAATCTTAAAACAAAATAATAATAATAAGATGCAATTTATCACCTAGCAAATTGGAAAAGATTCTCTAAAATAAAAAAAAAAAGCAAAAAAGCATCAGGCCGGTACATTGTGGGTACGAGTAAAAACTGGTACATCCTTCAGGAGGACAATGGGACAGTCAGATCTGAAAGTCTTAAAAATGTGCATCCTCTTTAGCCCAGGGATTTACTCCTAAGTATTTATCCAAAGAAATGCCTCAGGGGTGTTTATCTAAATGTTAATCAGATGTTATTAATAAACGTCTGGTTATCCAACAATAAAGGATTAGTTAAATGAATCATGGTATCTCCATTCACCAGAATACCATGGGCCATGAAGAATAATACACGTTCACACAAACATAGACCATCTTTAAGGAGACTCAGGAAACTGGCAACAATGGTGGGGTCTTTGGAGGAGAATGAGGGGCAGGGGACAGGGATGAGAGGGGGAATTATTTTCCATTGGATTTGTACTGTTCCAATTATGTGCATGCATTAACCATTAAAAACGAAATTAATTAAAATTTAAAGGACAGAACAATGTAGAAATATATTTTTGTCAGAAAAAAATAATTAGCATTGAGTTTGGGTGGCTCTCCACCAAGGTGCTAACCACAGTTGTTGCTGGGAGGGGAATGCCTCGCCTCCCATGTTTTCCCCCTCTTCCCACCCCTATTCTCCTCACCCCTTAAAGTAGCAGGCGTTTCTGTTTGGAATGGTCCACGCTCAGGATATGATTGGGACCACTCTCACTAGTGGGCAAGGTCACCACACTGAAAAGCCATGAGTATCTTGTGACTCCTCTGTCCCACTTCCTCTGTGTCTGGCCCTGGCCCTGGCTGCAGAAGGTGGGTTGGGTCCTGTCTGAAGAGGCAGACATCGCAGGTTTTGTGGGGAAGGGGCAGAAAGCCCCTCCAGAGCGTCCAGACCCAGGCCAGTCTCCCCAACTTAACTCTTACCAGCATTTTGCATTTATCAATAACTTTATTAATAAAGTAGCATTTTGAGTCCCGTTTGGCCACTCTTTCTTGTATACAACTTCCTGGGTTAGGAACTCAGCATTGGGGTGGGAGGTTACAAAGTGGGAATTTCTGGGTTCCTGGCTCTGTATCATAATACCCAGAAATTTCGCCTGGAACTCAGAACAATTCTCTCTAGGCAGTGGGATTGCAGGGCATTTTAATTTTCACCTTTATGTCAATCTGCATTTTCTAATCTTTTCCATTATTTCAGTGATTTTTAAGTATTTTTTCAAAGAAAAGAGGAGGAAAAAACATCCCCTCTCAGACAATCTTACCAAAGACAGGCCCCTGGACAAGGTTTTGCATGAGCGTCACCTGCCCCCACAACTTCCTTTTTAATCAGGTCATCGAATTCTCCTAAGAAGTCTTTCGTGGGCATCAAATTGCCTTGGTGCTTGGAAGGGATTAAGAAATGCCAGTTTCTATCCCAGGGGATTGGTTTTTGGAAGAACCGTGTCTTCTGAAGACCAGTGGGGCTGTGAGAGAGGGCATTCGAGTCAACATGTATTAATGCTTGACATTTGTACAACATCCTGCGATTTTACAAAGTGCATCCACATCCATGATCCCCTTTGATCCTCCCAGAAACACTGCAAGAGGCAGAATTTCCTCCTGGGAAAGGGAAAGCAACTATTAGCAGTCCCATTGGACTCATGGGGAAACTGAGGCACAGACAGGTTAATCGCCCAAGGTAGTAAAACCAGACTATAAATGCAAGCTGTCTGGCTCCGCATCCCACCCCCTTACCCTGTATTCTTCTCTAAGCTATGCGATTTGGGCAAAGTACTTAACCCCTTTGAATCTCAGTTTCCTCATTTTCTGGAAAATAGTAGTACCGACCGCCCTAGGGTGTTGTTAGAATAAAATGAGTTAATACATGTCATGTCTTAGGACAGTGCTTGGCATATAGTAAGTGTTCAATAAATTAACTATTATTAACGGTGGTCTACCCCCCATCTGTCTGTTTGTCATACTTGCATGTTGCTGTGATGCTGGAAGCTATGCCACCAGTATTTCTAATACCACCAGGGTCACCCATGGTGGACAGATTTCAGCAGAGCTTGCAGACTGAGACAGACTAGGAATAAAGGCCTGAGGCTTTACTTCTGAAACTTAGCCAATGAAAACCCTATGGATCACAACAGAATGCTGTCCGACATAGTGCTGAAGATGAGCCCGCCTAGGCTGGAAGGCACTCAGAATACACTGTGGCCACAACTATGGACTCGAGCATATCAACAATCAGGAAGATGGGCCAGGATCTGACAACATTTTGTTCTGTTGTTCGTCGGCTCACAGGGAGTTGGAACCAACTTGACAGCAACTAACGACAACAAAGGTGGCTCCCAGGTCTGTGCCATGCCAAATCCGAGACTCACTCTGCTCTACCAGTCTGGCTCCTGCGTATGTGCTGACGGCCTCCCCTGCACGGGGCTCCTGAGGGCGGAGAATTACAGAGTCTGTCTGCAAGGGATTCGCCCTCTAGCAGGGCAGAGGGGCATGTGCACATTCCAGTCCAATCACAAGGTACAAGCAAGGCTTTGAGACTTAAGGGTAAGGAGGCTTTATTCTTCCTCCAAGAGGTAGGGTCCTGGAAAGGCTTCCTGAAGGAGGCTCTGAGCTCCTGGCTGATGCGGTCAAGGATGAGAACTGCGTTCCAAAACTGGGGAGTGCAGAGTGACCTGACAGAGGTGGTTTATTGCTGGCCACAGTAAGAACGTCCTCCCTTCCTGGCCCAGCACAAAGCAGGAGGCAAATCATGGTTGGGGAGAGTCCCTTCCTGGGGCCACTTCCCACCTTGCAAATCAGATGGTCAGACCAGGTGTGCTGATGCAGTACCTACAGGGTCACATAGAGAGGAAAGAGACAAGTAGCCTCTTCCTGTCCCTACCTGCTCCTCTCTCTGCCATGTTCAGCAGGCTTTCCAAAGTCAGGGCTATCCTGTTGGGGCACCAGGGTCTGTAGGTGAAACCTCTCAATGCAGGGAGAGAGGCTGGGCAGGTGGAGTCGGCCTTCCCTCTTCTATGCCCCCTTGCTGCCATCCTCACCACGGGCACTCTGTACCCTCACTCTTCCAGAACAGACTCTCAGGACAGGCCCCAAAGAGCTCAGTGCCCCTTGGGGAAAAGTGCCCACAGCCCTTGTGAGTGACTGCTGGGAAGTCTTCAGATCCGAGGGCACACTCACAGCCTGCCCTTCACTGCCCCAAAGGATGCTTCCCCTTTGAGAAGTCCAGAGGAACACCTTGTCCTGCTACAGCCATGGGACCTTTAGCAGGTGAGCTGACCTCTCCAGGCCGCACACTCCTCATCTGCAGCGTGCCTGGGACAGACCCAGTTTACTCCTAGTCGACTCCAACTCATGGCAACTTTGGTACAACAGAACTAAACGTCCTGTTGTTCTGCCCAGTCCTGCTCCATCCTCATGATCAGGTTCAAATCCATTGTTGGGCTATTGTGACAATCCATTTCACTGAGGGTTTCCCTTGTCTTTGTTGGCCCTCTACTTCACCAAATATGATGTCCTCCTTTAGTGACTTGTCCCTCCTAATGACACATGGTCAAAGCAATTGAGTTAGACAATGTTCTGTTGTGATCCATAAGATTTTCACTGGCTAATTTTCAGAAGTAGATTGCCAGGCCTTTCTTCCTAGTCTTAGTCTGGAAACTCTGCTGAAACCTGTCCATCATGGGTGACCCTATTTGAAATGCTGGTGGCATATCTTCCAGCATCACAGCAACATACAAGCTACCACAGTATGACAAACTGACAGACGGGTGGTGAGACAAAGGATATGGCCTCCCTATATTATCTGTGAAGTGGGAATAATCATACTATAGGTGTCAGTGGGGGGATCCAATGAGATTGTCCATGGGAAAGTGCTTTGTGCTTTGCCGATCTAGAGGTATTCTGTAATGAAAGGGGTTGGAATCTGTGTTGCATTTTTTAAAATCACTGTCTTAATATCCTAAAAAGGGGAGCTTTTGAAATGAGGATCACTAATTGTGCTGTTTCTTTGCTCTCTAATTCTGCTGACACTTTTTCTTAACAAGATTATTATGTGCTCCTCACTTCAGTCCTACTGGAAACTCCTTCCTACATCAGGCAAAATTAGCCAAAATGCCCTAGGAGACCAAAGGAGACCACCGTGTGCCCTAGAACCTAAGAAAATATCTCTTGCTTTGCAGACAGATTCCAAAATCTACTAGCTTGTAGAATGTTAAAAGCCCAGTTCCCCTCCCCAGGACTTTCTGCTGGAGCCAGCTCACACCTGTGCAAAAGAGCCGACTGTTAATTTTTCAGAAATTTTGAGGGCCAGTTGATGTCAGGTTGGTAGATTGAAATAGGCCATGGTGGGAGTGTTTACACCACAGAAATTGACTAACATTACAAAGCAGAACTTTTTTTTTCCCTAGAGAACTGTTCTTTAAATAATTAGCAGCACAGAACTGCTAAGGGCCCAGGAAACTCAGGAATCAGTGATGAGTGGCCAGGTAGAGGAAGGCCTCATTTTAATCCCAGGGCTAACATGTGTGCTGCCTAATTTCATTTCCTCGCCTCCTGATTTCTTTCCAGCCCTGGGCCAATGAAGTTCAGGTGCTCCCTCTTTACCACAGGATCAGGAAGGGGAGGCTGCAGCTGAATGTAGAACATGACCTTTGCCTGTAGGCTGGGAGCTTTCTAAGGCTTGGAGGCCTGAATCAATGGGCCAGGCACCTGGGTGCCCAGTGTCTGGCTGGATGCCCTTTCCCCCCAGTCTTCTGTCTGCACCCACACCCACACTGTTTCTGCGAAACAGCTCCTCAAGCAAATGAGGCCAGGGTGGATGTTGGCCATTTCCTGCCCAACAGACTCCTGCCCTATATGCAAAGCCTGGGGAAGTAAACAGCCAGGGCACACAGCCCTACTGCCACCCCACCCTGCCCCCAGGCCCCAGGAGAAAGGCTGCACTTGGTGGAGGGTGAGGAGACCCTGGCTCTGGTCCCATCTTTGCCAGTGTGGTGGCTGCTCCCTCTCTCTGGGCCTCAGTCTGCCCATCTGTAAAACAGGCGCAATGAGAAGGAGACACTTTTACTCTCTCAGCTGTTGCCCTGGGAATTCCTCTTGGGGACAGTACCGTATTTATTTGGAAAAAATATGTTGACCTGCTTCTTGGAGTGAGGAATGACACCCAAGGAACAGGTTTATGCCACAAAATATGATCAGTAAACTGCTTTCCCACGAGACCCGGGTACCCCTTGGTTTGTTGTGCCTCGTGATGGATTTAAGTTTGTGGGGCTGGGGCAGCTGGGGCAGGCTAACACGCTCTGCATAATTAAGGGGGTGGGAAATGGTAGGTCCCAGGGAAAACGGGGAGGGCCAGGGACACAGTTGTGATGCAGAAGCCCAAGAGGCTAAACCTTGGTAGGAAAAGAGATAAAAGCAAACCAATAGACGCAGTGGTGCCAAGTCAGAGAAGGGACTGCGGGAGAGAAGACTTAGCTAGTGGGGGTTTTCTTTTAAACTTTCTATTGAAGTATAACATCTAAAGAGAAAGTGCAGAGATCATATGGTTCTAACCTGACGGAATTTCATAAAGTGAAGACACTGTAGAGTAAGCTTGCAGAACAAGATACAGAGCATGACAAGGGTCCCAGGACCCTCACGCCCTCTCCTCCCCACCCCCAGTAAACTATCACTACCAGCTGCTATCGAGTCAACTCTGACTCATGGTGACGCCATGTGTGTCAGAGTAGAACTGTGCTCCATAGGGTTTTCAATGGTTGATTTTTTGGTAGCAGATCACCAGGTCTTTCTTCCGAGGCAACTCCAGGTAGACTTTAACCTCTAGCTATAAACCTCCTTTCGGTTGGCAGCCGAGCCTGTTAACTGGTTGCACCACCCAGAGATTCCCCTCAGTAAACTACCTACCCACAAAATAACCACTCTCCTGACTTGTAGAACCACAGATTGTTTTTGCCTCTTTGTGACATCACATAAATTGAGTCATACACCTTGTACTCTTTTGTGTCCAGCTTCTTTCAATACATTGCCTGTGAGATTCAGCCATGTTGACGCATGTAGCTGTGGTTTATTCATCCTCAATGAACGCTGTAGAGTATTTCATTGGCTGAATGTTACACAATTCACTTACCTATTCTACACGGAAGGACATTTGGGTAGTGTCTTAGTCATCTAGTGCTGCTGTAACAGAAATACCACAAGCGGATGGCTTTAACAAAGAGGAATTTATTCTCTCACAGTCTAGTAGGCTAGAAGTCCAAATCTAGGGCATCAGCTCCAGGGGAAGGCTTTCTCTCTCTGTCAGCTCTGGAGGAAGGCCCTTGTCATCAATCTTCCCCTGGTCTAGGAGCTTTCCAGCACAAGGACCCCAGAGGTCCAAAGGATGCACACTCTTGGCTCTGGTTTCTTGGTGATATGAGGTCTCCCTGTCTCTCTTGTCCCATCTCTCTTTAATATCTCAAAAGAGATTGGCTTAAAACACAATCTAATCTTGTAGATTGAGTCCTGCCTCATTAACATAACTGCCTCAAATCCATCTCATCAACATCATAGAGATACAATTTACAATGCATAAGAAAATCACATCGATGACAAAATGATGGACAATCACACAATACTGGGAATCATGGCTTAGTCAAATTAATACACATATTTTTGGGGGACACAATTCAATCCATGAGAGGTAGTTTCCATTTTTGACTATTATGTATAATGCTGCTCTGAAAGTTCTTTTTAAAAAATTTTGTTTATTTTGTTGTTATTTTTAAGTATATACACAGCAAAACATACACCAATTCCATAGCTTCTAAACGTACCACTTAGTGACACTGATTACATTCTTTGCATTGTGCATCTATTCTCGCCCTCCTTTTCTGAGTTGTTCCTCCTCCATTAACATAGATCCCCTGCCCCCTAAGATTCCTATCTTTCGAGTTGCTGTTGTCAATTTGATCCTATATAGACAGTTCTTAAAGGAGCATAATGCTCAAGGCAGACATTTTTTATTAGTTAAGCAAAACTATTGTTTGGTTTTAAGAAGACTTCAGGGGATATTTTTGGCTTAAGTTTTAAAGATTATCTCAGGGCAATAGTTTCAGGGGTTCATCCAACCTTCATGGCTCCAGGAAGTCTGGAGTCCAAAAGAATTTGAAATTCTGTTCTGCATTTCCCCTCTTTTGATCAGAATTCTTCTACAGAATCTTTGATCAAAATGTTCAGTAATGGTAGCTGGACACCATCCAGTTCTTCTGGTCTCATAAGCAAAGGGGGTAGTTGTTCATGGAGGCAGTCAGCCACACATTTCATATCTTCCCCCTATTCCTACTCTCCTTCTTCCTCTGTTACTCCAGGTAAGTAGAGACCAATTGTTGTGCCTTGGATGGCGACTTGCAAGCTTTTCAGATCCCAGGCACTGCACAATGAACTAGGACATAGAACAGAAGCACGAAACCTGTTTTTAGGCCAATGAACTGGGATATCCCATGAAACCATGACCTTAATGAGGTTTTTGGTTGCATATAAGCAGGCTCAGCAGCTACTCTTTTATTTTGTTGTTGTTGTAAATATATGTATCATACAACTTTTGCCAATCCAGTTTTGTTTAGTCATTCATCTGTTGATGGGCATTTAAGTTGTTTCTACCTTTTGGCTATTGTGAATAGTGATGCAATGAACATTGGTGTACAAGTCTCTCTTTGAGTCTCTGCTTTCAAGTCTTTTGGGTATATACCTAGGAGTGGAATTGTTGGGTCATATGGTAGTTCTATTTTTAGTTTTTTGAGGAACCACCACACTGTTTTCCATAAAGGCTATATACCATTTTGCATTCCCACTAGCAATGGGTAAGGGTTCCAATTTCCCCACATCCTCACCAACATTTGTAAGTTTCTGTTTGTATTTTTTTTTAGCCATCCTAGTGGGAGTGAAATGGTGTCTCATTGTGGTTTTGATTTGTGTCTCTCTGATGGCTAATGACACTGAGCATCTTTTCATGTGTTTGGTGGCCATTTGAATGTCCTCTTTGGTGAAATGTCTATTCAAGTCTTTTGCCCATTTTATGATTGGGTTATTCGTCTTTTTGTTGTTAAGTTGTCGAAGTTTTATATTTGTTTTGGTTATTAGGTTCGTGTCAGATATTTGGTTTCCGAAGATACTCTCCTAATCAGTAACTTGTCTTTTCACTTTTTTGTTATAGTCTTTGATGAACAAAAGTTTTTAATTTTTATGAGGTCCCATTTATTTATTTTGTCTTTTGCTGTTTGTGCTTTTGTTATTGTACTAAATAATCCATTGTGGAAAGCTAGACCTGACAGCATTGCCCCTGCTTGATCTTCTAAGAATTTTATGGTTTTAGTTGGCACATTTAGGTCCTTAATCCATTTTGAATTTGTTTTTGTGTATGGTGTGAGGCATGCATCCCGTTTCATTCTTCTGCACATGGAAATCCAATTTTCCCAGCACCATTTATTGAAGAGACTCTTCTTTCCCCATCAAATGGACTTAGCACCTTTGTCAAAAATCAGTTCACCACAGATGTGTGGGTCTATTTCTGGACTCTTAGTTCTATTCCATTGGTCTATGTGTTTGTTGTTAACCAGTACTGGGCTGTTTTGATTACTGTAACTATATAGTATGTTTTAAAATCGGGAAGTGTGAGTCCTCCTACTTTGCTCTTCTCTTTAGCTGTTCTTTGCTTTAGCTATTCGAGGCCTCTTGCCATTCCATATAAAGTTGAGGACTAGTTTTTCTATTGCTATAAAGAAGGCTGCTGGGATTTTGATCGGGAATGGGTTGAATCTATAGACTGCTTTGGGTAAGATTGCTTAATATTGCTTAACAATATTAAGTCTTTCAATCCATGAACATGGAGCATTTTTCCATTTATTTAAGTCTTCTTTAATCTCTTCTGAACACTTTCTTGTTGAATGTATGTACACACTTCCGATGGGCATATTCCCAGGAGTGGAATTACTAGATCACAGTATGCCTATGTTTAGTTTTAGTAAATGCTGCAAAACAGTTTTCTAAAGTTGTTGTACAGATTTGCACCCCCCACCCCCAGCGGTAGGTGACAGATTTAGTTGCTCCACATTCCAACCCACACTAAGTATTGTCTGTCTGTTTCATTATATTTCTGGTGGGTCTAAGGGAGAGTTTTGAGTTGCTGATGTGGGGTGACTCCTGTTACCCTCATAACATCTCCAGAGAAGTCCATGTTGTTCATCAATGCCCTGGGACAAGGGATTCTTTGGGGGAAGTCAAAGGGGTGCTGAGTTTGGCCCTAAATGGGCCATTAAATGAAGACAGAGGCTGTTCTCATGGAGGCAGGAGCAGAGGCTGAGGGGGGGAGTTGAAGGCCAGTAGAGAGCTAGCTCCACGAACCCACTTCCAGGCCAGGAGGCCTCTCTGCACTCTCCAAGGGCCCTGGAACTTCCTGCCAACTCACTCACTCACACACACTCTTGCTCAGTTGTCTCTTAGAAAACTGCCCTTGTCCCGCTTATCTCCCCAGCAAGTCTGGGCTCCTCAGTGACAAAATGTGCTATCTTTAGCTCTGTATTTCCTGCCCCCTCCTCGTCACCCTCAATCTCTGCAACCCCAGCACCTGGCCCAGAGTAGGGGACTACGGTGGTGAACCTCACTACCAGTCATCAGCATGATGTGTAGCCTGAAAATCCAGCCGGACCTCAGGCTGCATAAATAGAGGCATGGTGCAAGAACAGAAAGGGGACGAACCCACTCTCCCCTCAGGCTTGGTTCCAGGCTCCCCTCCCCTGGAAGGCACACAGACCACCCAGAAGATGCCCCTGGTGGAGTGGCCAGGTGGAGATGGAACTCAGGCCAACCAAACAGTCAACACACATTTCCTGAGTACCTTCTGAGAGCCAGGCCTGCTCTAGGTGCTGGGGAGACACCTCTGAACAAGAGGGACCCTCCCGCCCCCATGGGGTTTAGAATCTAGTGATAATATAGCTTAAAAAAAAAAAAAGATAATTTCAGGAACTAATCAGAGCTGTGAAGAAAACGAATGAGAATGATGTAAAAGATTGTGCTGGAGGTGGGGTGGGGGTGGTGACAGAGTCCCTGATGGTGCAAACTGTTAACGTACTCAGCTGCTAACTGTAAGGCTGGAGGTTCGTGTCCACCCAGAAGCACCTTGGAAGAAAGGCCTGGTGATCTACTTCCCAAAAATCAGCCACTGAAAACCATATGGAGCACAGTTCTACTCTGACACACATGAGGTCGTCATGAGTCGGAGTGAACCCAAAAACAACTGGGTTTTTTCTTTTGTTTTGTTCTATTTTGGGGGGAGGTGACATGGAAGAGCAACTTGAAATAGGAAGGTCAGTGAAGCCCTCTCTGAGGAGGTGCGAGTTGAGGGGCGCTCTGAAGACAGAGACAGAGCCAGATATGAGAAGAGTCTGGGAAAAACATTCCAGGCAGGAGGGGATCAAGTGCAAAGATCTTGAGGCAGGAAAGATTTCAGAATTTTCTAGAAACTGACAGAGAACAAGCAGGCTAGAGGGCGGGGGGAGAGTGAGGAGGAGTGAGGTAGAGGAGGTAGTTAGGGGAGGATCAAGCAGAGTCTTTAGGGTCACCCTAAAGAGGTCCAGCTGTATTCTAAGTGCAACAGGAAATCTCTGAATTGTTTAGAAAAGGCGGGGCAGACACTGTAGGTGCTGGTGGGCCTCTCGGGCAGGGTCCTCGGCTCTCCCCTTTCTGCCCCAGGGCTTTCTCTGACACCATGGGAGCTTCTCCGCCTTCACCTGAGCTTGGTCCAGAAGTGCAGGGGAGTTGTCTCCCCCAGAGCCACTTCCACCCATGGACACAGAGCCAGTGGATAAATGCCTGGGAGGCATTCTTAGAAGATCAGGTGGAATGGAGCCCCATTGCTGACGGCAGTAACCTCAATAACAGGCTCCTCCAGCAGCTTCTTCTCCTTCCTCTTCTCACTCTTCAGATCCTTCAAAGATGCCCCTGGGGTCACCTTCCAAATCAACTATCTGTCCCCAAATGCTTGTCACAGTCTCTGCCTTGGGGACCACTTAAACTAAGAGACAAGTCAACAGCATGATCTGATGTTTTTAAGCTGCCTTTTATTTATGCTGTGTGGAGAATGGGCAGTAGGAGGAGGGAGGGAAGAAACAGGGAGACCAGTCAGGAGGCTGTCACGGTCATCGGGGAGACACGATGGTGGCCCATGTCATGTGGTGGAGGTAGAGGTGGTCAAAAGTGGTTGAATTCAGGATGTGTCTCGAAACTTGGAAGACAGGACTTGATGATAGTTTCGATGTGTGCAACTGACAAGGGTTTAAGGGCCCAGGAATGTTTCTCTTGGCAAAGTAGAGACTACAGGATACCACTCACCATGTGAAAGATTATCCCAGAGAAAAGGGAGGAGCAGGCATGTGCTGAGGGGCCCATGGAAGCTAAAGGGAGGCAGAGTTCAGCCAATATGAGAATGAGTTTTGTAGCAAGGGAAAGAGATCAGTGATGAGGGAAAGGGACTAACATCTGGTGTGCCAGCACATGTTCATCTGTGCTGTCCAGTACAGTAGCCACCAGATCCACGTGGCTACTGAGCACTTGAAATGTGGCCCATCCATATTGAGATGTGCTTAAACCAAAAACCGAACCAGTTGCAGAATTGATTCCGATTCATGGTGACCCCTGCACTACAGAGTAGCACTGCACTCTGTAGGGTTTTCAATGTTGTGACTTTTCAGAAGCAGATCACCAGGTCTTTCTTCCAAATCACCTCTGGGTGGGTTCAAACCACCAACCTTTCAGCTAGTAGTCGAGGACTTAACCATTTGCACCACCCAGGGTCCTGAGATATGGTCAGCAAGTGTAAAATACACATTGGATTTTGCAGACTTAGTATAAAAAAAGAATGTAAAATATCTCATTAATACTTTTTTTTTAATTAGCAGAGTTTACTTTTTAGAGCAGTTTTACGTTTACAGAAAAATTGAACAGGAAGTACAGAGAATTTCCATATATCCTTTTCCTTCCCTCCACCCTATAGTTTCACTATTATTAACATCTTGTATTTGTGTGGTACAATTTATTACAATTGACGAACCAATATGAATACATTATTATTAACTAAAATCCATAGTTTACATTAGGATTCATTCTTTGTGTTGTACGGCCCTATGGGTTTTAACAAATGCATAATGTCATATGTCCACCATTACAGTATCAAACAAAATAGTTTTACTGCCCTAAAAACCCCCTCTGCTTCATTTGTTCATCCTTCCCCCTTAGTGCTTTTTTAATATTAATTACACTTTGAGAAATAATAATATTTTGGACACATTCAGTTCAATAAGATACATTATTAAAATTAATTTCACCTTTTTAGTTTTTTAACGTGCCTGCTAAACCAAAAAAACAAAACAAAACCAAACCAAACCCACTGCCGTTGAGTCGATTCCGACAGAGTAGAACTGCCCTGTAGGGTTTCCAAGGAGCACCTGGTGGATTCAAACTGCCAACCTTTCAGCTGGCAGCTGTAGCTGTTAACCACTATGCCACCAGGTTTTACGTGGCTGTTAGAAAACACAAAATGATGTATGTGGCTCGCACATAGTTCTACGGGCCAGCCCTGGGCTAGAGGTGTTTGTCCACATCACATTTATGCCCCTCAGCATCACATAAGGTAGACTGGTCCCGCCTATTTTCCAGATGTGAAGGCTGAAGTTCAGGAGAGTCAAGTGCCTTGGCCAAAGTCCCAAAGTCCATGCTTGTTCCCATGCCACATCATTCTGCCTTAAGAGGTAGTGAGCTTTTGTGTGCTGGAGTTATTCGAATGGACACTTCATTCCCAGTGTAAGAGTTCAAGCACAGGACAGAGGAGGCAAGACTGGGGTAGCTGACCTTGACAATCACATCCAACCTTGAGACTATGATTTGGGGGTCAGTGGAGTGGGCTAGGGACACTCCCCCTGTCTCCCACTATCCCTCGGCGACCTCCTGACTCCAGGGCTACTTGCTTCTCAGCCCCACCTTCCCACCTGCTGGAGTCCCCCACCTCCTCCCCACCTTATCAGTTCCCCATGTAATTTATGGGAGCCATCAAAGTTAATTAATGCTGTAGTTACAAAGCCATTCCAATGTAATTATTGTGTAATTGGATTATAACATAGGTAATTTCCGTCAAAGTACTTATTGCATATGTAAGCAAGCCTGGGATTTTTACCAAGTGATTGGTGGAGGTGCTGGGGCCAGACAGGGAGGTTGGGAGACAGTGTGTGAGGCTGGGGGCTGATCTCTGTAAGGAGGTCTCAGCTTCTGGCCTTGTGGCCCTGTCTGAGGGACCTAGGTGGTGAAAACAGTTTACACTCAACTACTAACCTAAAGGTTGGTGGTTCAAATGCACCCAGAGGCACCACAGAAGAAAGGCCTGGTGATCTGCTTCTGTAAAGATTACAGCCTAGAAATCCTATGGGGCAGTTCTACTCTGTAATACCTGGGGTCGCTACAAGTCAAAATCAGCTTGGTGGCACCTAACAACAACTACAGGTTCATAACTACTCCCTTCCTTCCCTCTCAGGCTGAGGTGGTAACAGCTCCCACTGTAGAGAGTCTCAGGGTACTTCATCAACCCTTGTTGGTTTTCTTTAACCTTGCTCATACCCTATAAATTGTGCCTATTAAACTCCCCCAAATAACCCTTAGGAGCATGCCATCTGTTTCCTGCTGGGACCCCAACTCATGGAGGCTCACCACCACTGCTGTGATGACATCACCTCTGATGTCATTGCTGTGATGACATCACTCAGCACTAGAACACTCCTTCCATTCTAGCTTCACTCACTGAGGATCCAAAGTCCCAGAAGAGTATCTGATTGGATGGTGCAATGGATTGAATTGTGTCCCCCAAAAATATCTGTCAACTTGGCTAGGTCATGATTCCCAGTATTGTATGATTGTGTAATCTGATGTGATTTCCTTATGTGTTATAAACTCTATCACTATGATGAGGTTGTATGTGATCTCCTTATTTGTTGTAAACTTTATCACTATGAGGTTATACTGATGACGTCTACAAGATTAGATAGTGTCTTAATCCAATCTCTTTTGAGATATAAAAGAGAGAAGCAAGCAGAGACACATGGGAACCTCATACCACCAAGAAAGCAGTGCTGGGAGCAGAGTGCGTCC
>NW_004444042.1:9679962-9696254 GCF_000243295.1 Trichechus manatus latirostris
CCAATCTCTTTTGAGATATAAAAGAGAGAAGCAAGCAGAGACACATGGGAACCTCATACCACCAAGAAAGCAGTGCTGGGAGCAGAGTGCGTCCTTTGGACCTGAGGTTCCTGCGCAGAGAAGCTCCCAGACCAAGGGAAGATTAATGACACTGACCTTCCTCCAGAGCTGACAGAGAAAGTGTTCCCCTGGAGCTGATGCCCTGAATTTGGACTTGTAGCCTACTGGACTGTGAGGGAATAAACTTCTCTTTGTTAAGGCCATCCACTTGTGGTATTTCTGTTAGAGCAGTGCTAGATGACTAAGACAGATGGCTTAAATCTCGGCTCACCTTGTGACTGTCCCTAGGGTGGGAAGAAGGAAGACTGTTCCCCTCAGCATCTGACAGTGAGTGCCTGGAATTGTCCTTCCCCAAGACTTGACACAATAAGGATGGGCTGGTGCCCTAAAAGGGGCTGTTGGGGAGGGACATGAATGTTGCACATTAAAACATGTCTCCTCTTATTCTCTCAAAGAATGAGTATAAAATGCTCAGCCTGGTGTGGAGTAAGGGTCAGTAGTGATGGCTGCTGTTACTGGGGTCATTTAAGTGGAATCCTGGCCTCCCTCATGGCCACATATCTGCTCAAATAAACCTCAATCCTGAGGCAGCCTAACAGCATCTCTGTCCCTTACCACCCTGAGGCCCTGGCTGTGCTGAGGGCAGACCCACTTTGGAGGCCTCTTCTGCACTAGATGCTGTTGGCCCAGCACACTCTTGAGGAAGACACAGGACCTGCCTGCCCATAGCCCCCACCCTGTGCCTCAGTGTGGTCCACATCTCGAGATACTCTCTCATTCCACAGCATTTGTTGAGCAACTTTTATGTACCAGGCTCTGTACTGGGCTCTCAGGATGGAGCAGAGAACAAGACCAACACAGTCCCAGCCCTCATAGCAATGGTCCCTGGACATATGGTCACACGGTGGTGACTGATATCAGCTGATGTCCATGCTATGACCTGAAGGATGAATAGGAGTTGGGAGGATATTTGAAGGTGTACATTTCTCCAGTATCTATTTCCTACTGTGTGCCCATCCAGTACTAGGCCAGGTGGGTTCAGAAAGTATCCTGTCCTTCAGATACCTCTGTTCTCAGCTGCTCATAACTGAGCTAGCAGAAGCCTGCCAACAGTCCAGGCTGGAGAAGCTCAGAGGAGGGAGCACTCCCTGTAGGCTTCCTGGAGGAAGCTGAGGTTTGAACCGTGATGGGAAGTGACCAGGCCAAAAGGATTTTGTCTGTACCACCAGCCATTCATTCCCTGTAACCACGAGGATCTCCTGTGGGCTGCCCCCGGTTCTAGAAGCAAGAGCTGGGGGGAGCCCTGGGGAGCTAGTTGGGTGATGGACCACCAGAGCTGACCACAGCCTTGGCCAGCACGCCCCAGCCCCAGGCTGGAGTTGGTAGGTACCCCTAGAACACACCACGCAAACTTTGGTTCATGTTCTCTCTGTGCAGCACACACCTCCAGCCCAACCCTCCTCACACTGGCATCTGCCGGGATTGTACATTAGGTCTGGTCAGGCTTAGATAACCAAAGAATTTCTAGGTTTTGGTTTCTCTCCAGTCTTTAATCGGCTTTCTGGTACGTTCAAGTTCTTTCCTCTGTCTCCAAAAGTAATATGCTTAGGGAACAGCTTCATCTCTGCTCAGAGTCTCCACCATGTCGTATCTATGTGTGTTATATTTAGATAAAGCACATCTGGGGTCTCCGTCCATCTCATGTCAGGTTCCCTCACAGCAGAGACTGAGACAGGGACTCGGGGGTGTGAGATTTACCAGGGAGGGCTTCTTCAGGAAAGCCCGTGTAGGAGGAAGGCAGGCAGGACTGGAAGTGGTGAAGGAGATGAGCAAGACGGGGTCTCAGGGAAAGCCTGGTCTTGGCCCCATCGAAAGGGAGGCCCTGGAGAGTCACCACTCAGCAAAGTTGTCCTGCCTGAGGCCAGGGGGCCAGGATTTTGTACCTGCCATCAACGAGTCAAGTCCCTGGTGGTGCAACGGTTAATATACTTGGCTGCTCACCGAAAGGTTAGAGGTTCCAGTCCACCCAGAGGTGCCTGGAAGAAAAGCATGGTGATCTACTTCTGAAAATCAGCACATTTCTACTCTGACACACGTGGGGTCACCATGAGTCAGAGTCGGCTCAAAGGCCACTGGTTTAGCAGTGAGTCACTGACTGGCCCAGGAAGAGGGGCTGCTGCCTCCTGGTGTCTCTGGCCGCAGCAGCCCTGGTCGACCCAGGAGGTCTTTGAGGAGGACGAAGTTGAAAGCACTGGTCACAGGGCCACAGCTGGGGAATGTATATACCTTGGGGCAGACGGAAGCTGGGGGCCCAACGGCCTCTTCCACAGCATCTTTTCACCACCCGGGGCGCCCTTGATTATTTCCTTTCATGGACCTGCAAGATACTGTCAATCCTCTCCCCACCATACACACACACACCTTTTTCCAGCCCCTAGCCTAGAGCCAGCATGGGCCAAAAAACATACAAACTGTGTAGAAAGGGGAGTAGCAGAAAACAGAGCACACCAGGGCTGCCCTCGGAGCTCCCCAAAACACCTGAGCGTCCCTCCACGCTTAGTATCCCTCCATGCTGCTGAGGGACTGGTAGGAGGGGCAGTGGGAAGAACCCAGCCTGGGGTGTCGTTCTAACATGACTCAGGGCAGGCTACGTCCCCTCTCTGGGGCTCCCAGCCCTCCCTGGCAGACTGGGTAACATTGCCCGGGCCCTGGTTGGCAGTTTGAACCCATCCAGCAAGGCATGGAGGGAAGATGGTCTACTAGAACACAGTCAAACTCAGCGGGGAGGCCTGACCAGCCCACATGGAGGGGACAGGTGGTACCCCTGCGGCCCAGCCACATCCCCACTGTTCACAGGCAAGGAATCGGAGACGGGCACTGAAGTCAGCTGAGGGCCTGTGGTCTCCTGGCTGGGCCTCCCTTCGAGCCACTCCTGGTGTGCCCCCTATACCAGCAGCTGTCACCTTTCTGGTCCTGCAAGGGTAGGGGAGTCGGGGCATGGGAATGCCCTGGACAACCCCCAACACTCAGCATCACCACAGCCACATTCTCTGTCCTGCAGGCGATGCAGAGCCCAGCTCCGGGGCAGAGAGCAGGTGCCAAAGGGTGGCGGGGCGGACCTGAGGTTACAGTAGGTGGGTCCACCCATGTTCCTGCGCACAGCAGTGTGTAAGGCATAGTGCTGGCTGCAAAGGGACGGGGGATCTCCACTTCATGTGGCCCTCACAGAGTCCTCAGTTTAAGTGGGGAATAACGTACCCATTATTCTCAATATCGTACAGCTCAGTATAGCTTACCAAGGCCTTTCACACACATGCGCGCACACACACACACCTTTGAGATCCTTTTAACATCATTCAAATGGAGGACTTATCCCCATTTTACAGATGAGGGAATGTGAGGCCCAGAGCTCCAGGGTCACCCAGTTAATAAGTGGAAGAGACTAGACTCAGAATCAGGCCTTCAGATGTTTAATTCCTATACTTTCCACTGAACCACACCAATATAGGAATTAATGAGGCTGGTGTTCTGAAGGCAGTGAAACAATATCATAAATAACCTCAGGGGCCCTGGGCTTTCTTTTTTTAATAATTGTTTTAGCAAAGTTAGAATCCTACAGAACATGCTGTTTTGCAACCTGCTTTTTTTTTTCTTGACAATCTCTTGCAAACATTTCCCCGTGTCGTTAAATATCCTTTTACAAGGCCATCACTTTTAATGGCTGTATGGTATTCCATCACATGGATGCACCATAATTTATTTAACCAATCTCTGTGTTGGACCTTTAAGCTATTTCCAGTTTTTCACCCTCGTAAACGAGACTGTAATGAGTATTCTTGCACGTAAATCTTTACAGCGATTTCAAATTGCATCCTTAGGGTCAAAAGGATGCATTCTTTTAAAAACAAGTTTTTGATGTCTATTACCACATTTCTTGAGGTTGTTCATTTTCCCTCATCCTCCAAGACAGTAAAACAAAGAAACAAAAACAAATAAAAATTTGGTTTTAATTGAATCCTTCTCCCAACTCAGCAAGTAATCAGCTGCGTGACTCTAGCAAGCCAGCTCCCCTCTCTGGCCCTCTGTAAGTTCATGTGAAGGGACTAGACAACTGGTCCCTACATTTCCTTCTACTCTCAACATTCTCAGAAGGCAACATGCTCAGGCTGCAGGAGCTCAGGGAAGAGAGTGCAGCCTGTGGGCTTCCTGGAAGAGGTGGAGCCTGAACCATCCCTGAAAGATACTGTAGGATTAGGAAGACGGCATAGAAGGGAGAGGGGGTCTGGGTGGAACCCCAGCATTCTCTGCTATGCTGAGCTAGGAGATGGAAGCGTGGTCAGCCAGGGGCCAGCCAGAATGCCTGCTGCACAGTCTTCCCCAGACAGCGGACAACAGGCCCCAGTAAGTTAGCTCAGGGGATGGGCGAGGTTTCAGCGACATCTGGATCTCAAAAAATGGTATCAGGAACAACGTCAGGGCCCCCACTGGCTTTCCCTCCTATGCCTTAAGGGAGTAAAACTCCTGTCACTGGGAGCGTGTAAGCAGACACTGGCAAAGTGAATAGGGTTTCCTGTCCCCATGGAAGGCTGGCATCAGTTGGCATCTAGCACGGTGAGTGCTGGTTCTAATAAGTGGGACTTTGGCCAAGTGATATTACTGCATTATGTCTCAGTTTCCAAGCTGAAGTATAGGAGTAATAATACATATGGCATTCATTCACTGAATCACTCACTGACTGACCAAATGAGCACCTACATTGTGCTAGGCACTGTGCTGAATGCTGGGTATTCAACAGTGAGCAAGGTAATAAGTTTTCGCATAGTGTATACTCTAGAGGGAGACCAGCATTAAAGAAGCAATCACTAAATAACGAGTATATAAATGCAGGAGCCCTGGTGGCGCAGTGGGTAAGAGCTCAGGCTGTTAACCAGGCAGTTTGAGTCCACCAGCTGCTTCTCGGAAACCCTATGCGGCAGTTAGTTCTACTCTGTTCTACAGGGTCGCTATGAGTCAGAATCGATGCAACAGCAACAGGTTTGTTTGTTGTTTTTTTTTTTAAAAAAAAAAACAAATTTATTGTCTCATATTTGGAATACAGAAGTCTAAAATTAAGGGGCTGTCAGGGCCTCATTCTCTCCTACGACTCTAGGGGAGAATGCATCCCTTGCCTCTTCCAGCTTCTGGTGGATCCAGGTGTTCTTGGCTTGTAGTCACATCACTCCAGTCTCTGCCTCTGTGGTCACATTGCCTCCTCCTCCTCTTTGTATCTTCTCTGTCCTTCAAATCTCTCTCTGACTCACTCTTTTTTTTTTTTTAATTGTGCTTTAGGTGAAAGTTTACAGCTCAAGTTAATTTCTCATACAAAAATTCATACACACATTGTTATGTAACACTAGTTGCAATCCCTATAATGTGACAGCACACTCCCCCTTTCCACCCTGGGTTTCTTGTGTCCATTCAACCAGTTCCTGTCCCTTCTTGCCTTCTCATCCTGCCTCTGGACAGGAGCAGCCCATTTGGTCTCCTGTATCTGCTTGAATTAAGAAGTACACTCTTCATGAGTATTATTTTGTGTTATAGTCCAGTCTAATCTTTGTCTAAAGAGTGGCCTTTAGAAATGGTTTTAGTTCTGGGTTAACAGAGTGTCTAGAGGCCATGGCTTTGGGGGTTCCTCCAGTCTCAGTCAGACCATTAAGTTTGGTCTTTTTACATGAATTTGAGTTCTGCTCCACACTTTTCACAGCTCCGTCAGGGACTCTCTGCTGTGTGTTCCCTGTCACGGTGGTCATTGGTGGTAGCCGGGCACCATCTAGTTCTTCTGGTCTCAGGCTGATGGAGTCTCTGGTTTATGTGGCCCTTTTGTCTCTTGGGCTAATATTTTTCTTGTGTCTTTGGTGTTCTTCATTATCCATTGCTCCAGGTGGGTTGGGACCAATTGATACATCTTAGAAGGCTGCTCGCAAGCTTTTAAGACCCTAGATGCCACTCACCAAAGTGGGATGCAGAACATCTTCTTAATAAACTTTGTTATGCCAATTGACTTAGATGTCCCCTGAAACCATGGTCCCAAGGCCCAGCCCCAACTACTTTCTCCCTTAAAATGTTTGGTTGTGTTCAGGAAACTTTTTCGCTTTTGCTTTAGTCCAGTTGTGCTGACTTGCACTGTATTGTGTGTTGTCCTTCCCTTCACCTAAGATGATTCTTGTCTACTATCTACTTAGTGAATTCCCCTCTCCCTCTTTGCCCACCCTCATAACCATCAGAGAATTTTTTTTATGTGTTTAAACCTTTTATTAAGTTCTTATAATAGTGGTCTCCTACAATATTTGTTCTTTTGCAACTAATTTCACTCAGCATAATACCCTCCAGATTCATCCACGTTGTGAGATGTTTTGTGGATTCATCATTGTTCTTTACTGTTGTGTAATATTCCATTGTGTACATGTACTATCATTGGTTCATCCATCTGTCTGTTGATGGGCACCTAGGTTTTTTCCATCTTTTTGCTATTGTGAACAGTGCTGCAATGAACATGGATGTGCATATATCTATTCATGTGATGGCTCTTATTTCTCTAGGATATATTCCGAGGAGTGCGATTGCTGGATTGTATGGTACTTCTATTTCTGGCTTTTTAAGAAAGTGCCCAATTGATTTCCAAAGTGGTTGTACCATTTTACATTCCCACCAGCAGTGCATAAGTGTTCGAGTCTCCCCACAACCTCTCCAGCATTTATTATTTAGTGCTTTTTGGATTAGTGCCAGCCTTGTTGGGGTGAGATAGTATCTCACTGTGGTTTTGATTTGCATTTCTCTAATGGCTAATGATCGTGAGCATTTCCTCATGTGTCTGTTAGCCACCTGAATGTCTTATTTGGTGAAGTGTCTGTTCATATCTTTTGCCCATTTTTTTAATAGGGTTATTTGTCTTTTTGTTGTTGAGGTTTTGCAGTATCTTATAGATTTTAGAGATTAGACCTTTATTGGATATGTCATAGCCAAAAATTTTTTCCCAGTCTGTAGGTTTTCTTTTGACTCTTTTGGTGAAGTCTTTTGATGAGTGTAAGTGTTTGATTTTTAGGAGCTCCCAGTTATCTAGTTTCTCTTCTGGTGTTTGTGCATTGTTACTTATGGTTTGTATTCTGTTTATGCCCTGTATTAGGGCTCCTAGCATTGTCCCTATTTTTTTTCCATGATCTTTATCATTTTAGATTTTATATTGAGGTCTTTGATCCATTTTGAGTTAGTTTTTGTACATGGTGTGAGGTATGGGTCTTGTTTCTTTTTTTTTTTTGCAGATGGATACCCAGTTATACCAGCACCATTTGTTAAAGAGACTGTTTTTTCCTGATTTAACAGACTTTGGGCCTTTGTCAAATATCAGCTGCTCATAGGTGGATGAATTTAAGTCTGGATTCTCAATTCCATTTCATTGGTCTATGTATCCATTATTGTACCAATACCAGGCTGTTTTGACTACTGTGGTGGTATAATAGGTTCTAAAATCAGGTAGTGTGAGGCCTCCACTTTGTTCTTCTTCCTCAGTAATGCTTTGCTTATCCGGGGCCTCTTCCCTTTCCATATGAACTTGGTGATTAGTTTCTTCATCTTGTTAAAAAAATGTCACTGGAATTTGGATTCAGATTGCATTGTATCTGTAGATCGCTTTGGGTAGAATTGGCATTTTCACAGTGTTGAGTCTTCCTAGCCATGAGCATGGTATTTTTCCACTTATGTAGGTCTCTTTTGTTTTCTTGCAGTAGTGCCTTGTAGTTTTCTTTGTACAGGTCGTTCACATCTCTGGTTAGGTTTATTCCTAAGTATTTTATCTTCTTGAGGCTATTGTAAATGGTACTGATTTGGTAATTTCCTTTTCAAAGTTCTCTTTGTTGGTGTAGAGGAATCCAAGTGATTTTTGTATGCTATCTTTTATCCTGATACTTTGCTGAGATCTTCTATTAGTGTCAGTAGTTTTCTTGTAGATTCTTTGGATTTTTCTGTGTATAAGATCGTATCGCCTGTGCATCAGTATAATTTTACTTCTTCCTTACCAATTTGAATGCCCTTTATTTCTTTTTCTTGCCTTATTGCTTTGGCTTGCACCTCCAGCACAATGTTGAAACTCCTGGGCCTGTGCTCAATTGACACTGCTTTAAGTAAAGCAGGTTACCCTCCATAATGTGGGTGGGCTTCATCCAATCAGGCGAAGGCCTTAAGAGCAAAACCTGAGGTTTTCTGAAGGGAGAAGGATTTTGTCTTAAAACCATAAGAGGTATCCTGCCATTGTTTCCAGCCTGCCAGGCCTATGGATTTCAGACTTGCCAACTGCCACAATCACGCAAACCAATTCCTTAAATAAATCTTTCTTTCTCTTTGTATATATATATATTTAAAATATATATTGATACTTAGTGATATATTTACATATTTATATACATATAACCCAAACCCACTGCCGTAGAGTGGATTTCAACTCACAGCAGCGCTATAGGACAGAATAGAACCGCCCCATACGGTTTCCAAGGCTGTAAATCTTTAGGGAAGCAGACTGCCTCATCTTTCTCCTGTGTAGTGGCTGGTGGGTTTGAACTGCTGACCTTTCAGTTAGCAGCCGAGCACTTAACCTTTGCACCACCAGGGCCCTTTATACATACACACACACACACACACATCACCTCTTGTTTCTGTGTCTCTGGAGAACCCTGACTGGTTCACGCTGAGGGCAGGGACAGGGCTGCCATAATCAGCAGAGCTCAGGTAGAGAAGGGACGGGAGGAAATGAGATCCAGGGAGTAGAAGCTGGGAACTGAATTTCCTGATTCTCACGTGCTCATGTGGGTGACCCAAAGGATCGAGCGGCTTGGGTGCCTAGTGTGGGTACACAGCTCCTCTTTCCTGGGAGCCCTCAGGCGCCAGAACTACTCAGCATGCGGGCTGGGAGCCGGGGAGGCAGCGGATGAGAAGGGCAACCTTTGGTTTTCTCATCACTCAGCTGTGGCAGGAGGGAAGCAGAGTGGGGCCCCCTACATGGGAACCTGTCACGCTGCTGCCTGTCGCCTTGGGACTTTTCATGTAGAATGAGACTTCTCTGCTGGCTTTGGCCAGACAGCATGCACACACGCACGCGCACGCACACACTCGCTTCTGCTGACACGCAAAGGGCAGGTTTAGAAAATTGGCACTGGAGAGCACAGGTGACTTTCCAGCCCAGCCTGAGAGAAAAAACTCACCCCTGCCTGCTGAGTTCCAGCCTGGGGGAGAGATACTTGGGTGCAGCCAAAAAGCCTGGACAATGTGCCAAATCCTGTGTGGGTACTCCCACCAAAATCCTTAACCCTCGCCGCAACACTGGGGTGATTAGGTGTCCAATGCGGCAGATGGGGAAATTGAGGCTCGGACGAGTAACACAACTTCCCCAAGGACACATAGTCAGCAAGTGGAGAAGACAGCTTCAAACTCAAGCCTGTCGAGCGCTTAGCCAAGGGCTCCTCTGGCTAAGCCCAGAGAACCACACGGAGGGGTGAGAGTGGGCAGCCTGGTCTGGGGGTAAGAATCCTGGGCTGAGAGCAGGCAGAGCTGGACTCCATCACACAGCGGCTCTCTGCCTTGGTTTACCCCTCTGTACATGAGGATTTAAAGCCGGTGCTCACAAAGAAGGGCGAGGATCACAGAGGGGGTGTGTTTTGCATGAAAGCAAAAGTGTGGGCATCATTAATGTCATTAATAATAATGCCTGTAATAAACTGTAAGGCTCCTGGGTTGCGTGCTAAACAGAGGGGCAACTACTCATTCTCCTCACACGTCTCCGTGCTCTGGGCTCCTCAAAGCTTCTTCCCATCCATCATGCCTTTAATCATCCCACAGCCCAGCAGGGGCTGCAGGAGGGGCCAGGGACCTCTGAGCTGCCCCCTGCCCACCATGTAAATAGACGGGGACCTTAGGGCCCCATGAGGGCTGGGAACTCACCCAGGATCGCCGGCAAGGAGGAGAAGGAGCCAGTACTTGGGACCAGCCTCCTGATTCTGAAGGCAAGGTCACCCTGCCCCCAGCCCGCCAGAAGAAGTTGCACCTTCAACCTCAGTTCTCCTAGAGACAAGCCTGTGCTGCCAAGAGCGAGGCCTCGCACCTCAAGGCAGAGCAACAGGTGGAGGGGGGGCAGGGCCCTTCACAAAGCCACCTGGGAGGAGGGGCGCTTATTGCTCTGCTCTCTTTTTCCACTTGCTTCTCCTTTTCCATGTGGAAGAGGCCCTGAGATGGTGGGAAGGTTGAGAAGAACTGGGACCTAACCTCCGATTCCAGGACAAATTCCTCAGATGCCTACCCTGCCTGTGGTCTCTGCCTCAGTTTACCCACCTCTGCAATGGGCCTGGAGACCTTGCTCCCTCAGAGAAGGGGCAACAATTAAAGGAATCCCCGACTGAATGTTGAATGGGGCATCGAGGGAAGCCGAGTGTCACCCACAATCCCTCCCTCCTCCTGCCCCATAGGGACCTCAGGCCTTGGGCTGGGAAGGGCGGCCTTGGTCAGCTCCTCTGCCCAGGGTCCAGCCTCTTTGGGCCACTCAGTCCTAGAGGCTCAGACATGCCCTGCAGAGGAGCGGCTTTGAAGAGAAAGGTCTGATGGAGGAGCTCTCATCCCCCCGCCACAGCTTCTCCCTCCTGTGGGCCATCTCATAAGGCGCCAAGCTCTGTGAGACTCCCACTATCCACTCTTGTTCTCCCCTCCTCTCCCCACTCCACCTATTCCTGAGCTCAGACCTTGTTGGTACCCCTCTGAATCCAGCACCCCCATATACACACACCCCCACAATGCCTTCCTGACCAGCTGCCCCTGTTGGAGACTGCCAGTGATTTCCCAGGGCCCAGGGAACAAAAGCCCAAACTCCTGGGCCTGTGCTCAAGGTCTTTGTGACCAGTGATCAGATCCTCACTGCCAACTGCTGCTTCTCCACCCAAATCCAAGTCTCCAGCCCAAGGGAGATCACTTTTCTTGTCTCCACACCTTTGCCCCTGCAGTCTCCTGCCTGGAAGCACCTTCCTCCATCTCTGTGGACTCAATTCTTCCCAAGCCCTTCAAATGCCACTTCCTCTAGACTTGCCCATTTCCCTGATCGGATAGACCTTCCCGCTCTGTGAACCTCCCAGGATCTCATTCTTTCCACTCTGTTGGCACCTCCGTAGTCAGTCTGGTTTTTGCTAAATGCGTCTGCTCCCCACTCCCTCATACCCTAGGCTGAGAGCTCCTTGAGGGAGAAGATGAAGTTCTATCCAGCCCAGGGAGCCTCGTTCAGGGACTCACACACCACAGGGACTCAACAACTATCTGTCACATGAACACTGCATTAAACGATCCCGAGACACAGTAATACCACTCTTAGGGTATACATCCAGCAGAAATGTGTGCATGTGGTCTCCAAAAAGTATGTGCTAGAATGTTCAGAGCAACACTATGCATATTAACTAAAAACCAGAAGCAAGTCAAATGTCCATGAACAGAAAAGTGGGTAAATTGTGAAATACTACACAGCAATACAAATGAATGAACTACTACTACACGCTTCAGGGACAAATCTCACAAACATAATGTTGAGCAAAAGAAGGCAGGCACAGAAAGGAATATGCTATACGATTCTAATTATATAAAGTTCTAAATCTACCTACGCTAATCTACGATGGGAGAAGTCAGAATAGCGGCTTACTTTGCAGGGAGGGAAATGCTTGAGAGGAGGCAGGAGGGGAACTCTTGGGGGGTTGGTAGTGTACTGTTTCTCCAGCTGGATGGTGGTTTTAAAAAATTTAGTGGCATGTCCATGTGTGGTGTCAGGCAAATCATCTGAGGCTTTCATTTTTCCGAAAGTCAAACCAGTTGCCGTCCAATAGATTGTGATTCATGGTGACCCCACGTGTGTTGGGAGTAGAACTATGCTCCATAGCTTTCAATGGCTGATTTTTCAGAAGTAGATCACCAAGCCGTTCTTCAAGCCTTTCTTCTCTGGGTGGACTCAAACCTCCAACATTTCAGTTAGCAGCCAAGCATGTTAACCGTTTGCACCACTCAGGGACTCCTTCTAAATGTTGAAGTGACATAATGCCCTTGCTTTCTCTAGCCATCCAAAGGCTAGGTGACAATGCTTGGGGGGAATCCCAAAGCCTGAAAAGGTGCCAGGAAAGTCCCCATCTTTTCCCTGACCTGGGATGGCTCCCAGCACACAAACCAGTTTATCTTGAGATTATTTGTTCCCGGCAGGCAGCCAGTGTAGCTCTGTCCTGCCTCAGATGGGCAGACGATTGCCTGGCAAATGACCTGGTGGCCGGAGCTATGAACAGCACAGCTGCTCTGCCTCTGGGTTCAGTGGTAATGTTTAACAATCGGCACTTCAAGGGAGAAAAAAGAGAAAGCCCTGATTTGTAGTGCTGGCCACTTTCCATGGTGTAAATACTAATACCTTGGCGATTTCAAGCTGCCAGTGTGAAGCCATTGAATACAGAGTGGAGACAAGATATGCTCAATGGGCTCTTGGGGGCTGGTGTGAGCCAGCTCCAGCACACTCCTGGGTTAATCCTTCCCTGCCCCAATGTTGGAGGTGGGAGTTGGGGGTTTGAGGATGAGAGCTATGAGGGGGGCCTGAATTACGAGAAGGTCTCCTTAGTTCCCTCCCAGAAAGTCCACTTCTCTCTCCCAATTCACATTCCAGTTGATCTAGCCTTCCTCCAACATGCTGCAGCCCCACCCCCATCCCACTCCAAACCCCACCCCCATCCCATAGGGATCTCTCACCGAATTTCTTCAGCTCCTCTGAAGCTCTCACACCCACCCTCTCCTCCTCATCCACCCTCACAGCCACTATCCTGCCCCGAACAACTGAAGTAGCCTCCTCATGGTTTCCTCGCCTCCAGCCTTCCCTCCTTGGGCCTCGTTGTGCTCCCCAACAATCTCTCCTTTGAGCAGTCAACAGTTTTCTCATAAAACACAAACTTTACTGCCACATTCTCTTACTTGAAAATCTTCATGGCCACCCATTGGCTATAAAGAAACATCAACTTCTCAGTCTGGCCTTCTAGATGGTACTAGCCCCAGGGCATGCCCTATCCCTTGGGTTTACACATACCTCCCGAACACACTAGACAGCTGCCTTCAAGTCAATGCTGATTCATGGTGACTCCATGTGTATCAGAGTAGAACTGTGCTCCAAAGGGTTCTCAATGGCTGATTTTTCCGAAGTAGATCACTAGGCCTTTCTTCTGAGGCACCTCTGGGTGGACTCAAAGCACCAACCTTTTGGTTAGCAGCTAAGCACATTAACCATTTGCACCACTAAGGGACTCCTAAACCAAACCAAACCTGTTGCTGTCGAGTCAATTCCAACTCATAGTGACCTTACAGGACAGAGTAGAACTGCCCCATAGGGTTTCCAAGGAGCACCTGGTGGATTTGAACTGCCAACCTTCTGGTTAACAGCCAAGCTCTTAACCACTACACCACCAGGGCTCCCAGGGGACCCCTACACCCTTGTAAATAGACCCTTTATTAAACCATCCTCAAGGGCTACCTGTTTTCTGCTGGGACACTAACTAATACATAGAGGAAGACCTACTTGTCCACTGAATCCATCCCACATGGAACAGGCTGCTTCAGGAGGGAAAGAGTGTCCCGTCACCAGAAGCAATCAAGCAGAGGCTTGTCTGGCATTCTATCAAAGAGACTTTAGCATTGGTCAGGGACTTCAGTTAGAAGACCCTGATGGTCTCCCACTTCCTGAGAGCCACTCCTCCCCTGCCTGCCTGGCCAGAAAGCACCCAGCCTCAGTGCCTCTGCAGCTGTGATTTCATAAGCCAACCACAGTCACCAGTCAATGCCCTGGACTAGGTTTTGTCAAAGCCTCTTACTGTCAGCCTTGGGCCTGTACCCCAGACTCTGAGAAACCCAGGCTGGCTCAGGAGAGAAGGGATTCTTCCCTCCTCCCCACTCCTCTTCCTTTGCCTCCAACCCAGCAGCAAATAAGATGGTAGAGGAGGCCAGCAGAGGAAAGGAAAGCAGAGAGGAGATTAGTACCCAGGTTATGGCCAGAGGGCCAGGATGGAGAATGTCATTTTAAAGATGGGGAAACTGGGTCCAGAGAGGACGGGGGCTTGTCTCAAGGTTCCACAGGAAAATTGATGCTCTACTTTCCTGGTTCCCTGCCAAAGACCTCGTCCTTTCTCCCTCTCTGCCTTTTTGATGTCATTGTCTGGACATGTCATAGGTGTTTGGGGATGATAATATTTTGTCACTCCTGTTTATGAATCAAGGTGAAAGTTAATACAAGAAACCTAAAATTCATCTTCTCCTCCCTGCCCCTCTCCCCAAGCAAAGATGCTTTTGAGTTTGAATGAACAATGTAATGGGGAGAGGCAGCTTCCTTTTGTGAAAGAGTGAATTTAAGTTCCAGCTCTGCCATTTCTAGCTGTGTGACCTTGGGCAAGTCACTCAAGCTCTCTGGGCCTCTGTTTGCCTCTGCTGTAAAAAGATGCTGATAGCCTCAAAAAGGATGTATTTGAAAGCATCTTGCAAAGTGCCTAGCACTGGACAGATGCTCAGCCATGTTGTTCTCTTTCCTTTTTGGTAATAAACTTTATCAAAGTATAATCTACATCCAATAAAGTGCATCCATTTTAAGTGGACAGTTTGTGAGTCTAACAAAGATCAAAATCACAATCAAGATGTAGAACATTTCCCTCACCCCCAAAGTTCCCTAGTGTGTCTCTGCAATCCTCCCCAACCCTGGCCCCAGGTGACCACTGATCTACTTTGTCTGCTCCCCTTTCTTCCCCCACACTCCGACCCCTGCCTCAACCCCGGGAGTGTGGTAAGGAGGGAAGGAGGAGGGACAGTCATGGAGATTCTTCCATTTTGTGACCCTCTCAGCTAGCCCTCCCACCAGCCCTGCTCCTAGTGCCATTGCCAGGGCTTGAGACAGACACTGACCCTAAGGAGTCTGCCTCTCTTACGCATCCATAATCCCCTTGTAACCAGCTTGGTTAGTTCTAGTCGCTGCATTCACACCTCAGGGCAGACCACAGGTCAGGTCTGTGACCTATGGCCTGCCCCTGCTCCGTCCTTGTCCCACCCTGGGTCCCAGGAGAGGTCTTTGTGAGGCTCTGAGAACATAGCGGGGCCCACTGTTGAGAGTCAACTGCTTCCCCTGGGGGAATTCCAGAGCCCCAGGGATCCCTGGGGAACCACTATCCCCAGAGACCACCACCTGCTCCTGGAACTTGGTTCCAGTTGCCAGCCACCAAGAAAGTAAGTGACTAACCCAGGGCAGAGGACCTACTCAACTCACCTGTCCACTGCTGGATCTGGGTCTGGTTCCTTGGGAAAGTGTCCCTGAGTTGGAGGGAAGGGAACATGAAGCTGAGCTCCTCCTCCCTCATTCTCTCTCTGCCCCCTTCCCCTCAGTTGGGGCCAGGGAGGCAGGACAGGATGATGGTACTTAGGGGCCATGGCCAGGTTTAGAATCCAGGAGTTTGTGCTTCCAATTTAGGGCACCAAACCCAAATCAGCCCTGAGGTGCACAGCTCTTGCATGAGAAACAGGAATGATGTCCCTCACTTGGGTAATATTTGAACCTTGTCAGTTTGAAAAATAATAGTGTTGTTGTTAGTTGCTGTCAAGTTGGCTCTGACTCAGGACGACCTTATGTGTAACAGAACAAAACACCTGCCCAGTCCTTCATCATCTTCATGATCCTTGGTATGTTTGCCTTCTAACCTAGGGGGCTCATCTCCCAGCACTGTATCGGTTGTGATCTATAGGGTTTTCATTGACTAATTTTTGGAAGTAGATCGCCAAGACTTTCCCCTAGCCTGTCTTAGTCTGGAAGCTCTGCTGAAACCTGTCCACCATGGGTGACCCTGCTGGAATACTGGTGGCATAGCTTCCAGCATCACAGCAACACACAAGCCACCACAGTATGACAAACTGATAGGCGGTAGAATAATAATTCTGACTCATAGTGACCCTATACGTCAGGGTAGAACTGCCCCATAGGGTTTCCCAGGAGCACCTGGTGGATTTGAACTGCCGACCTTCCGGTTAGCAGCTGAGCTCTTAACCACTGTGCTGTGCCACCAGGGCTCCAATAATAACAGTGTTGTTGTTGTTAGGTGCTGTCGAGTCAGTTCCCACTCATAGCAACCCTATAGGACAGAGTAGAACTGCCCCATAGGGTTTCCAAGGAGTGGCTGGTGAAT
>NW_004444042.1:9696354-9736995 GCF_000243295.1 Trichechus manatus latirostris
GAATGTGAACTGCCGACCTTTTGGTTAGCAGCCAAGCTCTTAACCACTACTCCACCAGGGCTCCAATAATAACAGTAGTAGTTACTATATGCTGAGTCCTGACTATGAGTCAAGTGCCTCATCTACTTTACGACTGATCTTCATGGCCTTTAGGGCTGACATTAGAATGCCATTTGGGCAAAGAGGAAACGAAGTGGTGAGGCAGCCAGGAAAAAGTGAAACTGCTTTCAGCCCGTCGTCTCAGTTGGACAAACAAGCAATGTTATCCTTGGCCAGCTATTCACAAGAACCCGTGAGAGAGGCACACCTCTGACAGATGGAGAAACTGAGGCACCTGCCCAAAGTCACCCAGCAGGCCAGGAACAGAGCCAAGACAATGACTTGGCCCTGAGAATGACATCTCTGCCTGCACGCACGTGCGCAGGTGAAGCTTTGTCGTTTCCATAGAAACTTGACCACCGTTACAGAAAGCCAGGGTTTAAAAAGAAAACTAGTACAGTTTCAAGTCTGGCTTCACAGACATCTGCTCTGGGAATCACTCCTTGGGACCCACCTTTGCAGGGTGCACACCACTCTAGAGTCCGAGGCTCTGAGGAATGGAATGCGGCCCTCTGAACATCACAAGCCCCGTGTGCACTTCTCAGTGGAAGCATGCTTGTGAGCAGTCAAGTGACGAACTGGCATGGGCCAGCACACGCCTGAACCTCCTTGGTCCAAAAGGTGCTAATGAGCTGGCGGAGGGGAGCAGGGACTTGGACAAAGCTGAGTCAGGGCTGACACCAGGACCTGAAAGGGGTGGGGTGTGCAGGGAGCCCCAGGAGGCCACAGCCCGGAGGCCATCACCAGGCCTCTGTCCCGGGGCACTAACTGGGCCTGAGCTGGGTCAGAGAGGCCAGGGTGTCCCACCAGAGCTGGTGTTTGGAGCAGGCAGAGGGTGGACAGGCTCTGTCTCTCCTTTCACCGCTTTGTTCCCAACCTTAGAGAGGCTTGCACAAGGTTTCCCTTGGGGGACTGGAATCTATGAGCTAAGGAGGGTCTTCCAGGCCCAACCCAGAGCAGCTGGGGCTGCAGCACTGTCAGTAACAGGTCCAGCGAGCCTGGGGCCCTCAAGCCCTGGCTTCCATGGTCCCTCTGAGCCCGCCGCCCCAAGTCCCCTACTAACAAGTGTCCAACAAGTGTCCAACAAGTATCCTCTTCGGTGTGCCTTTAATAATTATGCCAGGATGACAGGTGTAAGCAGGGACTGTGCCCATAAACCGAGATGCACGGCCACCATGCTTGTACAGCAAGCATTACCATCCCCTTTTAAAAGATAAAGCAAGGGACCTTGAGGTTGTGACTTGTGAGGGACCCAGCTGGGCGGACGCAGCTACAGATCTACATCAGCTCTGACTCCAGGTCCCTTCTCCTGTCCCGACCAGACCCCCACCCTGCCTTATGACAGTAATAACATCTCTAGTTGATCAAGCACTCAGCTCAGGCCAGACAATGTGCCAAGCCCTTCACATCGGTTCTCATTCAATTCTCATCATCAGCCTAAAAACAGAGCAGAACGATTATTCTCCTTTTAGAGACGAGGAAATGGCACAGAAAGGCTAAGTAACTTGCCTAGAGTCACACAGACAGGAAGTGTTAGAGCAGGGGCCAAAACAGACACCCAGGTGTGTGAATGAGGTTGGCATGGGAAGGCCCAGAGACAGGCTGGCTATGAGATGGGGTAGAGGTAGGGGAAGAGTGTAGGAAACACAGAGAAGTGTTAATCCTGGAAGACTTCCTAGAGGAGGTAGCTACCTTCTAAAGGAGGGGCCGGTATGGAAGCCCACAGTGCAGTCTCTGAGCTCAGCCACCTCTCTCCTCCCAGCCCTCCCAGGCCTCCAGCAGCTTGCAGAAGAATACATGTTCCAGGTTTGGCATCCAAACCTGAAGGGTCGAGCTCCCGTGTTTCCACGGCAACCGTATCCTTAACAGCATCCAATAAGGACATTATTGGGCTGCAGTGAGCACACAGCATCTTTTGATTACCACTGAACGTACTGAGAGGCGTCTCCTCCCCTATCCAAGGGCCCCCGCCCTCCTTGGACAAATAAATGCTGCCCAAAAAAAAGTGTGTGTGTGTGTGTGTGTGTGTGTGTGTGTGTGTGGGATGGGGGTTGGGGAAAGGGGAAAAGTCCTCACACAAGAGAGGAGGAAATGGGAAAAAAAATCAATGTTCGCATTAATGGAGTTGCCCGTTATTTCTCCTCTTTTATAGATTTAGATTAACATGCTCATCAGGGATATCTTCATTTCCCAGAGCAAAGAAATTAATTACTCACTAATGGCACAATTTAGAAATTAATTTGCACTACCACCTCTAATATGTTGTTATTAATCAATTGACAAGCGGGGACTGGCAGAGGAGGTCTCCACTAGGGTCTGGGGTGCTCAGGGCCGACCTATGGCTAAAGGACAGTTCTGGAAGGCTGAACTGGAGCCAAAGGTTAGGGTTGGGGTCAAGGCTCAAAAAGGTGGCCTGGGGGCCCTGGAGATGCCATGTGAAGGGCACAGATCTGGGGGTCAGATGACCTGGATTCCAGGGGGTGACTTTGGGCAAGTCCCTCTGGGTGTTGATTTTTCTGGCTGTACACTAGGGTGGTTGGACTTGAGCCGTACTTTCAAAACCTCATATAACTGTGGAGTTCATTCAATGGAACATTATTCAGAATTCCAATATAAAAAACAAATGGGTTGGAACAGGGATGGGAATCCTGAGGCCCCTCAGTTCTGCCCCCAACGCTCACTGTTATAGTCCCCAGGACTGTGCAGATCACAGGTGGACCCCCTTGGAAAGATGGTCTTTGACTGCCATGGCTCCTGGCTCTCTAGGGTGAGGGCCTCAGGGCTTTTGTCCTTCAGGAAGACATCCCTGGTTCCTTGTCCCTCCTGTGCTCCAGCGGAAACTCCCAGTGTAAGCAGTCAGCTCCAAGAGGGCTGGGTCCGTCTTACAGCTGCACCCTCCATGCCTAGAACAGGGCCTGGCACACAGTAGGTGCTCGAGAAATGTTTATAGTATGAATAATGGTTTGGCTTTAGGCCACCAGGCTGGGAAGGGTTGCCCAGGTAGAAGACCACACGGAAACAGGCAGAAAGCCCGGCTGAGTTTGGCCAGGGTCTTGGTCTCCTACGGTGCCACAACAAAATACCGTAACATGAGTCACTTTAAAGAACAGAAATGTACTGTCTCACAGTTCTGGAGTCTAAGAGTCTGAATTCAGGGCATTGGCAGGGCCACACTCTCTCTGTCCGCTCAGTGGGAAGATCCTTTCTTGTCTCTTTCAGCTTCTGGTAGCCCGAGGCGTTCCTTGGTGTACCGAGGCCCGTAACTGCCCCTTCACATGGTGTCTGTCTTCCCTGTGTGACAGTTTCTGTATCTCTCTCCCCTTTTATAAGACAGAAGGGATTAGGACCCATTCTACTCCAGTAGGAGTCCTGGTGGCACAGTGGTTAAGAGGTCAGCTGCTAACCAAAAGGTCCGCAGTTCGGATCCAGCAGTTGCTTCTTGGAAAGTCTCGTGGGCAGTTCCACTCTGTGTTATAGGGTCGCCATGAGTCAGAATCGACTTGATGGCAATGGGTTTGGTTTTTTGATTGCTACTCCAGTAAGACCTCATTAACTGATAACATCTTCAAAGAAAAACCCTGTTTTCAAACAAGGTCACATTCACAGGTACAGGAGTTACGATTTCAACATATCTTTTAGGAGGACACAATTCAACTCCTAACAGCCGGTGAGGCGGAGGAGAGGTGAAGGGGAAAGGGGTGGGAGGACAGTGGGGCACTGAAGGCTAGGAGGGAGTGCAGAAGGGAGTCCGGGTGGAAGTGACAGGCTTCAGAGGCCCAGGCAGGGGCTGGCACAGGCAAGCACACTGGTATTACTGTGCTGACTGAGCCAGGCGTTGCTCAGTTACTCCGCACCACCACCCAGTGAGGTAGGGTACTATTATTTCCCCCCAGTGCCCAAGCTCTCAGCCCACCTTTCACACCTTTACCTTGCTGGATTCTGTAGGGTGGGCAGAGTACACATCATTATACCATTTGACAGATGAGGAAAGTGAGGCTGAGAGGCCAAACCAGCACACTAAAGGCTGTGGTTAGACTTACTTAGGCCTCTGGCATCCAACTTGTGCTGGCTGGGCAGTGGCCTGGGCCAAGAGAGGAGTGGGGTGAACTCCGCTCAGCCCCTGGCTAAAAAGAAAGACCAAACAATCCGAACCGAACCCAGTGTGTGGAATGACCCATTAGGCGGCGGTGTTCTAGGACAGCCACAGGGACACGTGTGATCTGAGTGTTAGAAGGAGCAACCCCATCACTTTACCAGTGGGGAAACTGAGTCCCAAGCCCACCTAGCAAAGGAAGACAGGGACTCACTACCGTGAAACCTTGGGTGATAACAAGCATATCCCTGTAGACAGACACCTCTGCACCCTTGTTGACAAGACACTGGAGGATGGACCGCATGTGTGGGGTGGACAGGCTGACCCTCAGGTCTGGTAAGGCCTGAGGGTGCTGTGGTGCTGTAAGGTGAAGCAGCAGGTGAAATGCTGGAGATAGCAGGACTGGAGATGATTTCCCAGGTGATGTGCAGGCCTTGGGAGAGGCAAGGAGACAGAGCTCATGCTGCATGCGATATTTCCCACCACAGCCTTGCCTCTACTGCAGAGGAAGAGTCTTGGTATCTTCTTAGAAGCCAGCATTTATTGAGCACCTACTGTGTGCCAGTGTCTTGTATCTGTTATTCAACGTGGCTTCAGCCCACCCCCATTCACAGTTGAGGAAACTGAGGCCCAGAGGGGGAAGGGACTCGCTGTGAGTCACTCAGTCAAGCACAGGACCTAGAGTGTTGGGAGGCAAGGGAGCCACAGAGCAGGTGTGAGAAGGGACGGAGAAGAAGAGAGAACATTCAGTGTGGTTTCCCTGGTGACGCCGACTCCCCACAGCCACTCTCACCCAAGACGAATAGTAATTACCATCCACAACATCCACAGATGCTCACAGGGCAGGCAGGGAAGGGAGCACGTAGAGCTGGTGCAGGATTTCGAGCCAGGAGAGCTGTGTCCTGGTCCCAGCTCTGCCCCAGCCCCCTGTGGGGCCTGGGACGGTGAGCCCCTATGCCCCATTGTAAAGTGGGATTAAGCCCCTCACGTTTGGTTAAAGACTCAAACAGGAGGGCACAGGTAAGGGCTTGGCGAACTGGACAACGCCCTACAAGAGTCCCTTATTCCTTCCTGGGGGGATGGGTTCTCGGCTTCACAGGCTTCACCTGTGTGTCCTGGAGCGTCCCACCCTGCTGGCATCCACTAAGCGTTTATTTACCTCACCAATATAGGATGCCGGCCTACTAGGTGACCCTACTATGTGGCTCAAGGGGCCTCCTGGTCTCTAGCTTCTTCTGTAGCAGACGCACAGACGCACACCCACAGGTGTGCACATGCATGCACGCACATAGCCCATCACCATATACATATGCAGACCGTATACACGCCCACCTGGCTTACCACAATCACACAAATACACACGCTCTCTCATTTTCCCACCCCTGGTCACGAGACAACCAGGCACACCTACATCAGCACATGAGCAGGAGTGTAAAGACACACACACACACACTCTCACTGACATCCTGACCATACAAGTGAATCGAGACTGCAGGTGGGAAGAGCATAATTGTGCTCCTTTCAAGGGAAGAAAAAGCCCCTGAGTGCCAACAGAACCTTTCCCACTTGGCCCTCCCTCCCTTCCTCCTCCTCTCCTGCAGCTTTGCAGGTGCCCCAGAGACGGCCCTGCCCTGGCTGGGACGGGGGTGGGGTGGGGGCTGGCACCACCCCTGGACCACTCCCTGGCCCTCAGTGTCCCTGGTCAGCTGGGAAGGACCAGAAAAGTTCTCTCGGTCAGAAGGGTGGTCTGAGAACCAGAGGGGTCAATGACATGCACGAGGCCACACTGCAAAATGTAAGGACCCAGTCAGACTTCAGATCTCCTGGGGTCACTTCCTCCCCCTGCTGCCCCTCCCCCTCCTCCCCCTTCAATGGCGTCTTCTCTCCGTCCCTTCCCCACCCATCTATTTCTCTCTGCCTGTCTCACCATGTCTGTCTCCCTCGCTCCCTCTCTCTCGTCCTCTCTATTTCTTTTTCTCTGTTTCTCTTTCTAGTCTGTCTCTCCTCGTCATTCTCTCTCACTCTCTGTCGCTGTCTCTGGGAATCTCTGGGACTCTCTGTCTCTCTCCTCTCTTGTCCCTGTCTCACTGGCTCTCTTGTCTCTATTTCTCTGTCTCTTTCCTTCTCTGTGGGCTCTCTGCCTTTCTCCCTGGGTAGACATGGAAGGGTGTGGGTCTTCTAAGTGTGCTGCCCACATAGTCACCTCACCTTTCAGCCAGGTGGAGGCTGAGAGGGCACCCATGGACCTGTACACGGACCTGCTGTCCCTCACCCCTATTGAGACACCAGGTAAGGCAGAGGCTGGTGTGCTGTGAACGTGGCGAGGCTGGAGGGGTTATCAAACCCTGAAGAGGCAAGGTGTCCCCAGCACTGGCCATAGTGACTGGGGGGAAGGCCCTTCCATTCCCCGGGGCCACAGCTGGGGCCTCCCTCTGGCTGAGGACCCTTAGAGCTGCCTCTGGGCTCCAGGTATGACCTCCCCCTGAATCCCACCCTCCCCGTCACACCTAGCTCCTGGTGGGGTGTCTGGGTTCGGATTGGGGACTTCTCCCCATTTCTAGTCCCCAGTGGTCTCCACATGTCCTAAAGTGCAGGCTGCCGAGGGTAGAATTGGCTGGTTGAGGAGGGGTGCTTTGGGGTCCTTCTCATCACCTTTCCTCATTCTAGGTCACCCTGTCCACCTGGTGGGTGGCTCCTCAGAGCTCTCCGGGAAGCTCCTATTTAACCTGTAAAAGTCTATTTAATCCAGTCAGTTAATTCCTGCTCAAGGTCCCTGTATGTGGTCCTCATCATGAAGAAGCTGCTTTTCATAGGGGGCTTCTCAACCTGACGCTCTAACCCAAAGGTGTCAGTTTTGTGGGGATCTCTGTCTCCTTGATAGTCTAGGGGGAAGGCATTTTGAAAATTTACCCATCAAATCACAAGTGAAAGGAACTGCTCACTTCTTCTTAGTCAAGGCCAGCCCCAAGATGGAGGACGTGCACCCAACCTCACGCCAAGGGTTGTGAGAAGTTATCCCACAGACAACATCCCACTCCAGAATACACATTTCTCATTTGGCACATGAGAGGAGGGAAGAGAAGATGGAGTGAATAATCTTTAAGATTCCTTATAGTTGTCAACAACCACTGTAGTCCAACACCTCCTTGGTGTCTATCATGGAATGAGGGCCAATGTTAGCATTGTGGGAAGGAACAGCACTGTGTCACGTTTACATTGTAGCCCCTAAATCTCAGTGGCTTTACACAGTAAAGGTTTACTTTTCACTTATGCAAAATCTGATGCATGTCAGGCAGCTTTCCTGGATGTCTCTCTTCCATGCAGTGACTCAGGGATACAGGTTCCTTCCACCTGGGCTTCACCATCTTACAACTTCAAGATTACCCTGGTATCATCCTAGCTGGCAGACAGGGGATGACAGTTTGGGGAAAAGCACCCCGGAGACTTATTCACCTCATCTCAGAAATAACACACGTCTCTTCTACTCACACTCCTTGCAACCTAACTGCAAGGGAGACTGGGACATATAGAGAAACTCCCAGGTATGAGTGATTACTAAATCTTTGCTATGTTGTTAGTTGCTGTCAAGTTGATTCTGACTCATGGTGACCCCATGTGTTACAGAGTAGAATTGCCCCATAGGTTTTTTTTTTGTTGTAATCTTAACAGAAGCAGACTACCAGGCCTTTTCTTCTGTGGTACCACTGGGTAGGTTCAAACTGCCAACCTTTAAGACTTTGCTATAGTAGTCAATAAACTGTTTGGGCAGCCATCAATCATTAGATAATTCATTCTACTGATTCTTATCAGAGGCCATCTATGGGCCGACCACTGTTGGGCACAAGGAGACCAACACGAACAAGAAAGTCTCAAACTCTTGCCCCTTATCGGTTATAGTCCTGTGGGCTGTGGACAAGTGATTGGGCACTTACAATTCAGATGATGAGTGTCAAGATGAGGGAATAAAAGGCATCACGGGAGCACGTATGAGGGCACTAAATGCAGACTGAGGGCTTAAGGGAGGGTTCCTGGAGGAAGCGAGGCCTGAAGGATGAAAGGAGTTAGACAGGTAAAAGGAGGCAGGTGGAGGCACCAGAAGAAGAATATTCCAGGCTATAGAGTCACAAAGGCCTAGACACAAGGAACAGCGTGGAGCATTTGGGGGAATTCAGACCATCCCACTCCTCTCCTGGGCACTCCTGAGCCCTTTCTCCTACTAGCTCTGGATCCAGATGGGCCCTGGCTGTAGACAGTTCCATTTAGTCCGACCCCACCTCTCCAAACTTGCAAGTTAGGAAAGGGGGCACATTTCACTTGTGCTGTGTGACCTAGGACAAGTCAGTAGCCCTCTCTGGGTCTCAGCTTCCCACTAGTTGAAAAAAGCAGTCAGAAGTTCTCGAAGGCCCCTGTAGCTCAGCCTATGACCTTGTTCAGCCAGATGAGCAGTCTTTTGGGAATGCCCACACCCTGTTCTAATCCCCTCTGAACAGCAGAGCAACGCGAGCTGGGTCTTTGGAGGGAAAGAGAAGGCAGACTATAACCCTCATGGGCTAGAGGAGGCGGGGGAGTCTGCTCCCCACCTCCCAGCCCAAACCCGCCACTAATGAGGCCTGTCTGTGGAGTAATTAGCCGCAATCACAGTGCAGCGCATTAGGCAGACACGGCGGCTCCCAGGACGCAGGAGCTCAGGGCTTTGAACGCTGCATTACAGTGGGGGATGCATCCTAATGTCACTTAATTACCCTAGACAGCCTCAGATGTAATCGAGCCTGGATTGGCTGGTGGGAGTGGGTGCAGCGTCCAGAGGAGGCTGATGCTTTTATAATGATGACACTTTGCAAGACAAATCTGGCCTTGGTGGGCTGAAGGTGAGGAAGACAGGGTAGCGTTGCGGAGGAGGCTGAGGTGGCATCCAGACAAGGGCCCATCATTCCCCAAACCCTATGAGACCTTGACCGAAGTTGGGCTGGATGTTTCCTTGTATCTGCCTGGGGCAATAGTAAATTGGGTAAGGGGGTCTTGTACTTCTACCCCCTCATCCAAGCTGTTGTTGGGGTCAGAGGTTTTCCTCTTTGTTTTTTAATTTCATTACCTGCTAAGGGTGAATGGTGGGTAAGAAGGAAGTATTGGCAAATGTGGAGCTGAAGCCTGGGAAGGGAGTTGATGGATACACCAGAGAGTACAAGGCAGGTGGTGCCCCAAGCGGTGCTGTTGGCTAGTTAGAGGGTAAGCCCCATGGTAAGGAGGAAAAGCTCTGAGGGAGAAATCTAGACAGTGAACTTCAAGGGTGGACTCTCAAGACAGTGCTCCAGTAAATGCATGTCCCTCCAGAGACCCAGTGGTGCAGAAACTGGGGTTCAGTGAAAGGATCCTGAAGGTAGGGACCACATCTGCCTTCTCACCTTTATATTCCCAGCCCCTAGCACAGTGCCTGGACATAGTAAGCACTCAAAAAATATTCATTGATCTAGATAAATGAATGAATTCCACTAATGCACTTAACTTATCCACCTTAGGCTAGAAATTTCCCTCTGGACCTCAGTGTCCTTATCTGGGAAATGGAGCCAATAATTGCCAGCTCATGACCACATGGGCACTTTGATTAGAAGCCCCTGACAACTGTGAAGGGAACAATCACATCTGGGGCCTTCTCTCTCCCCTGCCTCCTCAGCCAAGTCCCGCAGGCCCACCCCAGGCCAGACTGACCACCTGGAGCAGTGGGAAATGAGCACCTCAGTGGCCAGGGTTGGGGTGAAACTGCTCCATGCTTGGCAGAGAGGCCAAGGACCCACTCACCCTTTTCTCCTTCAATCTCTCTGCCCTTCTTGGGTCTGATTTACTCCTAACACATCAGGAATGTTGGCCTCTGGCATCTCAATTTCCAATAATTTCAGGAATGGCTGCCACAGAAGAGAAAGTTCTTTGGGGAGGTTCCCCCTGAATACTAATGGGGGATGGGCATTGATTTGCAAAAAGTCAATGCTCTCAACTGCTAACTGAAAGGTTGGAGATTCAAAGCCACACAGAGGTGCCTCAGAAGAAAGAGCTGGCAATCTTCAAAAAAATCCACCATTGAAAACATTTTGGAGCACAGTTCTACTCTCACACACATGGGGTCTCCATGAGTTGAAATTAACTTGATGGCAACTGGTGGTCGTGGTGGACATTGACTATATGGTGCGGTGATGGAACAGCACTCAGCTGGGGACCTCGTGCAGGGAGTTAGTCCAGAATGCCAAGGGGAATGAAGGACACTTGGGCAGAGGCCTCCCATAGATTTTCAGGAGATGCACAGAAGGACTTCAGAGAGCAACCTGCCTCTGGTCAGTGGCTGGGCCATGAGCTCAGGCACAGAGGTGGCGGGAGGTGGGCAGATGGCTTGGCTGCAGGGTGAGGAGGGAGAGAAGGTGCAGGCAGATCCTCAAGGCCTCAGATTCCAGGCAAGAAGTTGGGGCCATAGCCCACCCTCACCCTGCAAGGACAGTGATACAGTGACACATCCGAGCTCTCTCTCTCCTCCCTCCCCTGGATCACCTTGGACCTTTTCAGGAATCTGTCCCTAACTTGCTTTGTGAGCTTGGTTCATTCATTACTCCTCCTCCGGCCTGTATATCCCCACTTGGACAATAAGCAGGCTGGACTATGCGGTTGTAATATCCCCTCTAACACTGACAGTCTGTCTGCCTGTCACACAAAGGGGACTACGGAAGGTACTAGTCTGACTTGGGGTCCCTCTCACTGCACCCAGGAGCCCACGCCCTCCCTCCCTTGGGACCCAACCATCACTGTGGCCCACTGTGACATTGAGGTACATGCTGTTCTCCACCCTGCCCAATGGGCCATGTGCCAACACCTGCCTTCTCCCTATGAGCCATCCATCATTGTCTCAGCGTGTCGGTAGGAAGACGGCTTCATTAGCTCCTCCCCAGCCATCCGTCCCCTGGTGTAGAGACAAATGAAGCCCTCCCACACTCACCAGCCAGGAAGAGCTCAGAGCCCTGAGGGCAGTTTCTAAAAGGCCTCCCTGACATCTCTGCTCCCCATAGTTTTTCCAGCTGAGGTCAGAGGGATGCTCCACAAAGCAGGGGAACCAGCCTCAGGAGGCATCCCTGACAGCTCCCTCCCACTGTCACCATGCCTGAAGTCCCACCATTAGACGGGTCGCTGAGGCACTCCAGACTCCAGGAGTCTATTACATGCAAACACCTCTGGCAGGAGGAGGAAGAGCACTGGAGTGGGAGTCAAGAGACCAAGATGCTGTTTCTCTGCTGTGTGAACTTGGGCAACTGACTCCCCCTTCCTGGGCCCCAACATTAAATGAAACAGTTGGGCTAGAATCTAGATAATCTCCAAGCCCCTTGATCTCTGATATTCTGAAGTTCCACAAGGGAAACTCTGGGATTCTGAATGCTGGTGTTTCTAAGAGAAAGAAAGTGCGCTGTAGCCCTCTCCCCTTGTAGGACCTAAGGCCAGCAAGCAGGTGGCTCAGGTTTGTAACACACAGCCACGATGGTTGGCAAACACAGCTTTCCCCCTCTAAATCCCACCTTCTTGAAAAAATGCTGTACGTTTTGGAACTTCTAGTTACCACTGGCCATGGCCTTGGGGGCTCTGCTAGAGAAGTGGGCAGCGGGAAGTGGGCAGAGCTGAGTCCAAGCCCTGCCTTGGTGTTTTAGCTAATAATGGGACCAAGGAATAGAGAGAAGCTGTGTCTTAGGCTGGGTTCTCTAGAGAAGCAAAACCAGTAAAGCGTATAAATATACATGGAGAGAGATTTATATCAAGGAAATGGCTCACATGATTGTAGAGGCTGGAAAGTCCCAAGTTCATGGTTCAGGATATAGGCTTCTCCTGATTCATGTAGCCACAGGTACTGGCAAACCCAAGATCGGCAGGTCAGACAGCAGGACTCTTGCTCACAGGCTGCAAAGATCGACGAATCCCAAGATTGGCAGGCAAGACTGCAGGTAAGCTGCTAGCTCAGGTCCTGAGAACCAGAGGTCAGATGAACAGGAGCCAGCTGCAGGATCCAGAGCAAGCAAAAGTCCATGAGCTTTGCCAGATGTCCACTTACATTGGATGCAGGCCACACACCCAAGGAAACTCTCTTTCAACTGATTGGGTACTCACAATAGATCCCACCATGGAGGTGATCACATAGTATCAAATCTCATCATGGAAGTGATCACAACATCATACGACTGCCAAACCACCGAGCATCGTGGCCCAGCCAAGTTGACACACAACCTTAACCGTCACAAATTGCTTTCTAAGGCTTCTGCTAGACCCCCAGGAAATCATTCTGCCTCCCCAGCTGAGATGGAGAGGGATGTGTGACGCCCACCTCTGGGCTATCTTGAGTTCTCCATTGGAACCCAAGAGTCATTACCTCCCCATCACCCTATCAGATGGAAGTCCCTCAATTTTCAGAGGGAGAGGCAACTCACCTGTATTGTAACAGTATATAAGGAAACTCCATCTGCGTTAATAAAATCAAGTTGGATCTTCCAAGGTAGGGCTCCAGAAAAATAACCTCTCCATGGATCAATCTGGGCTCTAGTGGGGTACGCGGGAGGGAAGCTTCCTGCAAGGACCGCAGAAGTGAAGCTGAGACAGCCAGATTAACTGTACAATGAAGGTGTTGGGTCAACTTCCAATGCCTCTGGACAAACAGGAAGATGGAGGCTGTGTACACAACCTGGCATGTCTTGGCCACTCCATGGGGAAATGATGCAGGGCCCTGTGTCTGCATTAATGTAACCTTGTCCACCAATGCTGGCATGGATAGGGATTCGCTGTCAGAGAAGGGGCCCCAAGCCTCAGTGATTGTGTTTTATTAAAAGAGTTTATGGGTCTTTTTACCACAGGTACCTAGCCATGCCCCCAACACACACACATATACACAGCACTAACACACTCATACACACTCACATGCTCCCAGCACTACAGGGGGAGCCGTATAAGACATGGGCCTGGTCTCAAAATTCTGGCATAAGGGGCTAGAAACACCCTAAGTGTAAGGCCATTGTTATTCAATAGGGGAAGGGGGGCCCAGACTGTTCTCTGAGTTTAGGAATGGAGAGAGCCAGAGGAGGGGGCAGTAGGGCATTGACGGTGGCAAAGGCTCAGGGCAAAAAAAGAAGAGTGTGTCTTGGGCTGGAGAGAAAGCTCATCTAGCTGAAATGAGGTCTGTGTAAGGAAGTGGAGAGGGATCAGAGAGGGCCTTGAGGTCTGGGGAAGGAATTTAGAACCTGATCCAACAAGCGGAGCAGCTCTGTTAAAGGCTTTTGGTAACAGAAAGGGCTAGAGCTGGGAGGGCCCTGAGAGAGCATCTAATCCAACCCCTCATTTCACAGCTGGGAAACCTGAGACCCAGAGAGGGAGAGGGACATGTTTAAAGTCACTGAGGTTTCTGAGAAACCACAAACCAAACCAAACCCACTGCTATTGAGTTGATTCCAACTCACAGCGACCTTATAGGACCGAGTAGACCCCATAGGGTTTCCAAGGAGTGGCTGGTGGATTCGAACTGCCAACCTTTTGGTTAGCAGCCTGGGCTCTTAACCACTGTACCACCAAAAAACAGTGCCAAAAAAACACCCAAACTCATTGCTGTCAAGTCAGTTCTGACTCATAGCAACCCTACAGGACAGAGTAGAACTGTTCATAGTTTCCAAGGCTGTAAATCTTTATGGAAGCAGACTGCCACATCTTTCTCCTGTGGAGCAGCTGGTGGGTTCGAACTGCTGACCTTTTGGTTAGCAGCCAAGTGCTTAACAACTGCACCACCAGGGCTCCTTGAATCAAGGCCAGGCATGGTAAATTTAAACCACTGTCCACTCCATGCGAGAGTAATCATGTTCGGGGGTGGGGGGCCAGAGGATGTTTTCAGTGGTGCACAGTGTGGACAGCCCCCAGCCACGCAGTTTTCCCTTTGCAACCAGAGAGGGGGTGTGGTGTAGAGGTTTTCAGCACTTGGTTATGGACAGTTCCTGTCCACTAGAAAGGGCGTTTATAAATGATTTCAGCACCACGAGAACATGGACAGCTCTAGGCACCCAGTTTCAGGCTAGGAGCTAAGAGGGCCCCAGGGGTGCAGGGGTGCAGGAGTGGTGGGGAACTGTGGGGAGTGGGGCTGGTACAGTGACTTCTATTATCAGGGGCCCCAGATGTAAAATGAATGCCTGTGATATTTATCCCTGTCATCACTAATAATAAGTGGCCTGATTTGTCAAGCGGGGACACATTCAAAGATGTCAATTAAGAGAAAAAAGCCCAGCTGTACTGTATTTATCTGCTGTGCAGATGCTGGGTGGAGGAAAGGATTCCAGAGCTTGGGGCTCCAAGCCTTGCCTCCACCCTGCTCCCATCCTCCTTCCACCTCACCTCCCCCGTCTCTCTTTTTCTGTCTCCATCTCTCATTTCCCTCATGCCTTGCCCCTACATCTCACTGCCTCTTTCTCTCTTTCCCCTTTTATGCCTTCTCTCCTCTGTCTTTTCTCTTTTTTCCCTCAGCTCTCATCCCTCCCTCTCTCCTAGCCCACTGGACTATCTACGTCTCACTCTTACTCTTTGGTTTACCAACCCCCTCTTTCTGCCTCCTGCCTTTTTCTCAGCTCTCAGGCTCTCCCACCCCAAACCTCTGTCTTCTATGACCCTCATCTCCCTAAACTGCCTCCTCCTCTGGAATCAGCTCACAAAGCATCTATTTAGTTCAGAGTGTTGAATGGTTGTGAACCATTGATGCAAAACTAAAAAAGCCACAAATATGAATGTTTCTACTGAACTATAAACGGAACCATTTTTTTAGAGGTGTTTGGTTTGAAAAATAAAAAAAAGGAACTAAGGAATTAGTTTGACTAGGTCCCTAAATCTAGGTTAAATTTTGAAACAAGCACCTGAACTTGATCCAGAACCTATCAGTGTTGCTTTCCCTGGCCCTGAACCAGTCATGTCGGAGACCTGGGGTCCCCACTGCCTTTCTCAGGCAGCTGAGAGGTCCTAAATAACACTAAGAATCCTTGGTCTATGCCTAGGGTCTCTCCAATCAAGGAGTCACAGAGAAATGTCATCGCCAGGATAGAAATCAGCCCCACCAGTGCCACTGTACTCTAAGTGAGGCCCAGGAAGCAGGTAGGGATTTGTAAATTTTGGTACCTTTTATGGAGTCAAGGGGGCTGTTCAGAGAGGGGGACAGTGCATCAGCTGGTGATCTGCACCCACTGGCTTTCTGGGAAGTTGGTGGCCTCTTCTAGGGAACACATCCCACCCTGACATCCCAAGCTGGGGTGTGTGTTTTCTTTCCTGTCTCTGCCCCACTAGGCCCATGGCTTTCCCTCTCTGGAAAACAGTGAGAATGGTCCAGAGTTATGGGATCTTGGGTCAAACTCAACTTGTGTAGGCAGATACCCCTCTTCCTGGGCCTCCAGCCCCACCTCTCCAACCCCGTATGATTCTACATTGCAGAACACCAAGACGGACCGTTGAGATTGAGCCAGGGCTGGACTCAGACTAGTGAGATCAAGGGCTACAGGACTGATCAGTCTATGGCCAGGGAGAAGGAGGAAACACATGGTCTCCAGGAAGCCACTGGTCTTCCTAGCTTCCCTGGGCCTCAACAACTGAGTGTGGACAGGAAGCCCTTCAGCCCCATCCTGAGATGTCCCTGCATTTATAAGAAAAGAAGAAAACCTGTCCCCAACTGGTTATAATGCTTCTCAGGTAACTGCCCCACTTCCTGGTTCAATAACTGCCAATCCCATCTACCTCTCCCTTACCTTCACCCCCAGGAGCCAACTGAGTGCATCCTCTGCTGATGTCCCTGAGGAGAAAGAGGAGGATGAAGAAGGAAGAAGAGGAGAAGGAGGAGAATTTCGGACACTCCTTCCAAGAACCAGCATTCCTGAGGTACCTGGAACCCACAGCCAACTTCTGGGATATACTAGCATGAGCCATCTTTCTTCTTCCGAGGCTGCTTGCCCCAGAGGCCCAGCCTGAGCCATCCCTGATGTAGCATGATGCCATCTATAGCTTCCCCAGTGGCCATGGTTACTTAGGGGAATAGGAATCAAGTCACCTGGCTCTAGTCCAAGCTCTCTACCATTGGTGGACACTTTGGGAGGTGGTTTGTGGTTTTCAAAGCAGGTCCACATACATGATCCTTTTTTTTTCTTTTAATTTCATGATCTTATTGATCATCACAACAGCCTTAGGAAGAGACAAAGACCATGTGGTTTTATCCCCATGTTACAGATAAGGCATCTGACACTCATTGTAGAGCCTGAATTAGAATGCAGGAGTTCCTTCTTCTGCTCTAGGAGTTCCTTCTTCTGCTCCATATCTCCAATACCTGCTTCAGGGATGGTCTGAGGATGATAAAATGATGAGAAGATATGTCTGAAGTTGATCTTTGAATTCCTGGGGACACAGGTGTCACAGACAAAGAAGTGACTGCCATATCCAATATCTACATGCAAAGATACACAAAGTCGTTTTGCAGATGGCTCAATTTGAGATCACAAGGTCCAGAAATGCTACATGAGTCTGTCCTTCAATCCCAAGGACACAGTGAGCCACTGAAAATCTCTCTGGGCTGGTAAATCGGCAGTGTTTTCTGCAAGCCTGCATCTTGGTCCTACCTTCTTCATGTATCACTGGAATGATAATATACCTACTCCTTGCTTATCAATTATCTCATTATTTGACATTTCGCCTTTACAGCAATAGTAAAAAATCTACTATCCAACTATTTTGTGCATTAACAACATATGTTTGGCAGTAACAAACACTGAAGTGCAAGGTGAGAGTAACACTGGCTGTGACGGTTATTAAGGTTACGTGTCAACTTGACTGGGCCATGATTCTCAGTGGTTTGGCAGTTATGTAATGATGTAATTTGGCAGTTACATAATGATATAATTTGGCAGTTACATAATGATGCAATTTGGCAGTTATGTAACGATGCAGTCATCCTCCATTTTGTGATGTGATGCAGTCATCCTCCATTTTCACGTAACACCGATTTTCACATAACAACCTGGTCTGTGGAACCTAACCGTGCTGATAAGGGAAGAGTAGGTACAAAATAGTAATAACATTAATATACATTTATTAGGCACACAATGTATTTAAGGCAATGAGCTAAACACTTCACATGCATTATTTTGCTTACTGATCACAACAATTCCACAGCATAGGTACTGCAGTGGAACCTACGAAAGCCGGAACCTGTGTAAGGCGGAAACTTGTCAGAGAAGGAAAACTCAAATATTTTCCGTTAAAAGGAGAGATAGAAAAAGTGGTAAGACTGCACTTTGCCAAAGGCAGAAAACTTGCGAGATCCAGAAAAACAAGGCAGATCTGGCGAGTGCTGGCTTTCATAGGTTTCACTGTATTATCTCCCCTTTTTCAAAGAAGAATGAAGTTCAAAGATGTTAAGCAATTTGCCTAAGGGCACGGCTTATAAGTGGCAGTCAGCACTTGAACTTGAATCTGAATTTTCCAAAGTTGGAGCTCATAACCAAATTATTTGCTCCCTCCTCTCTCAAGGTCTAGCCCCAGGCTGATGCCTTGGTGAAGGTGCACATGGAGACAATTCTTCCATCAGCAGCAGACCCCATGGCCTGTTCACCAGCTGATGACTGAAACTTTGTGGAAGCTGACCAGTGCTCTGCCCTCCTTTCTGGGAAATTCTCCCTGCTCAGCCACTGTAGCAGATGATATCAATGCTATGCCCACATCCCTACACCCTTTCCATTTTAGGGCATACTGGCCCAACTTTTAACTTCCAGCACCTTCCTTTCTTTGCTGGAGGGCTTTCTCTGGTCTCTGGAGTCCTCTTTGCTGACTGTGCAGGGAAAGCCAGGAGTGCCAGGGAATTGACTGCCCCTGAGATGACTGACAAGAATTGGTATGTAACAACTCCAGCCCCCTCGTCCTTGGGTTGAGTTGTGTCCCCCAAAAATATCTGTAAGCTTGGCTGGGTCAGGATTCCCAGTGTTCTATGATTGTGTAATCTGCTGTGATTTCCTTATGTGTTGTAAACTCTATCACTCTGATGAGGTTATATGTGATCTCCTTATGTGTTGTAAATTCTGTCACTGTGATGAGGTTATACTGATGAGGTTTACAAGATTAGATAGTGTCTTAATGCAATCTCTTTTGAGATATAAAACACAGAAGCGAGCAGAGACACATAGGAACCTCATACCACCAAGAAAGCAGTGCTGGGAGTGGAGTGCGTCCTTTGGACCTGAGGGTCCTGTGCTGAGATGCTCCCAGACCAAAGGAAGGCTGATGCATTACAAGGACCTTCCTCCAAAGATGACAGAGAGAGAAAGCTTTTTCCTGGAGCTCATGCCCTGAATTTGGACTTGTAGCCTACTGGACTGTGAGAGAATAAACTTCTCTTTGTTAAAACCATCCACTTGTGGTATTTCTGTTGGAGCAGCACAAGATGACTAAGACAGGTGGGTTAACACTGAGGAGCATGCTTTATAGCAGCGCTCAGAGCTCCCTACCAAGATGAGGCTCCAGCTGTCCACCGCGGTAGCTGGCTCAATAACACACCCACTGCCTTCCTCTCCCTACCCGTGTTTCCTTCACCTCCGATAAACTACCTGCACTTAGACATGTGTCTCAGGGTCAGCTTCTGGTGAAACCCAGACTAAGTCCCGCCTGACCACTCTCAGCATTGTTCTCAGTACCCAGAGCTGGAGAATGTGGGGTGATCTGATCAGGGTGTGGACGCCATTTCCTGCTCAGACCCCCTGAACAGCTCCCAGTGTCCTCCAGATGAAGGTCAAGATCTTTAAACTGGCCTGTAAGGCCCTGAGTGACCCGGGCCCTACCCCCTTCCCACCAGGCTTCAGCCATGAGGTAGCGTCACACCCCAGGCGTCTCTCATACCACTCCCTCTACATGCAGGCCTGCCCCACAGCCTCGTCCTCTCTGCTTGCTGAACATATACTCCAGACTCGGCTCAAGGGTCCTTCCTTTCAAGAAGTGATTCCTGACCACCCCCCTCAGGAAAAAGCGGTCACTCCTGCCACTGAGCCCCGATTGGCTGGCCTTTCCTCTATCCCAGCCCCCGGGATCCATCACGGGGCTTATCTGTCTATAGGGCCACCTCTCGCACTAAATGGTGAGCTCCTTGAGGGCAGGGACCAGCCCTAGGGCCTGACAAAATCAGCTGTAATAAATGCCCTGTTGAATGATGAGAGTTTGTCTGAGCGCTGAGAGAGAGAAGGGCAAGGTGGAGGTGGCCGACCTCTCTGTGTAGGGCATGTTTGGTTCCACTGGGTCTCAGACTTGTCCCCACCATACTTCAGCAGCCCAATGGCTGAGCCCATGAGTCTTGGGAGGTGGGGGGCTGCCCCTCTTCCCCTAGGCACTGCCCACCCTAGTCAGCCAACCAAAATCTAAATCTAGGCCTCCTCTGGATCCACCCTCATCCAGGTGATCAATGGAAGCAGCCTGATATTCCGGAAAGAGCACCAATCTAGGTTCAGAGCTACCTGCTGTGGGACCATGAGCAAGTTCTTTGCCTATGTTTTTCCTACTGAGCCTCCGTTTTCCCAGCTGTAATAGGGGGATAGTGAGAGTATCTCCCTCCCACAGAAATGGTCAGCATTCAGGATGACAACCACAAAAGGGCTCAGCACACTTACTAGAATGTGGACAATGAGCTCTGTGAATGTCTATGCCTTTGTGCATTGTGCAGGACATGGGAGAGATGGAGCACATCAGGTGCTAGAAGACACTTTTGATGATTTTAGCCCAATCACTCCATTTCACAGATGGGCAAACTAAGGCCCAGGACAGCTGTCATCCTCCCAAGGTCACAAAGCCTGCCAGAGACACACTGGGGGTGTGAGTTCTGTGGTTGTCTTCTTTCCATTGCACCAAATGGCTTCTCTGCAACCATCATCATTTAGCTAAAAAGCTGAAATTCCACGGTCTACTCCCCATTTAGGTGTAAGGCTTATCTCTGCCAACAAATCTGAACAGTCCAGGCCCAGAGGCAAACCCCAGATCTCCCAAAGAATGCCTGTGATCAGGCCAATTTGCAGAGGGGCACCTACTGGGCTGGAAGGGAGCAGAGGACCACTTTTTCCCCTCCCCCAGCTTTCTTCCCCACCCCCAGCCCTAGCTCCTGCCCCTCCCCGTCTCGAACTGTCCTATTAATAACTTGTGATACCGTTAGCTTTTACTGTCACCAGCACTGACAACTCAGAAGCCCCCAAGAGCTGTCTGTAAAGACACAATAAATGAGAACTCTTAATTAACACCTCCCTTAACTAAATAAATTAATTTTATGGAGTTGTCGTGTTAGTGATGTGACTTGCCAAAGACTGGGGTGACTTGGACAGATTTGGCAAGGGCCACAGGACAGGCTTGGCTTGTTAACCTCTGCAGGGCTTCAGTGGGCAGCTGGGCTGTTAAGTGCCCAGGACCAGCCTGGGGTGGCATCTGGGATAGGACATTCAGGGCTGGACGGCAGCCAGGCACTTGTGTGGTGGAGACCCGAGAACTTCTCCTAGCTTTGCCTCTACCTCCCAAGTGGCCTTGGACAAGCTTCTTAGTTTCTCTGGGTCTGTTTTCCTCATCTGTAAAATGGGTATCATCTCTTGTCATGACTGTTTCTTGGGGCTGTGGAGAGGATTAGAAGACTGTGGCTAGAAAAGGGCTTTGTAAACTAAAGCGTGCTGGACACGTGTGAGGAATGTGATGATGGAAAAGTGGCTCTCCAGCGGCCAGAGAGTTAGTGCTGGCCGGGCGTTCTTCTGCACGTCCCCTCACAACACACATACAGGACGAAATGGTCCCTCTGTCCCTGGGCAGTCCTGAGGTTCCCTGAGGGGCAGGACAAGACAGGACACCTCGAAGACCCTTGCCCTCAGAAAACCTTGTGTCCACCCACTCAGCTAGCTTGGATGCAAGGCAAATGAGGCCAAGAGAGCAGCCATTCCCAACGGCTCCCGTCAGACAGAACATCTGCCCGGGCCCCAGCTGACCCTGGCCCGACCTAGACAGAGCCTCTGATCCAGCCCTGATTGAAGTCCTGATTTGGTCCCAGGCTCTGACCCCCAACCTTGACGCCACCTGAGAACTTGGTCCCACTCTGCCCTGGCCCTGACCAAGGCCTTCACTGGGGGTCCAGAGCCAGTCCCTGACCCCAACCCTGGCCACACCGGAACCAACCATCCTAGCACCCCCAGCTCCAGTGCAAGCCTGTTTGCCAACCCCGTGCCAGGCCCTGGAACATCCTTCTCTCACATGGGCCCATTCTCCTCCCAGCCCCTCAGGCAATGCTGTTCTCCAAACCATGCCAGCCTTGCCCTGGGACAGCAAAGAAGCTGTTGCTTCCCCAGCAGGGCACACTCAGGCACCTCCACAACAGGCAGCACCCTCCTGCCCACGCTGTCCCCCCAACACATGCATGTCATTAGCCAGTCTCCCGTTAGTGCCATCCCCGGGATGTGAGTGCAGAGACATCAAGCGATTCACAAGGGTCACTCAGCGCAGCTGGGGCTGAGCAAGGACTGAAGCGGCCACCCAGAGCTCCCGTCTGCCTGAGAGGGAGATGTCTTCCTGAGCTGGGGGGGGGCACAGGTGACAGTGACGGGCAAAACGAACGTGGCCTGCTCTCATGTGGCTCACAGGCTGGGCAAAGCTGAGACTTGTTCCCTGGTAGTTGCACCAAACTGCTTCCCTCCCTCAACACATGCATAGCACACACCCAAACACAGGTGTGTGCACACACACACACACACATCACACACACACATCACACACACACACCAGGCTGGCAAAGCGAGGCCACACCTTGAAAGGAGCATGCGGGGACAGTTGACCTCAGGGAGCCTCTCCTGCGGCAGTAACGGGCACAGGCACGAGGGCAGAGGGAGTGCGGAACCTGATGTTCTCTGGGACACCGCAGGAAAGAGGCCCTTGTTGGTGGCGGTGGGAGCACGGCATGCTACATTAGTAATCGAGTGCACGTGGGCAGGCTGAGCGGTGACAGCCTCATGTCCCCAGCACACTGGCTGCCCCACAGTGACCCCGCCTCCACCGGCATGACAGAGCCGCTGTGCGCAAAGCTTGGCCAGACCTCAGACGAACTGGTGAGCCGCCCACCAGCCCCTCCCATGCAGGGGGCCAGGATTCCAGGCTGGGGCAGCCTGACTCGGAACATCGGTGAGTCACAGAATCCTGCTGCCTTGGCCTGGCACAGGGTCAGCAAGCAGGCTTGACCTCAGGCCCCTTCCATGTGACCCCAGTCCAGCTCTCCTGACCTCCTAGAAGCCTCCTCAAACTTGAATTGCAAGCAGAGCCAAGGCCCTTCAGCCTGGGAGGCATGGGAAAATCACGGGCATAGAGCCAGCAGGCCCAAGCTCGGGTCCCAGGTCCTCTGTGTGAGAGTTGCGTGACCTTGGGCAAGTCTCCTAATCTCGTATACCTCAGTGTCCTTATCTAAGACATGGGGCTAACAGTGCCCCTCTCACAAGGCTGTCTGACATTAGAGACAGTCTCTGAGCTTGGCCCAGGGCTGGGGACACACTAGGCTTTACTGCCCCCTTCTGCTGCAAAGCCCGGACACAGACCCCCAGAGTAGGACGTGCCCGCATGGGCGCTGTGGCCTAACTTTCCTCTACCCCAAATCTCTGCCTCCTCCTCAGGTGGTCCTCAAGCTGCTGCTTGTATGCCCCAAGGGACACTCACTCTGCCCAAGGCAGATGCTGTGAGGTGGCTTAGTCTGAAGGCATGTGCTCCTGCTAAATTAAGGCATGCCTCCTTGGAACATGCCAGTAACCTTTGCCCTGCCTGGCTTTTGGTGATCCTTCCCCTCAGAGCCCAGGCCCAAGTTCAGCCTCCTCTGGGCTTTCAGTCAGCATGTCTTGGGGAACATGAACCTGAAGACCATGATCAACCCAGGGGGCTGCTCTCCCCTTCCCACCCCGATACCTGCCCCTCACCACACCCCTCACCCAGAGCCTCCAACCCCTCCAAGACCTCGCAAGGGTTCCTTCTCCTGTGACTCTACATTTTGGAAGCTGGGACTGTTGACCTAAATTCATCCAAAGAAATGATTTCCTAAAGGTGGAATTTTAGACATGAGGGCACTTGGTAGGAGGAGATTTGGGGATGAGAGCCTTTTTTTTTCCTTTTTATTGTAAAAATATAAGTAACACAACATTTGCCAATTCAACATTCTCCACTCCTACAATTCAATTACATCAATCATGTTGTGCAACCATTACAACATCCATTGCCATAACACTCATCCCCACGAACAGAAACTCAGTGCTAGCTAAATTCCCCTTTCCCCTTCCTGATGACAGCCTTCTCAATGCCCCTCAAGTCACACCCCATAGGCTGCCATGGTCCCCTCTGGAGTAAGATTTTCCCTACACAGAGACACAGAAACCTGGAGGCTGCTCCCCAGCTCCGCACAGCCCTGGGTGTGCTTATGCAGCCTGCTCCCAACAGAAGTCTTAGCCAAAGCAGCAGGGACTGCTGTGGCTTTAAGAATCACTGCTGAGTCCAGGGAAGGGAGGTATGGAAGGGATTGATTTTTGGGTCCTCCTGGAGACTTGGATCCAAAATCAATCTGGCAATTAACCGGCAAGGTGTGAAGTGGCCGGTGGAGTCCAGGCTCTCCCACACCCTCCGGGTTGGTCTCATTCCTCGAGGAGGGGTTTGGCTGCCTCTGGCAGAGTCTCCCTGCCCTTCTGTGTTCTGGGGCCCTGGTGCCAGCTCCTGAGGAGTCCGGCTGGCTGGGCCTCCTCTGGGGCCTTGTCACCTCTGCTGGGCCACAGGGAGGGCTGAGAGGATGGGGCCTGCCTGGCAGGGCTGAGTGGAGGGGGCACAGAGGTCAGAGCAGCCTGGCTCCTGGGCTTTACTCTGGCCAGGGAAGGGATAGCTCAAGGGGCCCCTTCCAGCCCTACTACCTCCACTTCCACCTCCTAGGTAGGAAGGCGGACAGGGCAGGGGCTTCTGGGAACTCTGAACTTCCTAAGAGCCAAAGCCTTGGGGGCCTCAGCAATGGGGATGACTTAGCTCAGCATTCCCCAAACCCCATCCCACACCTGATCCTAGAGTGCTCAGGGGGAGTGGCTCTAGGAATTGCCTGGAGGGGGAGGGAGCTGAGTTTCAGAGAAGTGGGGGTTCTGCTTTGAGGAAGCTCAGGATAAGGGGGCTCCGGTTTTTCCTTTCTGCCCCTCCTCTGTACTGTGTGAACTTGGGAAATTCCTCTTCCCTCTCTGGACCTCCAGGCCCCATCTAGACCACAAGAGGTGGAATCAGAGGATCTATGATACAGGGTGGGGGGACTCCTAGGGCCTGGGCCATGGCACCACTTAGAGTTTTCCAGGGGGGGAGTGGGCTTGACTAGGCTAAATGCAGCATCCAGAGGCCCCAGGAGAAGCAGCCTTCTGCAGGCACCCTCAGACCCCCCACAGGTGAGGACTCATTATGGGCCTTGTACCCCCAGCTCCCGGGCTCCAGCTCTCTCCCATCTCCCTGGTCCTGGCTGGGTGGATGTACCTGGAGGGGCTCAGCACAGCCCTGAAGAGGCAGCTGCACACCAGCATCCAGGGCCACAGCAATGACAGGCACCCCCTTTGGGCCTGCTGGAACCCCCCCAGGAGGGTGGTGGGGCCTTCAGAACTAGCCAATTCATGCTCTGTCCCTGCCCTCACTCAGCCCAGCCCAGTCCCACAGAGCGTCAGAAGGAACCTTCCTCCTCAGTCTCCGAGGGCTTCCCAGGCTACCATTCTCATCCACGTGCAGCGGCACTGGAATGCTAACTGGGCTACCTCCCACTTCCTCTGACCCCTGATGGACTCCCAGAACTGCCCTCCACACACACACACACACACACACACACACACACACGCACGCACACAAGAGCTGGGGAACCTCTGGCTGAGAGTCCACCTGCCAATTCTCACAGTGAGTTCCTCCCTGTGCCCCCTGCTCCTAGAGCTTAGTCACCTCCCTGGCAGAGGGCAATGGTGAGAGCTAAGGGGCCTTCCCTGGGCAGAGGCAGGAAGGGGGCCTTCCTCTTCCTGAGGAACCCAGTAGCTCAGGTCTGAGTCAGAAACATCTGATTCCTCCTCTTCCTCCTACCCCTCTGCCTCCTCCTCTCCTCTGCCCTCCTGGCCCCAGGGAAGGATAGAACACAGCTAACACAGTTGTGTCCTTTGCCAGACTGCATACAGGTATACAGATAGAATAGATCCATCCATCCTTCCATACCTTCATCCATTCATCCATCCTTTCATCCATTCATTTAACCATCATGACTTTTGCCCATGTATCAGACCAGGTGCCAGGGGATCAGAAAGAAATCTAGGAGAGTCTGCATCCAGGGACCCCAGGCCAGCAAGAGAGAGCAGGCATGGACATGGCCAACTTTCCCAGTGCAGAGCAGGGTGGACAAGGCCCTAAGCCACCAGGCATCTGCTCTTCCTAAAGAGATAAGGGTGAAAGGAACCAGCCACCCAGGGGGTGACACAGGCTGCCCCTATACCCACCACTCAAGAGGCCACAGTGGCAAAGGAGAAGGGTCTTTAGAAGTCATCCAGGACAAGGTACCCATTATATAGACGGATGCAGTGCATTGAATTACTTAATATGGCCCTTCTAATAATAGTCTTGTAATTCCCACTAAATGACCGAGTGCGACTAAGCAAATAAGGTGCTTGTGGCCCACAAAGGAGATTGGATAGCTTGCTAATAATGTAAATAGGATGCATGCCACCCTTGTCGGGGAGGGACCATGCAAATAAGGTGTATGGAACCCTAATAAGGGGATTGCTCAGTGTGATGGTTAAGATTGTGTGTCATCTTGGCTGGGCCATGATTCTCAGTATTTTGGCAGTTGTGTGATGTTGTTGTCACTTCCCTGTTGAGGTTTGATATCTGATCACCCCCATGATGTGATCTGGTGTGAGCAGCCTATCAGTTGAAGGGGAGTTTCCTTTGGCGTGTGGCGGACGATCTGGCAGAGCTTGGGGCTTTTGCTCATTCTGGATCCTGCAGCTGGCTCCTATTCTTCTGACCTCTGGTTCTTGGGACTTGAACTAGCAGCTTACCTGCAGTCTTGCCTGCCGATCTTAGGATTCGTCAATCTTCACAGCCTGTGAGCAACAGCCCTGCTCTCTGACCTGTGGATCTTGGGTTTGCCAGCCCCTGTGGCTACACGAATCAGGAGAAGCCTCTATTCTGTCCCACAAACTTGGGATGTTCCAGCCTCTACAACCACGTGACCCATTTCCTTGATATAAATCTCCCTCTCTCTCTCTCTCTATATATATATATATATTTATAAGCATTACTGGTTTTGCTTCTCTAGAGAACCCAGCATAAGACATTTGGTACCAAGAGTGGCTCTAGAGAAACAAAATTGTAAGGATGAATTTTCTAAATTGGTTCTCAAGTCTGGTTAGTCTTAAAAAGATGTTGATGATTCTGCTTCCATTAGTAAAGAAGGCACTGCTAATCCATGGTGTGACGTGGCAATTCAAATACACAAAATATCACCACCAATAGATCAGGTATTGGTGAAAGGCAAGGCTCTGGGTGATTGCAGGTATGATACCTTTCTACAGTTTTGTCATGAGAAGTAAAAGGAAGCTGGTTTGTTGGTCCTACTTTCGCTAGACAAACTGGTAAAAGAAAGAGATGAGCTCAGGGCTTCAGAGTCAAGGCTTAAGCGCTGCATAAACGACCTCAAAGTTTCCACTTGTGCCTTGAAAGAAAGCATTATTTCTTGTAGTAACAGAGCTGATATTGCTGAAAACCAAACTCAGAGGCTTACTGTAAGACTGGCTGAATTACAATGCCAACTCAACTGCCAACCTTGAGAGGTGTCTGAAAGTTAAAGTGAGGGTATTTACTGGGAAGAAATGGGATCCTGAAACCTGGGATGAGGACAGATGGGCAGATAATCAGAAAGCCGGAGGCACTGAACCCCTAAATTCCGTTGAATCACTCCTGCCAACAGAACCATTAGCCCCTCCACTCCCGTCTAATAAAATTAACCCAGCTGCATCTAAAGCGCCTTTGTCTGAGTCATTGCCTGGGACATCGCCTGAGGGAGATGCTTTATAAGATAGTGCTAAATGTTCTCAAAACATTTCCCCACCAATTCTGGCTTCTAGACCTATAACTAGACTTAAGTCCCAGTGAGCCCCAAAAGGTGAAGTACAAAGTGTAACCCAGGAGGAGGTATGCTACACTCCAAAAGAACTGCTTGACTTTTCTAATATGTACAAACAGAAACCTGCAGAGTATGTGTGGGAATGGCTATTAAGGGTGTGGGATAATGGTGCAAGCAACATAAAGACGGATCAGTCTGAGTTTATTGATATGGACTCATTAAGCACAGATTTTTCATTCAATGTTTCAGTTTGAGAAGTTAGGAAAGGATCTGATAGTTTATTTGGTTGGGTGGCTGAAGCATGGATTACACAGTGGCCTACACTAAATCAAGCTGAAGTACCAAATCTGCCTTGGTATACTGTAGAAGAAGGTATCCAAAGGCTTCGGGAAATTAGCATGCTAGAGCGGATTTATCAGGTTAGACCCACCAACCCACACATGGAGTGCCCAGAGGACACACCTTTTACCACAACGGGGAGGAACAAACTTGTGAAGGGAGCCCCAGCCAGTATCCTTGAAGACTGCTGTGATTGCTATTTTATGTAAGTCAGATTTGACAGTGGGAACTGTCCTAATTGAATTAAGACACCTAACTACAATGGGGCTGATTGGACCCCGTGGTGGTAGGGGCCAAGTGGTGGCACTCAACTGACAAAGACAAGGTGGGCGTGGTCACTGTAATGGATAGCAGGGTCAAAGCAGTAATCAGAATAGTCTGACTCATATAGACTTATGGTGTTGGCTACTTAGTCATGGTGTCCCTAGGAGTGAGATAGATAGGAAATCTACTAAATATTTACTTGATCTGTACAAGTGGATGAATTCTAGGACAAGTGAACAGCAGTCTAACTCAAATCACCAGAATAGAGTCACGGCCCCTCAATCAATTCCCAGACTTGAGCAAGTTTACAGACCCACAACTCCTTGATTGAAGGGGAGGCCGAGTCCCCTGGAGGAAGGACTCCAATACACTGTCAAAAACTTATTCTGTTAATCTTTCTCCCAACCTTTCCCAAAGGGATCTATGGCCTTTTACGAGAGTGACCGTTCACTGGGGAAAAGGAAATAATCAGTATTTTCGGGGATTACTGGATACTGGCTCTGAACTGACACTAATTCCAGGAGACTCAAAACGTCACTGTGGCCCACCAGTCAGACTGGGGGCATATGGAGATCAGGTTATTAATGGAGTCTTAGCTCATGTCTGTCTCACAGTATGTCCAGTGGGCCCCCGAACCCATCCTGTAGTGATTTCCCCAGTTCCAAAATGCATAATTGGAATAGACACATTCAGCAACTGGCAGAACCCCCACACTGGATCCCTGACAAATGGAGTAAGGGCTATTATGGTAGGAAAAGCCAAGTGGAAGCCATTAGAACTGCCCCTACCTAGGAAAATAGTAAACCAAAAGCACTATCACATTCCTGGAGGGATTGCAGAGATACCTGCTATCATCAAGGACTTGAAAGCTGCAGGGGTGGTGATTCTCACCACATCCCCATTCAATTCACCTATTTGTCCTGTGCAAAAAAACAGAAAGATCTTGGAGAATGACAGTGGATTACTGAAAACTTAACCAGGTGGTGACTCCAATTGCAGCTTCTGTTCCAGATGTGGTTTTATTGCTTGGGCAAATTAATACATCTTCTGATACCTGGTATGCAGTTATCGATCTGACTAATGCTTTTTTCTCCATTACTGTTTTGAAGGACCATCAGAAGCAGTTTGCTTTTAGCTGGCAAGGCCAGCAATACACCTTCAGTTGCCTACCTCAGAGCTACATCAACTCTCCAGCCCTATGTCATAATTTAGTCTGAAGGGACCTTGATCACCTTTCCCTTTCACAAGACATCACACCGGTCCATTACATTGATGACATTATGCTGACTGGACCTAGTAAGGAAGAAGTGTCAATGCCTCTGGATTTACTGGTAAAACATTTGCATGCTAGAGGGTGGGAAATTAATCCCACAAAAATTCAGGCACCTTCCACCTCAGTGAAATTTCTAGGGGTCCAGTGGTGTGTGGGCATGTTAAAATATTTCTTCTAAAGAGAAGGAAAAGTTATTGCATCTGGCTCATCCCACAACTAAAAAGGAGGGACAATGCCTAGCAGGCCTCTTTGGATTTTGGAGGCAGCATATTCCTCATTTGGGTTTGCTACTCCAGCCTATTTATCAAGTGACTTGAAAAGCTGCTAGTTTTGAGTGGGGACCAGAACAAGAGAAGGCTTTACAACAGGTTCAGGCTGCTGTACAAGCTGCTCTGCCACTTCGGCCGTATGAACCAGCTGATCCAGCGGTGCTTAAACTGTCTGTGTCAGATAGAGATGCTGTTTGGAGTCTTTGGCAGGGCCTTATTGGTGAATCACAGTGCAGACCCTTAAGATTTTGGAGCAAAGCCCTGCCATCCCCTGAAGATAACTACTCTCCTTTTGAGAAACAGCTTTTAGCTTATTACTAGGCCTTAGTAGAGACTGAAGGCTTAACCATGGGACACCAAGTCACCATGCAACCTGAGCTTCCCATCATGAACTGGGTGCTGTCTGACCCACAGAGTCATAAAGTTGGACATGCACAGCAGCACTCCATCATTAAATGGAAGTGGTATATATGAGATCGGGCCAGAGCAGGACCTGAAGGCACAAGTAAGTTGCATGAGGAAGTGGCCCAAATGCTCATGGGCTCCACTCCTTTCACATTTCTTTCCATCTCCCAGTCTGCACCTATGGCCTCATGGGGAGTTCCTTATCAGTTGACTGAGTAAGAGCAAACTCGTGCCTGGTTTACAGACGGTTCTGCTCAATAGGCAGGCACCACTCGAAAGTGGACAGTGGCAGCATTACAGCCCCTCTCTGGCACCTCCCTGTAGGACAGTGGTGAAGGGAAATCCTCCAATGGGCAGAGCTTTGAGTGGTGCACCTGGTTGTTCACTTTGCTTGGAAGAAGAAATGGCCAGATGTGTGATTGTATACTGATTCATGGGCTGTGGCCAACAGTTTGGCTGGATATTCAGGGACTTGGAAGGAACATGATTGGAAAATTGAAGACAAGAATTTATGGGGAAGAGGTATGTGGCTAAAACTCACTGAATGGACCAAAGAAGTGAAGATATTTGTGTCTCATGTGAACGTTCACCAAAGGCTGACCTCAGCAGAGGAGGATTTTAATGATCAAGTGGATAGGACGATGCATTCTGTGGAAACCACTCATCCTCTTTCCCCAGATACTCCCATCATTGCTCAATGGGCTCATGAACAAAGTGGCCACGGTGGCAGGGATGGAAGTTATGCATGGGCCCAGCAACATGGACTTCACTCACCAAGGCCGACTTGGATACAGCCACTGCTGACTGTCCAATCTGCCAGCAGCAGAGACCAACACTGAGTTCCCGATATGGCACCATCCCTTGAGGTGATCAGCCAGCAACCACATAGCAAGTTGATTACACTGGACCACTTCAATCATGGAAAGGTTAGTATTTTGTTCTTACTGGAATGGACATTTACTCTGGATATGGATTTGCCTTCCCTGCACGCAATGCTTCTGCCAAAACTATCATCTGTGGACTTACAGAATGCCTTATCCACCATCATGGTATCCCACACAGCATTACCTCGGATCAAGGGACTCACTTCACAGAAAATGAAGTGCGGCAGTGGGCCCATGGTCATGGAATTCACTGGTCTTACCATGTTCCCCACCATCCTGAAGCAGTGACTTGATATCACGATGGAATGACCTCCTAAAGACACAATTACAGCACTAGCTAGGTGGCAATACCTTGCAGGGTTGGGGCAATGTTTTCCAGGAGGCTGTATATGCTCTAAAATATTGCCCAATACATGGTGCTGTATCTCCCATAGCAAGGATTCATGGGTCCAGAAATCAAGGGGTGGAAATGGGAGTGGCATCACTATTACCCCTAGTGACCCACTCACAAAATTTTTGCTTCCTGTCCCCGTGACCTTTTGTGCTGCAGGTCTAGAGGTCTCAGTTCCAAAGGGAAGAATGCTCCCACCTGGAGACACATCACTGATTCCACTGAACTGGAAGCTAAGAATGCCACCTGGCCACTTTGGGCCCCTTATTCCTCTGGATCAACAGGCGAAGAAGGGAGTTACCATACTGGCTGTGTGACTGATCCTGATTACCAAGAGGAAATCAGACTGATATTACATAATGAAAGTAAAGAAGAGTATATCTGGAATGAAGGAGATCCCTTAGGGTGTCTCAGTACTACCATGCCCTGTGATTAAAGTCAATGGAAAACTACAGCAACCCAATTCCGACATGACTGTTAATGATCCAGACCCTTCAGGAACGAAGATTTGGGTCACCCCACCAGGCAAAGAACCACAACAAGCTGAGGGCAAAGGGAATACGGAATGGGTGGTGGAAGAAGGTAGTTCTAAATACCAGTCACGGCCACGTGATCAGCTGCAGAAACAAGGACTGTAATTGTTATGAGTATTTCTGCTTTGTATGTGTGCAACAAATATTTTTGTTTTCTTCACTAGATGTGAACAGGGCTAGTGTTTCTTCGGTTGTATGTGTGTTTGTTGTATCATGTTAGGCACGAGTATGACTTCACAATTGTCTTTATTCAGAGATTATGTATGGTTTAAGATGTGTACAGGTGCCAAGTTGACAAGGGGTGGACTGTGATGGTTAAGATTGTGTGTCAAATTGGCTGGGCCATGATTCTGAGTGTTTTGGCAGTTGTGTGATGTTGTGGTCACTTCCCTGTTGAGATATGATATGTGATCAACCCCATGATGTAATCTGCTGTGAGTAGCCAATCAGTTGAAGGGGAGTTTCCTTGGTCATGTGGCCTGCATCGAGTGTGGACGGATGTTCTGGTAGGGCTTGGGGCTTTTGCTTATTCTGGATCCTGCAGCTGGTTCCTGTTCTTCTGACCTCCAGTTCTAGGGACCAGAGCTAGCAGCTTACCTGTGGTCTTGCCTGCCAATCTTGGGATTCGTCGATCTTCCGGCCTGTGAGCAACAGCCATGCTCCCCAACCTGCCAATCTTGGGTTCACCAGCCCCTGCAGCTACATGAATCAGGAGAAGCCTCTATCCTGACCCACAGACTTGGGACATTCCAGCCTCTACAACTGTGTGAGCCATTTCCTTGATATAAATCTCTCTCTCTCTATATATATATATTTATACGCTTTATAGGTTTTGCTTCTCTAGAGAACTCAGCCTAAGACAGTCAGTTTTGCCATCCCACTAGGCTCAAAATGAGCCATCCCAGGGGTGGAAAGGATCTCACTACCACCAAGAAAGAACAGCCAGGAGTGGAGCACATCCTTTGGAGCTGGGATCCCTGTGCTGAGAAGCTCCTGGAACCAGGAGACAGAAAGAGAGCTGTAACACTGAAGACGGTGAGAAGCAGATGCAGAGAAATGGTGGCAGCAGAAACAGGAGACCAGCAGGAGACGGACTGGCCCACGGAGCGAGAAAGCTGAGTGCCTTCGGGCAGGAGACTTGGTGAAGCTAGGTTTGCTGACCCACGAAGCTAGAGCGGAGGGCTGAGGCTTACTGGCGGAGTGGGGTGCATTGGAGGCACTTATTGGCAGAGCTAAAAGAGCTTTGTAACACTTATCTGAGCAGGGCAGAGGCTGAGGGGCCAGAGAGGCATGCCTGTGGCACAGCTAAGAAGAGGCTGTCCTGATGGAAGAACTGTATCCTCAGTGTTCCTAAATCTGAATTGTAACTTGTTACTTCCCTAATAAACTCCATAATCATGAGTACTGTCTGTGAGTTCTGTGTGACCATTGCAATGAATTATTGAACTCAGCAGAGAAGCAGAGAGTGTCATGGGAGGGACAGTTGATGTCAGAATTGGTAAAGATGGTGGAGAGAGGAAGCATGTCTGATCTCTCCCTCATAGGAATCAGCCTTGGGCTGTTGATCTTGATTCTCCTTCCTCCTTGTGAAGTTAGAGGTGGTCGGGCCTCTGCCATGCCACTGTTAGAATGGGTGACCTGAGCTCCCAAGAATGAGCGTCCACTCTAAATGCCAAGTGGGTGGAATGGCCCCCAAATGCTCAAAATGGAAGAAATGGGCATGGACTGTGAGCCAGTCAGAAAAGGGATGGAACTTAGGCAAAAAGGAGAAAAGTGGCATGTCACGTAGGGAGAATAGTCAGAATAGAGATCAGGAGATGGAATAAGCAAGTCAGAGCACAGTGCCTAAAGGGTGGGGAAGGGAGAACAGCCACACTAAAGGGTGGAGCCCACAGAAGGAGCCTTTGAGATATGGGCAGGAAGTGCTCACCCCCGTTGCTGTCACCAGCATCCATCAGTCAACTCCTCTCTGCCCTGCATAGCATGCAAGGGTCACCTCAGACCCTCTGATCTGCATCTGTTCCGTGTTTTCCAGGAGGCCCCTCTCTCTGGCCAATTGGTTGGCAGTCAATAACTGCATTCACAATTTTCATTACGTCTCCATTGGCCAGATTGCTTTCCCTCGTTTTTCTTGCTATAAGACAGTTTTTAAAAATGAGTCCCTGAGCTCAGCCCTTTCCAGCTTTGTTAATTTCGTGCCTCACCTCATTTGTTCAGGGGACCTACTTTCCCCTCGCCCGCTGCTGCCTTCCTCCCGCCAGCTATATTCAGATCTCTGCTCCGTCCTTGGTAACCTTGTGTGCTGCTCAGACTCCTGTGGGTGTTTTTCTCTGCCAAGGAACTCTGGACTTGAAGGACCACAGAGGTCGTCTGTTCATATCCAAACCCCTCCTCATATCCAAGGCTGGAATCCCTTCCCTGGCAGCACTTGACTAAGGTTATCCAGCCTCGGCTGCATTCCTCCAAGGTCAGGTCTCTCACTGCCCATGAGATAGCCTGTGACGCCACAGGGCAGCTTTAACTGGGAGAAAGTTCTTCTCGCCTCTTGGCTTTTGGGGACACACAACCCTATTCCAGCCATCCTCTGATTCCCAATAGTCCCCAGCTCCTATTCCACTCCTTAAATGCAGGTTGGCATCCTCAGCCCTCCCCTTCTCACCTCACACTCGCTCTGACCCATCCTATGGTTTCAAAGACCCTCTAAGCTGGCCATTCCCAGTCAACATTTCTAGCATCCCCTGAACCATGAACTGAACATTGCCACATTTTGAAATCCTGCTCCTCCTTCAAGATCAAGCCCTACCTCCCCTTCTCGCCATATACTGCCATGTTGGGCAGGGTGACTGCCATGCCCAGCATCCCCTTCCAGCTGAAATAGCTCCACCCACCCTGCCAGACGGCCCCTGACTGGACCAGGAATGAGCACCTGACCATCCTGGGCACCTGGGACCTCTCATGTGGCCTGGCACCAAGGGCTCTGCCCAGACAGGGCTTTTTGGGATTGGGATTGAGGATATGCACAGAATGAGAACAAGAATCCAGAGCGAGGAGGATGGAGAAGACAAGCAGAAGGAGAGGCAGAGACCCTAGGGAGGAGCAGGGAAAGGAAAGAAGGCAGAGGTAGGGGAGCAGCACAGAGTTGCCCGGCTCCCGGCTGCACCTTGAGCTTCCTCCCATAAACTCTTTATCTTAAGTTAGCTCAAGGGAACCTCCAGTCCTCCAAGTAAAAAGTGCTGGTACTCCAAGCAGATGAAAGCCTTTCCTCATCTAGGCTCCTACAGCAACGTTTCATGTCATGTCCTACGGCACAGAACCCTCGGGAACGCCTGAGTTCCTCCGGGGGCTCCCTCCTGCTACTGACCAGGGTCCCCTGAGCAGCCCATGGTCTCACTCTGTGGGGAGACAGCTCAGGAGACAGGTAGCCCAAGAACACCAGGTGGGGGTGCTGGGGGGATCATGCTGCACAAGGTCACGGGGTCATGACCCCCCAAGGGGCTATCAGGATTACCTGCTGTGGCTGAGAATCCAGGTGCCCTGTCCCCAGGGGCACCTCCCACCCCCTACTCAAGTACAACACAGGGGTCCCGGCCAGCTGAAGGCCTGTCACTGCTGGGAATGAGGCTGAAGATCTCTCACCAGCATTGAAGCCAGACTCCATCATTGGCAAGAAAGAAACTGAGGCCCAGAGAGGTTAGCTGAGGCCAAGGTTGGAGAGGGTCGGGAAGGGCAGGCTCCTGAACGAGAGTGGCGGGCTCCTGACTGAGGGCTGCTGGCTGTTCCTCTCGCATCCGCAGCCTCTGTGGGGAGATCTGGTTTCCTTCCTGGTTTCTGTGTGACCTTGGGCCACTCACCTCTGCTCTCCCCACCTCACTTCTTCCTCATGTTCCAAAGGCTACAATGCAAAGAGGCCTGAAGCTCACAGTCAGGGCTGCGGGGCTGTGAGACTAAACCGCTGCCCGGGACCAGCCTGCAGGAGGGGGCAAGCGCCCACTGCCACCCTGCAGGGCTCAGTCAGAGGGAGGCCGGAGCCCGGTGCCTGGGCCGTAGGCATAGCTCAGGACTCCTCGCTTGAGGGTGTGCATGCCTGGCTGACCTGTCCCCCCCCCATCTGCCACTCCTCAAAGTCCCTAAGCCCCACTGTGCTCCAGAACAAGCCTCTCCAGCCATTCCTCATCTTGACATATCATCTCTCCTTGTGGCTCCATCACCTTCCCTCAGGAAGGTAACTCAGGGTGGGGGTGGGGGGGCGTATGTGTATGTTCGTGCACAGAGGCGCGTGCATGTATGTGTGTGTGTGAAGATGCCAGGGAGATGAAGGCGTGTGGGTGTATAAACGTGTGTGTGATTGTATGAAGTGTGAGTACAGTGTACACAGGTGTGGAAGCCGTGAGGGAATCTGCATATCGCTCAGGGTGTGTGTGAGAAAGAGCAAGGCCGGTGCGCCCCCCACTTGGTCAGCTGAGCGACAACTAGTTCTGATAGGATTTCATGGTAAGAATCACCCCTTGCACTTTTCTGAGGTGCCGGAGCTACAGATTCTGCCACCTGAGCACCACAGCAAATGGCAGGGAGGGTTTGCCACCCCATGAGGAAACCAAGGCTCAGAGGGGGACAGGGTCTGCCTGAGGTCCTGGCTGACACCGCCCCTTCCCTGCAGCAAGGCTTCCCCTATGCTGGTGTGCAGCAGGTGGCGCCCAGGGATGCAGCTCTACTCTCTCCTGAGCCCTGAGAGCCCCCAGCCCCCGTCCAGCCGCCTTCTCAGGGTAGTGCCTGAAAGGGCAGCTCTGTGTCCTCCAAGGAGCCCTGGGAGCTTCCGAACCTTGTCTGGTCCGCCCTCTCGCTGTGAAGAGCCTTGAGCCTGAAGAGGGCTCACCTGACTCCCCACCCCAGCCAGCAGCCCTCTCTGCCTCCTCCTCCCATCTCCTCCTCACTGCTGAGGCAGAGTCTAGGCTGGGCAGGCGCAGGAAGAAGCAGGTGGGGAGTGAGAGCTGCCAGGTGGCCTGGCTGGGGACAGCCTGACAGACAGCTGAAGCAGGCTCCCGTCCTCTGCTGCTGAACAAAGAGGGAGGGTCCTCCCCCTCTGCCCTCACTCCCCACACACCCACACACAGCAAGAACAAGGCAGGCAGGTGGTGGCCGTGGGCCAGGGAGAAGAAAGTAGGGACCGATGCTCCCATGTCCAAGAATGACAGATGACCATGGGGAGCAACTCTCCTCACCCCAACCATTATGCCCCATTTTAGAGGACGGAAAAGAGAGGCCCAGAGAAGAGACGTGAGTGAGAGAGGCCTCACCGAGAGTTCCTGGCCCTGAGGGGTCTGCAGAACCAACTCTTACCCCTCCAGGTCCCCAGCTCTGTGTCTGTCCCTCCCAGACAGTCAGGAACTGCAAGTCCCACACCCCTGGAAACCTCTAAGTCCCAGGCAAGCTGGGGTGGTTGGTCACCTTACTCTTTAACCTCCTGGGGGACCCTCCCACTGGTTTCCATGTCTGGTGGGGCTAGCCTGGAACCACAGAGGGTGGGGAAGACTCTTAGAAGCCATCTAGCTTAACTGCCCAAGCCCTCAGTTCATCCTTACCAGCCTCTGCTGGAATGCCTCCAGCTCCTAGGAGCTCACTACCACCTCAGGCAGCTTGTTACACTATGGAGATCTCTACGTGCTAGAAAGTTCGTCTTGCAGCGGTCTGACAGCTGCCTTCCTATAGCCCTTCTCCCCATCCCCTCCCCCCCCGTCTTCACCCCATCTCCGAGAGCACCCAGAACTCACATTCCTTCTAGGTCACTGCCCTTCAGACACTTGAAGGCTGTGATTACACTCCCTGGAGCATCTTGGGCATCTTCTCCAGCGAGAGATTTCTAGGCACCTTGCTTCTTCCAGACTTGATGTGCTGATGACAAGCAGAGAGTGAACACTCGGGGCCCACATCACAGCCCTCTTGCGCCACGCTGTCCTCACACCCCTCCTCTGCTCCACACCCTCCCAAAGCTCCCAGTTACAACCCAGCCACACCGGCTGTGAATTCATCAGGCCCAGCTGCCCCTTCCTGCAACCATTACTCATTAATTGAGCACCTACTATGTGCCAGCCCTGACCTAGATGCTGGGGATACAACACTGAAGAGGACAATCCTAGCCCTGACCCCATGGGGCTGCCAGCCTCCTGCTGACAGATATTAACTGAATAACCACACAGCACACATCATCACAATTGGGATTTAGGTAATGTACAAGTCCAGGCACTTGGAGGAGGCCCCCAACAGGATGGGCACCTCACCTGGGAGCTCAGTGTTTGAGCCGAGGGGCGAGTAGCTACTCACTAGGCAAAGACTGAAGAAAGAGCTCCAAAGAGGGGCGCACCACGCACGGTGGCCCAAGGCAGGACCCATCAGGAAACTCCCAGGAGGCCGAGAGGCTGGAGTGACCGGAGGTGGAGTGAGGTGAGGTCCGGGAGTCAGCAGGGTGGGGACATGTGAGGTGCAATAAGAGCCTTTGGGGAGCGACAGGGTCTGACTTGTGTCTGCAAATGCTCGCTCTGGCCAGGGCATGGAAAACAGACAATGAGGGAGGCCACTGCTGCCATCAGGGAGAGACCATGGAGGCCTGGAGCAGGGTCATGGCAGAGGAGTGAAGAGCAAGACAGAACCTAGAAATATCTAGAAGGTAAATGCTGTAGGATTTGGCAGTGGATTAAATGGGGATGTACGGGTGGGTCCCCACCTCCGATGTTGCTCTGCACACTCGTGCCTCCTTGCCCCCACTATCCCGGGGCCCCAGGTGATTCTGGAAGCCATGTGTGTAGGGGTGGCTTGGGAGCTGCCCATGTTCCCTGGGGTGGGGTTTCAGGCAAGGAGGTGGGACCCCAGACAGCCCACAGCCCCTTGAACTCACTCACCACCTGACCAACCAGTCTTTGGAGATGTCCTCTCCAGGGAAGCGGTTCCCAAGCCCAGGCTGCCCACCAGGATCACGGCAGAGCTTTGAAAACATGCTCACCACCCGGCCCACCCCAGATCTACTGAAGCAGATTCCAGAGGGCCGGCCCAGACAGTGACATTGTGCAGAGCTTCTGGTTTATTCTGATGCTCAGTGGAGGTGAGAAACATTGCTCTGGTCCAAACCTCTTGCACTAGAGATGGCGAAACTGAAGCCCAGAGGGAGAGGAATTTACTCCAGCACCCTGCATGCCCTCAGCAGAGCCAGGATGCAGACTGAGGCTCCCATTCCGCCTCCACACGGCTCCCAGCCCTCTGAGGCCCCAGGCGTTGGTGGGTTGGGCGTGCAGCCCCTGGCGGGGAGCAGGGGCTGCCCTCACCCAGACCACATGTGCCAGCCTGCCTCACTCCCTGCCTGAGTTCTAGACAGAGGCAGCCCGCCACCCCCTGCTCTGCATCCTGGCCTCCTCCTTGCTGTAAACCTGGCTTGTAAAAGCCGATGAAAGTCCTGGCTGTCAGCCACAGAAACCTTCTTGGGCTTCCACTCTGGCCACGTTTGGCTCCTGGAGAAAGCAACGGTGGGCAAGATGCTGGCATTCAGCTGCTCTGTAAATCTATCAAAGGTATTTTTTATCACTTCCCGACATTCCTCTGTAAAAGCCACTCAGCTGCGTTTACAAATTATAGAATTCATTTGATGTCAGGGACCTGGCTAATGGCCTGGGCAAATCCAGCAGGAACAGACAGGGGCCCTCCCAGCCCAGCTCCTGTCTAGCTGGGTGACCTTTGGTGACTCAGTCAAGGTATTTGAGCCTCTGTTACCCATCTGTCAGATGTGGGTGTAGGTGGCTGTGAGGATTAATGAGACCCTAGATATGTGTGAACCACCAGGCACTCCTTGGAAATTCTATGGGGCAGTTCTATTCTGTCTTATAGGGTCGCTATGAGGTGGAATCGACCTGATGTCAACCGGTAGGTAGGTAGGTAGACATGCGTGCCTGGCTCGAGGCCTGGCACAGAGTAGGCCCTCAATAAGGGATGGTGGCAATGCCCTGTACTGGAGTCTTTTGGGGGCCAAGAGTTGAAATGGGGTATAGAACCCAAGGCTGGGGGTTCACAGCCCCGACTTGCACCTCTCTGATGGTCAGGCCCCCCTGAATCATGGTGTACCCTCTAGGTGAGGCTGCTCCAGAAATAACAAGGCTTATTATGCACATCAGCGGAGGGAGTGAGTCTCTAACTCCTCCTCCTCCTCCTCCACTTCCTCCTCTCTTCACACAGCAAGCTTTAGATCGTCCCCCAGGTAGAATCCTTGAACCTACCCACATCAAAGCTGTTTCAGTCCTTAGGAGTTATCTCCCAGGACAGCAAATGGCACTCCCTGAACTAACTGGTTGAGGTTTCCTAGATGGCTGGGTTGAGAAGGATTCTGAGGCTGCTTCATGTTAATGAGTGATATCTGCCATTGACCTCAGAGAAGGGGGGTGGTCCATGTGTGGCCTCATGCTTTGCCATCTGCTATGGGTCAAATTGTGTCTCCCACAAAGATATGTTGTCCTAACCCCAGGTATCTGTGAATTTGGAAACGGGGTCTTTGCGGATATAATTAGTTACCATGAGGTCATACCGGAGTAGGGGGGACCCTAATCTCTTTATAACTGGTGTCCTTATAAACAGGAGAAGAGACACAGATGAAGAGACGGAGAGGTGAGGATGGCCACGTGAAGACAAAGACAGAGACTGAGGTTATGCTGCCATAAGCCAAGGAACGCCAGGGGCTACCAGAAGTCAGAAGAGACGCGGAAGACTCTTCCCCTGGAGACTTGGCCCTGGCGACACCCTGAATTCAGACTCTAGTGTCCAGAACGATGAAGGAATAAATTTTTTTTTTTTTTAATATTTTATTGTACTTCAGGTGAAGGCTTACAGAACAGATAGTTTCTCATGTAACAGTAACACACATGCTGTTTTATGACATTGGTTAACAACCC
>NW_004444042.1:9737095-9789925 GCF_000243295.1 Trichechus manatus latirostris
GAATTCTATTGGCTAGAATTTTGTTCAGAATTTTTGCATCTATATTCATGAGAGATATTGGTCTGTAATTTTCTTTTTTGTGATGTCTTTGCCTGGTTTTAGTATAAATTTTTGTTGTTTTAAGCCACCCGGTTTGGGGTAGTTTGTTACAGCAGCCCCAGGAAATGAATGCACCCTCCTTTCAAGTTCCAACCTCCCCATTCTAAAGATGAAGAAGCTGATATTCAAGAAGGAAAACGCTTTGGATGGAGGTGTTAAGGAAGGGTCACCTGATATTTATGAAGCACCTACTGTCTGCACCATACCTGCCACCATGTTCATACACCATCTTGCTGGGTCCTCCCCACAACCCCAGGCACTTGTCAAATGAGGTTCTGAGAAGTCACCCAGCAAGGCAGCAGCATCCATGGCTTCCAGAAGCCAACACAATGGATCCCAGGGTCTCAAAGACCAGAGCCTTGGAGCAGAAGTAGCTACAGCTCAGGAGGCTGCAGGAATCTCACAGAGAAGGATGAACCCTTTCAGGCCTGAAGCGTCCTCTGCGGGAGTTTCTTTTTCATCACTTGTGAGGAGACACAGAGCAAATTTTCGGTAGTACCAGGAACACCAATCGCCCTCCGATTTGGGCAGTGATGGGAACTTTTTTGAGTCCTTGGGTGGCACAAACAGTTAACACTCTTGGCTGCTAACTGAAAGGCTAGAAGTTCGAGTCTACCCAGAGGTGCCTTGGTAGACAGGCCTGACGATTTACTTCCAGAAAAGCAGCATTGGAAGCCCTGTGGAGCACTGTTCTACTCTGACACACATGGGTCGCCACGAGTCTGAGTGGACTCTACAGCAACTGGTTAGTTGGCTGGTTGGTAACTTTTCAGAGAGCTTCATACGTGTGACGCTGCTGGAGCTGCTGGGGCGCCCTGGGAGGATGGAGAATGGCAGGTTCGGCCTTTCCCATTTCATAAAGGAGGTGACACGACCTGAGGTCACAGAGAGAGAACAGCCCTAAGTCCTTGAGTCCTAGCCTAACCCACAGGGCCAGGGCCTCCCTTCACTCAAGGCTGGGAAAGATGGGCCCGTGAGCTTCAGCACGTTTTCCAGTGTTTATTTGCTGGAGAAAGCACGTCGTTCTCTGCCTCCTCCCTCAGTTTCACTCTCCTCCCGCTCATCTTTAATCCAGACCTACCACGTGTCAACACTGTACCAGGAGCTTACACACACCACCTCACTCAACCCTCACTGAAGCACGCCAAAGAAGAACTCTCTTTAGCCCCATGGTACAGACAAGGAAACTGAGGCTCAGAGCAGGGTGACCCTAAAAGTTTACTCTCTCCTCTCTGCTACAAGCCTCTGCTGCCTTCAGCTATCCTGCCCACCATACCAGGTCCCGGAAGGTTCGGCCATGGCCAAATTTTGGCACAAAAACTTCCACAGGGGAGAGAAACTCACCACTCAGTTTTCTCAGCTGAAAAAGGGGTATGCATAAAAGCACTCCCCTCCCAGATGGAGTTAAGTGAGATCAGGGCGAGGAAACCAAACTCGACACAAATAAGCAATTGGATTATGTTATCATTGTTGCGGCCGCCGCTTCTGCTCTGTTGATATTACACCAGGCAACAAACAGAATCCTGAGAAGCACGACGTGCTGTATCCAAGGCAGGGACTGTGGGGGCTGGGACGCACTGCTGCCACGAGGACTGGGGGGATCTAGGGCTCTGGGGAGCCAGGGAGAGGAAGGACTGTTGAGGTTTTACATTTTCAGTCACAATTTTGTGGAGTGGAGCCTGGGGAGTGGGGGTGGCTTGGAGCTGGCAGCAGACCGAGGCTGGATTCCGAACACTCCAAGGGAAAGGCCTGAGTCGGCTTCTAAGCCTGGGTCCTGACCAGCCCCCTGAGACCCCACCCTCCCCGCTGTCATCTCCTTGGAGGGTTAACTCAGTCGTCCTCAGGTTTTCATCAAACACCTTCGAGACGCCTGCTTCTCGTCTGCTGCAGGTAAAAGCCGGCAAAAGAGTGAAAGACCCAGGGTTGGTCCCCACTGGGCTGAGCCTCAGTTCCAGCTCCCTCACTTCCTGGCATGGGCCCAGCACACAGCCGGCTCACAATAAAGATTCTGGTGGAGACATGACTGAAGGAATGAATAAACCACCCTGGCCTCTCAGTTCCTTCATCTGTAAAATGGAACGGTGAACCACCCTACAAGGCTGTTCTAAGACTCAGAAGGGAGGTGCCTTCAGCGCTCAGCGTGCGGCACCATGAGGGCCTGGGGACCAGGAGCTATCAGTTTAAGGAAAGGCCTTGCCCTCCCAGAGGTAACAAACTAATTGCCTCTCCATGGGCAGCCTTCACCCCCAATTCCTGGGGGACCCACAGGTCAGGTCACAGCTCCTGAAACTCAATCACTGTCTCATAAAATACAGGGCTTTGCACACACACACACACACACACACACACACACACACTACTCGGAGCAGATGTTATGAAAAATCCTACATCTATTTCCGAGTTTTGTTTCAGAAAATGAAGTCACTGCGTGTGTCATCAATCAACATAAATAGAAGTATCCAGTAGTCTCATCAGCTGGTGGGGGTAAAGCAGGTCCTGTCGGTGTCAGCCCCCAGGATCCACCAGCTCCTCATCTCCACCTGCATCATGGCGGGCCCTCAAAGCTCCCACCTACCTAGGAATATCTGGGAGCCTGGGGAGGGGGTCTCTCCCATGTGTTCATGTCCAGTCTATTCAAAAGGCCTCATACAAAAAGAGATGTGGTGACAGTTCTGATCTCGACCCCAGGGTATACTTTTGAGGTGCCAGCCCCTTCAGGCCCCCTCTGTACTACGGAAGTCCCTCTGTGCTCTGGGCAGAAGTGGGTGGGGGATGCTTCTCTCCCCAGGCCTGGCCACGCTGGGCCACCAGAGACCGGAAGCAGCCCCTCCTGGGACTGCCAGGTCTCCAAAGTCCCTTTAGTGTGGGCTGCCATCCCTCCTCCACTCATCTTTCCCTTCAAATATTCGTTGAGAGCCTGCTCTGGGCCAGGCAGAGGGGCCCAGCCATGACCTACGGCCACAGTCCTTGCCCTCATAGAACTGAGACTCCCCAAGGAGAGCAGGACTCAACCATAACACTGTACAAACTGACTTCGGTTGAGAGCAGGGCTCTACAGGAAGTGCACACGGGGCTAGGAAGGCATTAACAGCAACCCAGTGGTTAAGAGCTCAGGCTGCTAACCAAAAGGCTGGCAGTTCGAATCCACCAGCCGCTCCCTGGAAACCCTATGAGACAGCTCTACTCTGTCCAATAGGGCCGCTATGAGTCGGAATCGACTCAATGGCAAGGGGTAGAGTATGGGTACAGTAATCTTGCCTGGGGCGTGTGGCACAAGCTGAGATCAGATGAATGACTAGGAACTTCCCAGGAGATGTGGGGATGGGAGGAAGCAGAGGGAACAGGCTGTGCAAAGGTGGGGAAGTGGAGAAAGAAAGACACATTCCAGAAAAGCAAGGAAAGTTGTGTGCTGGAGAGCAGTTAACTGTGGTCCCCAGAGCCGGAGTGAAGGTTGACCTCATCCCACATTCCCCAGCCACCTGGACCCCTCACCCCATCTCTGTCCACAGACAACCAGGCATGAAATTCCTGTCCATACACTCACTCCCCTTGCATATCAACTCATGCAAACAGGGGCCTGGGCTACCTCTGGCTCCACCGCCCAGTAGGTGCAGTGGGATTCTGAGTTCCATCTGAATTCCAGTTTAAGACTCACCTGGGACCTCCATATGAAGCTTCCCCCAGCTACACCCCTGAATGCCCCCCACACACATACAGCAACCAGAGCCAGAGGGAGCCTGCTGTCCCTGCCAGCACCTACGATTCAAAGCAACATTGTACAACTACAGTGACACCTCCAACGTCATGGACACCGGTGGTGTGACCAGCAAACTTAATGAATTTGGCAGTGAACACAAAGCATGGGGTGGGAAGACTTGGTCAGGGTAACCCAAAAAGAGGCAAGGCAGACACTTGAGGCCTCAGGGTTAGGATTCACTTCAGCTCCCTCTGGAGCCAGAGAAGGACAGGTTGTGCTCTAGGTCCAAGTTCACTGTAGCTGTACTTGAGTCCCCCTTGCTATCACCTCCAAGCAGGCTGCCCTCCTCTCTCCAAGCCCTTGGTTGCCCTTGTCCTTATCACAGCCTGGACCAGGGGATCCTCAAGGACCTGGGGACCTGGACAGAGACCAACCTACCCTGTAGGAAGCCGACCCAGGGGAGATTCACAGCGAACAATTCAAGATGAGCTCAAAGGCTGCTACCTCCAGGAGGCAGTCCTACATCCTACTGGCAAAAAAGGGCTCATCCTCTGGTCTGAGAGAGAGAAACAGAGGGGGAGATAGAGAGATGAGGCAAAGAGACAAAGAGACATGGAGGCAGAGAGAGAATTACATAGGGTGTCATTGCTGACTTATTGTCTATGTCCCCAAAACACATCTTGTCCATCTTGCTCTGCCCAGAACCCAGAAGAGGACCTGACCCAGAGCAGGGGTCAATGAATGAACGAAGGAGAAAAATCATAAAGCAAAGAAGGAAGCAGAGAAAAAGGCAAGTAGTGGGTCTACAGAGGAGTCTCTGGATGGTACGAACGGTTACCATGCTCGGTTGCTAAACCAAAGGTTGGAGGTTTGAGTCCCCCCAGAGGCACCTCGGAAGAAAGGTCTGGCAATCTACCTCCAAAAGACCACAGCCGTTGAAAACCCTATGGAGCACAGTTCTACTCCGACACACACGAGGTCGCCACGAGCTGGAACCGACTTGACGGCAACATGAGTTTTTACGTCTAGAGAGCAGCGGAGTCTCTCTCACACTATCACTCTTTCTCTCTACACTTTTATTTGTATTATTATCTTTTTAGTGAGAGTAGTGGGTAGGTATGTCCTAACTCAGGACATCAGGTGCCTTTGGTGAAAGGGGAAAGATGCCTGTTGCTCCAATTGGAACCCTGAGCTTCTTTCTTACCTGCTCCCCACCAGCCCAGGCTACCCCAACACCCACAGCTCCAGCTAAACGCTGCCCACCACCCCCAGCCAGGGAAGCATGCCACGCCCCTCCTTCTCCAGGCCTAGACAGCAGACGGGCCCACAGGGCGGAGGAGGCCCGGGCTCTGCCAAGGTCCCACCAGGCCCCACTGAGCCGTGGCACTCTCCTCTGGGTGACTCCACACCGCCCATGTGCAGAGAAAACAAAGCGGCTGTGTGGGCATGTATGACTTATGGCTTTAATCTCCCTGATAGAAGGCCTTTAAAGATGATTTCAGGGATGAAAAAAATAATCCCGGGTAATGAATCACAGCCTTAAGAAGCTGATAAGCAGCAGGAAAGCTGGTGGGGCCTGAGTTCCTGATTTAATTAAAGTCTTACAGATACTCCCTGAAACAAAATCCATTCTAGCCATCAAGGTGATAAAAAGACTGCAGGTTCCTTTAAACTAACTCACCTGCCTCGTGAATCTTTTTGCTGATGAACAGGGTGGGTGCAGCCGTGTCTTCAGGACCCCAGGATGCATCACTGCAGATGCCTGGCTTGGGGCTGCTGGGGACCCCAGGGTGTCAAACGAAGCCTCATCGCTCCCATGGGACAGAGGCAAACTGGAGCCTGAGGGCACAGCGGAGAAAGCTCAGATAGCAGGTGGGACCCTGTGTGTCCTTGGGCTGCTCACTGGCCCTCTCTGGAACTCAGTTTTTGCGTCTAGCATACGAGGAGTGAGAGGTGAGGCAAGCTTGTCTCCTGGAGTTGTCCAAAGCTGCCTTCTGGGGTCAGAGCCCCATGTTCCCTGAGGCGGTGAGAAGAGAGACTGTCCTATGTCCGCGTGGGACAGTGCCACTCTCTCTCCCACCAGCTTTGTATCTGTGCCTCAGAACCCTGCCCACAGCACCGATCTCCCCCAACCCCCATTCCCTGGTCCCTCGCATGCATGCTCCCACACTGGTGAAGGCGTGGTACCAGGCACTCTTGGGGGACAGAAGTTACCTGGGCCATCTAGCTGCTCTGGTGCAGTGAGGGGCGGAGGTGAGAGTGTGTATGCGTCTATCCAGAATGTACCACTGAGGGAGGGCAAAGGGCAGGGCCCTCAGAGCAGGCAGGGAGCCGTGGACCCCATATGGCTCTGCCACCAGGCTCTGGAGACAGGCTGGATGGGCTGGACCTGGAAGGACAGAAGTAGAGCCCATGAGAATGTGAGAATAGTGGCCAGTGATCTCTATGTCCTCAGAGCCTAGCTCTGGCTAGAAAAGAGACCAAGGGACCAGACGGACAGACGGAGGGAGGGAGGGAGGAAGGGATGGATGGATGGATGGATGGATGGACGGATGGATGGACAGATGGATGGATAAGGGACTTGATAAGTATATCAGACAGACAGATAGATGTATAGATAGATGGTTGCATGCATGGATGGATGGATGGACAACTAGATGGACAAGCATCCAGGGAGGCATCTGTGTGAGCTGAAGCTGGGTCCTGTCCCACCCTGGTCCGGCTCCCTCTCTGATGCCCCTCAGCCCTGACAGCCTGCACTCAGTGCAAAGGTGTAAGTGACTGGCCTTGTCCCCCATGAGGGCAGCACCACAGGGTTAGGCTTACCAGGTAAAATACAGGACACCAGTTGAATTTCACATTAATAATGAATAATTTTAGTATAATAATATCCCAAATATTGTGTTTTATTTGCTAAATCTGGCAGCCCTACGTGGGGTGGCCCCCATACCCCCCGCCTGGCACAGAGAACCCCAGAGAGAGGCCCCGCGTGGGCAGTGTAAACAGTGAGTTTCTCATCCATGGTCTCCCTGCTAGGCCCCGTCCCTGTGGGGCCTCAGGCTGGGCAGGAGCTGGTGGGTGGGTACAGACAGACGATTCCACCAAAAAGCTGCAGGATGGGATAGGGGCAGCCCTAAGCCTGGACCCCTCACGGGAATGTTCTCCTAGCCCAGGCCTGGGGCCTTGGGTGGGGTTGCTGGGGGCTGGCTGCCACCTAGTGGCCACAGTCAGAATGGCAGGCTGTGGCACACAAGGAAGATGAGGAAGGACAGTCCCCAACAAAACAGCCCTGTTCTGCACGGTTAGGGTTATTACCCCCACTTGACAGAAAAGGAAACTGAAGACTAAGGTCACCCAAAAGTCCAAATGCATGTCAAGACCTGAGTGTGGGGGCAGCCTAGTCCCCACCTCCAGACCCCTCTCTCTTATTCACAGCCCCCAGAGGCCTACCCTGACACATCTGTCTCCTGCTCATCAACCTTCAATGGCTCCCTATTGCTGACAGGATGAAGTGATCCCTCTCTATGTTGACATGCAAAGCCCTCTACAACACAGCCCAAACTTCACTTCTGCCTTTCCTCCTTGGGCCCCAACTCCCAGAACCAGCCCTCCTCTCTCTCCTTCCCTCCAGGCCCCTGGAGATTTGGGGTACTGTAGCTGTGCCTCCCCCCTCAGTCTGCCCTACTGATGCTCTCTCTCAGTCTCCTTGTGATTATTTCTTACAGCCCTGAACTCCCAAAGGAATGGCCTGGGGTGCAGGCCAAGATTTCACTCACACCTCTGACGGGCTCATCAAATTCCACCTGTCCACCAACGACTCCAAAAGTTATACCTCCTGCCCAAATACCTCCCCTCATCTCAGCTCACACGTCAACTGTCCACCAGACACCTTCACCTGGATGTCCAATAGGCAGCTCCAGCTGTAAAATGTTCACAACTAAGCCTGGGAGTGAACCCAGAAGCGGGCTTCCTGTGTCCTGGCAAAAGGGGGTGAATAGGAAATAAAGTCAGTGGGGAGACCTGGCCCCATGAATTTTCGGTGTGACATTGACCAAGTTCTTTCCTCCCTCTGGGTCTCAGTTTCCCCACCTGTACAATGAGAGCTGAGAGTTGTGACTTCTACAAGCTGCCCATCTGACCTCTGGAAGTCTGCCAAGCTTGCCTTTGTCACATCCTACCTGTGTCCCCTCCCTAGGCCTGGCACCCCACCCCTGGAAGAGCTGCAGGCACTGAGTCACCCTCCCTTGCACACCTGTCCTCAGCCTCTGCCATCTGAGAGGGTTACGTAGGGTATCTGCTCCCACAAAGGAGCTAAGTCCTGTTGGTGTGGGTGCAGGCGGCAGCGCCTGGCACAGTGCCGGTAAACATGTGATGTCTGCACGCGCAACAGAGCCTTGGAAGAGCCCAATCTACATTATTTTTTAATTAAAAAGGGAATTAATCATGAAATACTGCGGACATTCAGAAAAGGACAGAAAGGAGTGTTTAGCCGCCATCTGGATTTTCACCGGTGTAAGATTTGGCCATGTTTCCCTCCTGGTACATGCCGTCTCCCTCCTGGGAGCATGCTCAGTGCCCTCTCTCAGGGCCTCTGTCCCACACGGGGCTGCATGAGGCGGATGTGCTGACATCTTGCCTGGCAGGCAGAGTTTCCAGAGCACCGGAATGGCCTCTCAGTGTCTGCGCTGTGCTCCTGTCACACTCCACCCGACATCTCATTCACCATTACAACCACTTGGTGAGACACAAGTAAACAAAAATGTACTCCCCCATTTTACAGAAGTGGAAACTGAGGCATAGAGGGTGAGGGACTTATCCAAGACGACACAGCACACTAGAGGCAGGTCAGGACTAGCCCCAGGTCTGTGCCTGAAACAAATGTTCTCTTTTGGGTCAGTTCCTTGGCTGCCTGTCTCCAGCCCCTACCCCTCTTGGCCTGCAGGAGGGACTGATATTAACATGCTGTGTCGGTCGGCATCACCTACATCTCACCTCCACCCTACCTTTGAAAACCCATCACAAGAGTTGACTGAAAACCAGTTTTATGTGAGGCACCCAGGGCAGACATGAAAAGGAGAAGACACAGCCCCTGCCCAGAGGTGCACACAGACTTGTTCAGAAGCTACAGGGCCCCTCAGCACTCATTGCATCCAATGGGCTATGTCCACAAGCCACAGGCAATATGAGCTATGGAGTAGTGAGCAAGAAGGGGTGGCCTTCTAGAGGAGCTGGAGTTTGATTTAGGTTTTGAAAAGCAAGCCCTGGTGAGGTGGAGAAGGGGAGAGGTCCCAGCTGGCAGAGGGCACCACACATTCAAAGGCTAGTGCTGGGAAACAGCACTGCCCACCGAGGCAGAGTGAGGGGTTCAGAGAGGGAAGGAAAGGAGCGTGGGTGATGAAGAGAGAAAAGCACATTGCCAATGAGTACCTGAGTGGCACAAATGGTTAAATGCTCCACTACTAACTGAAGGACTGGTAGTTCAAACCCAATCAGAGGAACCTAGGGATCTGCTTCTGAAAGGTCACAGCCTTGAAAACCCTATGGAGCACAGTTCTACTCTGCCCACAGGGACTCACCATGAGTCCTATATTCATATAACACTGCAGTTGTCAATATCTCAAAAATCACATTGCCGATACATATGCTGAGTAAATGACTTAAACCCAGAATATGTAAAAACTTCCTCCAAATTAAGAAAAAACAGACAACCCAATTTTCTAAAAATTGGCAAAAGGTGTGAACAGGTACTCTCTAAAAGATGATATCCAGCTCCAATAAACACATGAAAGGCATTCAACATCATTAGTCATGAGGGAAATGCAAACTAAAACCACAATGAGATACCATTATACTCCCACCAAAATGGGTAAAATTAAAAGGAATGATAATTCCAAGTGCTGGTGAGAATGCGGAACAACTGGAATTCTTGTACATTGCTGGTGGCTGTGTTAATTAGCTCAAATATTGTTTGGCAATATTTACTAAAGCTAAACATATGCCTACGCTATGACTCAGAAATTCCACTCCTGTGTCTTTACCAGGGCTTCGAACCAGTTCTGCCTGGTTCAGTCATGGCTGATGGCTGACGAAGCAAAACCCAGAGGGACCCAAATTTTTTAAATGTGGGTGAACTGGAACGGGAAAAATTACAGGTGGAAGCCCTGCTAGAAACTTAATCTCCCTCTTAGAAAACAAGGGCAGCGTGCGTGTTGCACAGCAACCAAATCTCTAGACCAGCAGAGGCAGAAACAGCAGTGCCCCGCTCAAAGATGGCAGCCGACTGTGCCGCTTTGAAGGTGTGTCACTCTCCACAGTCCTGCCAATAATCCAATCTCCGCATCAGCCTCCTGAAAGGGCTCACTATGTCTCTTCTGAGTCTCTCATTCCAAGGCTTCAATCTGTAATTTTCCCATTCCGGTTATTGTTCCACTTCTTCCAAATTTTTTAAAATTTGAGTCTGTTCTGATTTTGCTTTGTTGGCCATGTCTGAACCAGTTCAAACTGTTTTTTACCCAAGGGAAAAGCAAATAACCACAAAGGGCATGTATAACAATGGTCATAGCAGCTCTATTCATAATATCCCCAAACTAGAAACAACTTGAAGCGCATCTACTCAAGAAAGGATAAATAAATTATGGCACATTCATTCAATGAAATACTACACAGTAATGAAAAAGGACTAACGACTGAAACATGCAACTACATAGCTGAATCTCACAGTCACGATGCTGAACAAAAGAAGGCAGGCACAACCCCTCAGAGCCGTCTCTGACATACTCTCACTCCCAGATCAAATCTATCACAATCTCTCTCTCCCTTCCAGCCTCCTCTCCACCCTTCCTTCCAGGCCTCAACACCAGTCTCATTTTTCCATTGTAGACAATTGAAACAGTTCCCTAACGGATCTCCCGTCCACTAGCCACCCCCTACTTCAATCTGTCCTCCCGACTTCCATCAAACTTAGCTGCCTTTAAATTATCCTGATCACGTCACCCTATTGCTTCAGAACTTTCCATTGTCTGCAGGAAGAAATCCAACCTCCTTATCACAGCATCGTCTGTCTCCAGCTTACCTCTCTCACCTCATCTGCTCACTCCCCTCCAACCCAGTGCTCCTGCTAGCCTCCAACATGCGAAGTCCTCTACCTGGAATGATCCTAGTCTCTTTCTCATCCTATAGGCCCAACCCAAAAGCCACCCCGTGGCCAACTCTCCAGGCAGTCAGCCGCTTTCTCCTCCTTGGTCCATAGACAGGTAGACAGGCCTACCCCTTACCTGTCTCTATACTTTGACCTTCCTAAATAGTCTTTAAATTCAAATGCAAAGAACTGTTTTCTATTTGTATTTGAAGCCCTAGCAACTAGCCAAGAGTATAGTAGATATTCAATTAATGTTTGATGGGTGAAAAAAACAGAAAAAGAAGAAGCCAGGCACAAATGAATACATGCTGTATGGTTCCATCTACATGAAGCTCAAGAAGAGACTGAATTCACTCTGGGGATTAAAGTCAGAAGAGTGGATACCTCTCGAGAGATGCCTGACTCGAAAGGGGCACAAGGAAGCTTCTTAGGGTATTGGAATTGTTCTTGATCTACGCGGCATTTACACGAGTGTGTGTTGTTGGTAGCTGCCATCCGGACAGCCCCTGACTCATGGCGACACCGTGTACAACAGAATGAAATGCTGCCTGCGCCTCTGCCACACCCATGATCTTGTTTCAGACCGGACCATAGTCATCCACAGGGTTTGCATTGGCTGATTTTTGGAAGTAGATTGCCAGACCTTTCTTCCTAGTTCATCTTAGTCTGGAAGCTCTGCTGAAACCTGTTTAGAATCACAGCAACATGAAAGCCTCCAATGACAGAGACGGGTGGTGGCTTGGCATGAGGACATTGGCCAGGAATCAAACCTGGGTCCCCCACATGGACGGGAAGAATTCTACCACGGAAGCTCCACTGTCCCCATACACAGATGTATACACATGCAAAAATACATCAAGATATACACTTAACATTTGCGAACCTTACTGGATGTAAGAAACATCCCAATACAATGTTTTTTTTTTTTTTTTTAATACTTCCAGATGAAGACAGAGGCTGGAATTGAGAAGGCAAGAAAGGGCAGACAACCACTTGGGAGGCTATTGCAACATCCCAGGTGAGGGGGAGTGAGCCAAGCTGCAGGAAACAGGAATTGTGAGGATGGGGACAGGGGTCAGGTGTGCACTTGGCCAGTCAGGGCCACAGAAGCTGGAGGAAGGTGTCAGCAGTGTGGAGCACAGGGGAGGCTTCTTAGAGGAGGAAGAGGGACTGGAGCGGAGATCCTGGGGCACTGAAGCATTTCAACACAGCAGGAGATGCCCTGCGATCTCATCCTAACCCCCAAGCAGCCTCAGAGGGGGTGAGTTCCCTGCCTGGAGGGGTTCAGCAAGAATAGGCAGCCCTGCTTGTTGAGACATCATGGAAGGCCCTGTGCTGAGGGCTTTTCGGGAGCTCTCTCATCAAGTCTATGAAGGAGGCCTCATCCTTCCTATTTTACAGATGAAGAAACTGAGGCCCAGAGGGCTGAGATGTACACCAGGACCCCAATCTGGTAACCCACTCTGTTAGCTGTGACCTTACACCAGGATGATGAGACAAGTTGGCAGGGATGCAGGACCGGTGGAGCCTACTGGCCGAAAAGGGCTTGGAGAATGGGGCATAGAAAGTTGTACTTTCTCAGGGCTGCCCAGGAGATTCTGACCACATCTAGGTTTGGGAGCAGCGGGCTGGATGACAGGGCATAAATGGTAAGAACTCTGACTCTGAACGTGGCGGGCAGGTCCCTTACGTGGTACCAGGCACTGCCCTCAGCCCCCACCTACTCCCCATAATCACTTCTGAGGTTATTATCCCCATTTTACAGATGAGGAGATGGAAGCCCAGAGGTCACCAGGGAATGGCCGACGAGGACTCAGGCCTCTGCCTGACAGACGCCAAGCCCAGCCTATCACCCTTGTCTCTACCTCCTCCCCAGGGGGGTCTGAGGACCAGGGGGGATGGCAGTGCAGAAACGACTAATTCTGAGAGACCCAAAGAATGAAAGAGGGAGGAGAGAGTAAGAAATGGAGATGCAAAGAAAATGGGCAAGGCAGTGAAGAGAGGCAGGGCAGGTGGGTGGTGGAGGAGGAGAGGGGGTGGCAGGGTAGTAGGGAGATGGTGGGTGGCGCTGAGGTAGGAGACAGAGCAGATGTTCACCAGCAGCTGTGAACTCGAGTTCCTCATGAGATGCTGCTAACACAAACATGTGGGGCAGGTCCCTGCCACCAATAGCTCCCGCCTGCCCACCTGCACCCTCCACCTTGCCACTCTCTCGGCCCCCAGAGGCTCAGCAACTGACTTTGCCCACCAGGGTTCAGGTGGTTAGGGGTGTGAATGGGGGAGGGTGCACAGCAGAAGACCAGGCCAGGCTGCTCCAGGGAGACTCCCACCCAGACTGTGTGACTGTGGGCAAGTTGCCTAACCTCTCTGGGCCTCAGTGTCCTCATCCACGAAATGGGCCTCCAAGGACTCTATCAGCTCTGTCAGGCTGAGAGGCATAACACCACCGAAGCATGTCCCCTGCACCCAGCCCCACTCCTGCAAGGTGCGTGCTCCCTCCCATCACCAAGCCTCCCAGTACCCAAGGGGAAATGTGCCAAACAGCCCACCAACCTGGGGCCTCAGTCTTCCTCTCCAAACAATGGAGGCAAACATTGTATATGGCTTCTCCATACCCCAGGCTCCTCTTCACTTCCCCAAAGCAGACTTTTCCTTGGAGTTCTGGGGATGAGGGAAGTATCCTCAATGTCATCATCACCCCCTCCTAGAACTGGCTGAGCTACAACCAGGCTCTGCCACTTAAGAGGTGTGTGACCTGAGGCAGGTCACTTGACCTCTCTGTATTGCTTATCTCTGAAGTGAGGATACGGTTGCCTGCTTTGCAGAGCTGGTAAGAGAACTGGCTGACCTGATGCATGGGAGAATGCCACCAGCCAAGAGCCCGGGTCCTGAGAACATCTCCCCATGCACGAGAGGAAAGAAGACCACAGGGCTAGGAGAGACCTTAGACAATGCTGACACCAGCTTCTTATTTACATCCAGAAAAACAGAGGCCCAGAGAGGGCAGCTGGGAGGCAGGGCCACACAGACATCAGGGCTGTGGCGGTGTTGTGGCCCAAGTCTCTGGTCCCTCCAGTGCCCCCTGGCCTGAAGGGGGCAGGGAACTGGTAGGTCACCAAAAGTCACTCCTGCCTCTTCTGCAGACGCAGCAAATGCCTGCTCCATGACAGCATCTGGCTGTGCCAGGCAAGAGTAGGCACGGAGAGCACGCCACAGGCCTCTGGGATGGTGGCTGCGATGTTAAGGACAAAAGAAGGCCTTCGGGAGTCTGGGTGGGGCACTAGCAGGAGGAGGTGATGGCTGAGCGGGGACCAGGCTGGCAGGGTGGAGGAAGGAGGTTTGAGGGCCGGGCTCCCAGGGTCCTTCTGCCCATGTCCAGTGGGGCCCCCCTCCCTAGTAGCGGCCCAAGGCTTTATTAAGCTGTCACTGCCAGCTGTGATGGCACTTCTGAAAGAATCCAAGAAGAATGGAGGGACGAAGGTATGAAAATCACAGATCCCTAAAACAGTCTGCCCCTGATGGCAGCAGCGGCCAGATGCCCTGCAGAGGCTGGGCCCAGCCTCTGCCCAGCCTCACACCAAGGAAGGGGGACTGTTTGTTTACAGCCCCTGCTTAATTAAATCAATAAACCACCAAGGCAAATCTGGCTGAGGGCCAGGACTTTACGACGTGCCTTGAGAAGGGAGGACTGAATTAACAGCTGCTGCAGGAGAACAAGAGGAGGGGAGAAGGAGAGAAAGAGAAGGAGGACGAGGACACCAGGCTGAGATGGTGGGGCTGAGAATCCGGTTGGGTGTCCAGGTCCCCAGGCCCCTTCTCTGGACTGCATTATAACCCATCCCTGCAGTAGCCCCGACTGTCCTATTCCTCCTTCCCCTCTCCTGCCAACATGGCTTTAGTAAAGGCTCTGCCATCAGTCATTTACACCACAGTGAGAACTTGAAGTCAGACAAGATTGCAGAGATGCCCTGATCCTACCTCATTTTAGGAATGAGGAAGATGAAACCTAGAGAGGTAAGTGTCCCGGGACATCAGTGGCCAAGTGGAAAACTCCTGAACCCCAGGCCTGAGCAGTAACTTTCATGCTGCATGGTCTCCCCCAATGCCTGGGTCTTGCTCTCCTTACTTTCAGTCTGGATGTGAACTCAGCGTCCAACTTGGTGGAAACGAAAGGCATGGATGGTTGCCATGCTGGCCCTTTTCAGTCTTTTGGGGCCTGGGCAGGCTCTGGCCAAGATCCTGCTGTCCTGGTGGGTCCCAACAAGGGGCCAAGCTTGGACACTACATTTGGGCTCAAAAGGGCATATCTGCCTCCTTGAGGAGCCCGAAGCCTGGCCTGAGCCAGGGTCATGATTACCCCTACCTAGAAGCCATTCAGGCCATGTTTGAACCCAGAGCCTCTCCAGTCACAGCCACCCTATTGGGTGGGCCCCAGGATCCAGCTATTAACCCCAAGCTCCCTCCACTTTCCCATCTGTAAAACGGGATAATGACAGGTGTGGCTCCCACATGTGGGAGGATACTGCACTAATGAACGCACTCAGAGCCTCAGATGAAAAGGAAGGGGCACTTCTGCGGGGGCCAGGGGAAGCAAGGAGGCAGCTTAGGACCCCCCGATGGCAGGCTGGAAGCTGGGTCCTGCCCCACCCAGCCCAAGAGATGCCTCTCAGGTCAGGGCAGGCACACAGCGACTTCTAGTTCCCAGTAAAGACCTTCTCAGCACTCACTCCTGCTGGGACCGTGAGAAAATCCCTTCCCTTCTCTGAGCCCCAGGTCCCTCCTCTGTGAAGTGGCTCTGAAGGTCTATGACTCAGTTTCCCAATGCCAGCATTTTAGTCACTGTCCCTCCATCTGACTAGGGTTTACTGCGTCTCCACATTGTACCACTATGAGGAACATAGCAGAAGCATAAGGCAGGGTGTTTGCCAACACGAAGCTATGTCTTCCCTAGGCAGAGAAGGGTAAAGGAATGAGGGAGGTTTAGCATCAGCACAAGGTTAGGAAAAACGACCGAGATGCCTCAGCAGGGAAAGCAAACATAAAGCACACATACTTCAGCCTCCCTTCCCTGACCCTGGCAGACATCACTAATAGATCACACAACTCTTTCCACCTGAGCTTGGATGCAGCTTCATGGTCCTTCTGTCCCAGAGCTCCAGGCAGCCCCCAGCCTGGTCATTGGAGTTAGCAAGCAAAATGGGGCTCATGTGCCCTCACAGCTCTGAGTTATGACTGGCACAGCCATAGAAGGCTTCCTGGAGGGAGTCTTCACCCAGGCCTTAAAGGAAGAATCTGGATAGTTGAGGGGAAAGGAGAGGGTGTTCCAGGCGGCAGGAACAGTGGAGTAGAGGCCTGGAGAGAAAAATTAGTACAGCACGTTCGAGGACAGTGGGACCAGCTGCCAGAGGATAGGATGCCAGGGGAGTGGAGGGAGGCAGAGTGTAGAGTGGGCGGGGTGCTGAAAGTCAGAGGCCTGTTCCCCCCCTTCATCCTGATTGACTGGACTCATCAGCCCCCATGCCTCCTGCATCCACCCCCCAGCCTGGGAGGGGCCTGGAGAGGCCTGGAGGTGAGTGAGGTAGTGCTGGCCATGGCTGTCAACCTCCCTGGATGACAAGGACATTTGCAACCTCATTAAAATGACATGTTGCTGCCCGCTCCCTGAGTTGCAGGATGGGAGCCTGGAATGCATAAACCATCTCTGCCAGCCTGGCCTCAGGAGTGAAATACAGCTGTTGACCAGCCCAGTCCAGCCACTGGACCTAGGGGAGCTCACTCCACAGGGAGAGGTGTCCACCATCACTGCACTCCAGGGACAAAACACAGACCCGCCCACTCAGACACCAGGCCGTGCCAGGGCTTCTGGAGCCCCCAGATGCACACACAGGCCAACAGGCCAAGGACAGGGAGATAATCCAACCTCCTCTCCCTTCCCAATTGGCCCCTAGGTGGGTGTGTGTGGGTGTGCTAGGAGTCTCTCCCTGGAAGATTCAACTCCACCCACCTTTCCTGACCCCTCTTCACTCACACTTTCCTTCAGAACCTATCTTAGCTTTCACCTCTACCAGGGAGCACACCAGGATTTACACCCAACCAACTGCACAGAGTGGCAGGAGACGTGTTTGTAGTTCCCACCTAACACTAACACGCTACAGGGCTTGGGCAAGCCACCCCTCTCCCTGGGCCTCGGTTTCTCCACCTGTCACCAAGGGAGTCAGACAAGAGTCTCTAAGGGCCTCCACCTATAAGAATTTTCTCCTGTTATTTCCGGAGGGAGGAATCTGGATGCCTGGCTGGTCTAGGTCCACAGGCCACTAGGTCATCTAGAGTCCACCCACCTTGTCCTGCTGCATTCAGGGCCTGAGGAGGTCAAAGGCCCAGAACCACAGACCACCACAGCTGGAAGGCCCTTCAAAGACCATCTGGTCCAAACCCTGTTTCCCAGATGGGCAGTGGAGGCCCAGAGAGGGCGATGATTTGCCCAAGGCCACACCGCAAGCCACTGCCACCAGGAGTCCAACCTTAGTTGGGGTCTTGCTCAGTGATGCGGCTCATGGGTGCAAAGGCTTTGCTTATTGTTCCACCCCACCACTCACAGGAAGCCCACTTTGCCGGGGGGGGGGGCGGTGCCTGGGGGACCTTACTGAGCCCTGATGGGGGTGGCAGAACACAGAAGAAATGGCCTTCACCTGCCAAGAGCCTCCAGTTAAGATAAAAGGAAGAGATTCTAGTTGGAAGTGGGAGACAGAGAGAATAGCCCTGCCCTCTAAGTCTCTCCTGACGAGCCACTCACAGCCAGTCACCCCAGCCTAAGTGGAGCCTTGTTTTGAGGTAAAAACTGCCCACTAGAGAGGAAGTTACAAAGTCATTTCCTAACATCTCAATGTAGCTGAATTTGTCAGAAGTCTTTCTCTGGGGCAGAAGGGTCTTGAGATCAAATAAGCGACTCAGAGAGAAACATCTTTGCTTCCTTTCACAGAATAGAGAAAAATGCCCAGAGCTTTCTCCCCACAGGCAGCAGCCAGCCCTCTAGCCTCATATCCTTGCTTACAGCTTACCCCTGGAGTACGCGCACACGTGCACACACACAAACCACTCTCTCCTCATTTCCTGATCCTGCTCACTCCCTCTGCAAATTCTCAGAATTTCTCTCCATCTTTGTCTGTTTCCTTCTGTGCTGGTCACCTGGCGTCTCCCTCCGCATCTGTCTGTCTCTCCAATTTCCTCTTTCAGTCTCTATCTCTCTTTGCCTCTCTCTGGATCTTCTTTCTTTCACCCCCACCCCCAACCCCAAGCCTCTCCCCCACCTCCTCTCTCTCCCTCCTTGCACATCTCCTCTGCCTCCCAGCCCTGCAGAGCTTCTCACAGGCAAAGCAGGAAGCGAGTGCTGAATCAGTGTTTCTGTGCTCAGTTGTGAGCTGACAATAACTCTCACTCTCTCCCCTGCAGACCCATCCCCGGCTGCCTCCTACCACTTCCCACTTTTCAACACTTGGGTTTTAAATATCTTCTGGGGGCTCAGCCCTAAACCAGGCACTTTCCATACCCATCCCAGGTTCTCCTCAAATATACGAGGTAGGTTTTCATGTCTCCATTTTACATGCAAGGAAACTGAGGCTTGGAGAGGTGACAAGACCACCCAGCATCACACAGGTGAGACATGGCCGAGCTGTGGTTCAAACCCTAGTCTATCTGACTCCAAAGCCCATGTGCTTTCCCACCTCCTTTCATGAACTCAGAAAGCTGGGTAACCTAGGCTGGGGGTGCAGCCAGGACTGGAACGGAACACCCAGGCCTTCAAGCCTAGATATAGAGTTGCTCACAAAGGAGTGAATTGGCACAGAGACGTCCACCGAGTCCACACTAGGCCAAGCGCTGAACAACAAGTCAAGTCAGAGTGGTAAGGGAGGCCCCGGAGGCAGGGCTTGTTGGGCTGGGTCAGGGAAGCCTTCGCAGACTCAGCCTGGGGCAAGAGGAGAGGGCCCAGCAGAGAATGAGGAAAGGCTTGAGGTGGCTAGTGGGTTGACTAGCATCCCCCAAAATTCATGTCCAACTGTACCTCAGAATGCGACCTTATTGGGAAATGGCGTCTTTGCAGATGTAACTAGTTAGGTTACGATGAGGTTGTGCTGAATTAGGGTGTGCCCTAAAGCCAGTGACTGGTGTTCTTACAAGAAGGCCACATGAAGACAGAGCCACACAGAGAGAATGCCACATGAAGACACAGACACACAGACAGGATGCCATGGGAAGACACAGACACACAGAGAGAATGCCATGGAAGACACAGACACAGAGACAGAACGCCACGTGAAGACACACACAGAGAGCGCGCCACGTGAAGACACAGACACAGAGACAGAACGCCACGTGAAGACACACACAGAGACAGAACGCCATGTGAAGACACAGAGACAGAATGCCACGTGAAGACACAGACACAGAGACAGAACGCCACGTGAAGACACAGACACAGAACGCCACGTGAAGACGCAGACACACAGAATGCCACATGAAGGCAGAGACAGAATGCCATGTGAAGACACAGACACGTAGACAGAACGCCACGTGAAGACACAGACACAGAGACAGAACGCCACGTGAAGACACAGACACAGAACGCCACGTGAAGACACAGACACAGAACGCCACGTGAAGACACAGACACAGAACGCCACATGAAGACGCAGACACACAGACAGAATGCCACATGAAGGCAGAGACAGAATGCCATGTGAAGACACAGACATGCAGAGAGAACGCCACATGAAGACAGAGACACAGAATGCCACGTGAAGACACAGAACGCTATGTGAAGACACACAGACAGAAAGCCACGTGAAGACACAGACAGAGAGAATGCCATGTGAAGTCACAGAGAGAACGCCACTTGAAGGCAGAGACAGACTGCAGTGATACGTCTGCACGCCAAGGAACACCAAGCATTGCTGGCAACCCCCAGGAGCTAAGAGAGAGGCATGGGGTAGATTGTCCCTCAGAGCCTCCAGAAGGAACCAAGCCTGCTGACACGTTGATTTTAGATTTTAGCCTCCAGAACTGTGAGAGAATAAACTGCTGTTGTTTGAACCCACCCAGCTTGTGGTACTTTGTTACAGTCACCCTAGGGAAGCTGGGGCTGCTCAGAGCCAGGGAGGGTCAGCAGAGCTAGAGGGGGCAGTGGAGGCCAGACCTGGGAGGCCCTGACAGTGTCAGGCAGAGGAGTCTGGGCTGTAGTTGAGGAAAGGGATGCTGGGTTCCATCGCACACCACTGCAAAGCGCATGTCCCTCAGAGGCAGGGCCCTTTGGTTTGGTTTGAGGCCACAGGTAATCAGCCAAGCCAGCTGAGAAGGCCCAGGAAACCTGCTTCAGATCTACTGTGTGGCTTTAGGCAAGTTACTTAACCTCTCTGGGCCTCTCTGTAAATGTAAGTGGTAAAGCCAGACAGTCTCTGAAGCAACTTCTGCCCTGACATCCTTTGATCGCACAAGGAACCAGGAGGCTCCAGGAGGCTGATCCTGGTAAGCAAAGGTGGAGTTTGGGCAGTAGGGATCTCAGCAAGGGCCCAGACAAGCATGTGTTTGCCAGCAGGGGGCCTCTGGCTGCAGGGGGAGCTGAGTCAGGCCCTCCGGTTAAGGACAGGAAGCCGGGCTCTCCGAGCACTAACCCCAAGATCCCCCCAGAGGCTGGACTTGGTGGGGGTGGGGGGGTGTGCTGACATGAACAGTTCCTACTGTCCCTGGGCAGCACCCCCCAGACGCACCTGCCCGGTAGCCCTTTCTCCCCCTCCCCCAAAGCTGAAAGATGGCTGAGTGGATGGGTGATTGGATGGATGGATGGGTGGGTGGGTAGGTGGGTGGGTAGGTAGAAGGATGAAATGAAAGGACTATTAATCCCCAAGTCAGGAAACCCTGGAAGACAGGGTAAGAGGACAAGTTCGATTTGGGACATACTGTGTTTCAAGTGTCTCTACAAGGCACCCTGGCAAAGGTGTCCAGGGGCAGCTGAAGACACAGGCCTGAAACCCAAGAGTGTTGTCTGGGCTGGGAATTCTCAGCCACAGGAAAGTGTGGGGAATACGGGCGAGATGGAGATGGGCTGGAAAGAGAAGCTAAGATTGAACCTTGGTGGGGACAGTGAGGATTCTGTTACAAGGGTCAAAAAAAAAACAAACTCAAGGGTTGCGTGGCCGATTACTGTAATTGCTGTCAATAAGCTGTACAGCTGTAAAAAGTTGAACTGACAAAAAGTTTTGTAATAGATATATTTACAACAACAACAAAAGGGGAAAAAAAGAGTAGCTACAGAGGCTGCTTATGTACAACCAAAAACCTCATTGGATTTGGTTCCTTGGTTTGGAGTTTTACGGTCATGGTTTCATGGGACATCCCAGTTAATTGGCCTAATAATATTGCACAGTGCCTGGAGTTTTAAAAGCTTCCAAGTGGCCATTCAAGGCATGACAATTGGTCTCTTTGTCTGGAGCAACAGAGGAAGAAGGAGAGTCAGGAACAGGAGGAGAATAGGGAATATGTGGCTAACTGCCTCCATGAACAACTGCCTCATTTGCCATGAGATCAGAACTAGATGGTGCCCAGCTACCATTACTGAACATTTTAATCAAAGATTCTATAGAAGAATCCTGATCAAAAGGGGCAAAATGCAGAACAGAATTATTATGAACCCCAGACTTTCTGGAAACTAGGGGGCTAGACGAACCCCTGAAACTATTGCCCTGAGATAATCTTTAAACCTTAAACCAAAAATATCCCCTGGAGTCTTCTTAAAACCAAACAATAGTTTAGCTTAACTAGCAAAAAAGGTCTGCCTTGAGCATTATGCTCTTTTAAGAACTATCTATATGGGATCAAAGTGACAACAGCAACTAGAAAGATTAGATATGAACCTTAGGGGGCAGTGAGTTTATGTTAACTGGGGAGGAACAACCCAGAAAAGGAGGGTGAGAATGGCTGCACAACTCCAAGAATGTAATCTATGTCACTGAATTGCACATGTAGAAATGGTTGAACTGGTGTATGTTTTGCTGTGTATATTCTCAACAACAACAGCAAAATACATTTTAAAAAACTCCCAATGACTTAAGGAAAAAGGAAACACTGGTGGCCCATGTAGCTGAAACGTAAAAATCAGGGACAGTTGGGTCCAGGTACTCAGCTGACATCTTGGCAACCTTCCTCTTCTCTCTCCATCAGTTGGTTGTCTTCTTCTGTCGATTCCTTCTCAGCAGGCTCACTCCCGGCTTGGCCACCATACCCTAGCAGCTCCAAGCTCACATCCTACCAACGCTGTGGCAAGAGGCCCCTTTGCTAATCCAGCAAAAAGCCAGGACAAGCTCTCATTGGCCAGGCCTGGTCCACACATGCTCACCTCTGGAGCCAGGAAGGGGATCACCCAACCCCAAAAACAGGGACTGAGACTGGGGCATGGGTGGGGAGCTGGAGGAGGAGTTCGGAGGAAAATCCAGGTGTTGGTAGTCAAAGAAAGGGAAGGGCTCTGGGGAGGCACCCTCAGCTGCCTCCTCACCCACCCACCCCGCAGTTTATGGAAGGGAGGAAGTGGCCCACAGTGACCTGCCTGGAGAGGTGGGAGGAGATCCAGAGGAGCTCAACTTCATGGACACCAAGGAAAGAGCAGGTGTCCACAAGGAGGGAGCAGTCACCTGTGTCAGTGCTGCTGGGAAGGGTTCACTGGGTTAGCCACCGGGGGCCAAAGCAACTGTGGCGAGAACAGGCACCACCCACCGGCTGCTGTCCCCAAGGGGAAGCCATCTCTGGGCCGGGGCTGGGGAGGGGACCCAAAGAAGGCCAGCAATGAGAGAGGGAGGTAGGGGGACAGGACAGAGGAGCTGGGGGCAGAAGAGGAGAGATAGGTGGGGCAGGAGGGCGGCGAGGAGCTGGGGGAGAGCAGGCTGGGTGAGGGAGATGAGAAGGAGGAAATGAGACAAAGAAAAAGGAGACAGGAAAAAACCACTGCCCACCGCCCTTCCTCCCCCTCCCGCAAAGCTGAAAGTTAAAAATAGGCTGTGTGGGAAAAGGCAGACAGAATGAGAGCAGGTGTCTTAAGAAAGAGATGGCAAAGGAGCAGGGGACCTGGAGAAAAGGCCCCGCAGGCCTCCAGGAGGATAAAAAACGACAGCAGCAGTGGCAGCGGCGTCTCTCCCCACCCAGGCAGTCACCCCGACCAAACGCTTGGTCTGCCTAGCCGACTGAGGACTGTCCTCCAGCCCTGCCCGGGCCCTGTGGAGCTGCGGGATGGTAAGCCTGTGCAGGGCTCGTGCGGCTCATGGGAGACTGGGGTCTGGGCACCCAGACCTGGCAGGGCTGGAATTCCAGCCCCCATTGTACCCATGAGGACACTGAGGCTCAGAGAGTCATGGGACATGCCTACTGACTCCTAGGCAGCACCAAGAGGGCCTGGCCACGGAGAAGAGGCCCAGGGAATCAGAGACACAAGGCCTTTCAGGGATGGGCTGAGGGTCCTCCGTGTGCCAGGTACCAGATCAGGACAGAAAGGCACGGCTGGTGGGCAAGTCAGCTAGGCCCCCAGACCCAGGCAGATGCCTCTCTACCTTCCTGCACTGGCAGCTCTAGTAGGGAAACTGAGGCCCAGTGAGGCAAAGTCACCTGCCCAGGTCCTCACAGCAGTGGCAGAAGTGGATGCTGAGAACTGGGAGAACTTCCTGTTGCCAGCCCTGCCCCAACCCCCTGGGAGGCCAGGTTAGACCCGTTTCTTGGATCTGCAGCCCTCTCATCACCATGCCCTCCCTGCCTACCTCCCGGGCACGCCCTGTGGAGGAACTAATTAGCGGTTGGTTTGCAGAGGTAAAGCGCCACACAAACAAACACAGAAGGTTATTGGCCTGCAGAGCCGAGAGGAGACCAGCCTGGAGCTGCCACCAACATGCTGACAGCGCCGGTTTCCCTGTGCAACTTTAGGGCATCATTACTTTTGTTAGCAGACAGCCTGATTATTAGATGTTGTTAATAATCTCCTACATTTATAGACGGCCTTTCTTCCAAGGATCTTAAAGCTCTTCCGCATTTAGCTTCCCCTCATTGCCAGAAGGTCAATACCACAGCATAAAGAGGCACTGATCTCCATGTTTTTTGAGGCACAGAGAGGTTAGTCCACTTGCCCAGGGCCACATAGCAAATCAGCCACAAGGCTGAAATTAGGATTCAGAGTCTTCTGGGCCCATTAAGTACCTCTGGACATGCACCTGCTTCTCTCAGTCTCTCTCCTGCCATCTCAGGGCAGGCCCACCCCTTATGATTATCCAAAGTTTTCTTTCCAGATTTGACCCCATTTAGTGATGGCAAAAAAAAAAAAAAAACACAGGTGATTCTGATTCACGGCGACCCCATATGTTACAGAGTAGAACTGAGTTCCATAGGGTTTTCTTGGCTGTAATCTTTACAGAAGCAAATCCCAGGACTTTCTTCCACAGCACGCTGGTAGGTTAATAAAAGCAAAAAACCAAACCCGTTGCCATCAAGTGGATTCTGACTCATAGCGACCCTACAGAACAGAGCAAAACTGCTCCATAGGGTTTCCAAGGAGTTGCTGGTGGATTCGAACTGCTAACCTTTACCACTGCACCACTAGGGCTCTGGTAGGTTAACAGTCAAGTGCAAACTTTGATCAGGGACCTAATCTAGACAGGGCTGGTGGAATTATTACTACTGTGCATATAAGAACACGAAGGCTCAGAGAAGTAAAATGACTTACCCAACATCACACAGCAATGGCAGGGTGAGGACTTGAATCCAGGTCTCTGGACTTCCCATCTAGTGCTCTCATCAGGGTTGCAGCTACCCTCATCCATTCCATAGCTGAGCTGGAAAGGCTCCAGAAGCACTGAGATTGGGTCCAGTACCTACCGGAGGGAGGAAGACCCTGCCCTGTTGGTCCGGAGGAGACCTGGGTCCTGGCCTGCTCCACCACCAGCAAGCAGTGATCTTGGGGAAGGCCCTCACCCTCTCTGGTATTCTGTCTCCTCATCCATCCAGTGAGAGAATATCCCTAATATCCCTTCTGGCCCTGAGGAGGGCCGTGATTCCCTGTGGCTCCCAGGGGAGCAGCCCTGGCAATTTGGGCTGATTTGGGCATGCGGGAGTCTGATGCAGACATCAGTAAACATTGGTCACTGGATGTCCTCAGGGGGCTCCCTGTGGCTACACAGAGAAGTCAATTAGGCTGTGCTGTTCTTCCCTCAAAGGCACTGGTCCCAGAGCTGCAGCCAGGGCACCCAAGCCTTGGGAGATGCGAACAGGGAGGCGCTGGCTGCCCAAGTCCCTGGTTAATGAAGACGGATGGGTTGCCTGGGATGTAGAGGGAGGCAGAGGGTGGGCAGCGCTGGGGCCTAATGGGAACTGCTAAGTGGGCAGGAGCCGAAGGGGAAGAAGTGATTAATGATCAAGAAAGAGAAGGAGAAGGAGCTAACGTGGGGAGATGATCACAAGGCCTCCTCCTGAGAAATCTGCCTGCAGGAATAACACAGGGCTGCAACTTTGTAGGGTCTCTGGTTGGATGGGGCCCATCCCCCCTCTGTCCCTCTGCCTTTGGGGGAGGCAGCAGGAAGAGACAATTTGATCTCAGTCAAAGGGCCCAGAAGCACTGGGGGAATAAATCCAACCACGGCCTCCCCAGCCCATCACAGGGCACAGCCGTTTAGAATTTGCAAATCAGTTTCACATAACTCATCTCTCTGGAGTCTCACTGCCATAAGTGAGGCAAGTACTACCAAATTCATTTTAAAGATGGCAAAACGGAGGCCCAGAGAGAGACAGGGGCTTGACCATGAACTTGTTGATCCCCGGCCCAGAAGGCTCCCACCACACCTGACTCCAGATCTGTAGTCTTAGCAAGCAGGAGGTGTGCATGCCCACTGCCCCCAACTGCAAACCCCTCCTCATTGCTGCTGGCCTGTGGGGGCTCCCCAGAAAACCCCTGCCCCAGATGACTGGGCCAGGCCAGGCAAGCAAGCCCCGGGAAGAAGAATGTTCCCTCCAGTCCATCAGGTCAGTCTCAACGCCCAAACCCTCTTGTCATCCATCCTGGTAACAGACATGTAATTTCTTGGGGGTGGTGAGAAGGGAGGCAAAGTATGAGAAGAAGTGCAATCTTTTTCTAAGGAAGTATTATAACATCAAACAAAAGTGACTGTGTCAGCAACAAGGTTAACAAAGCCAGTCAACCCTAAGTTAGATTCTGAGCTCAGGATCCCGACCTAAGAGATGCCCGCACTGCTGGTGGTTTCTGCCCACGAGTTAGGCATCAACCTTGCTCTCTCCCCAACTCACATGGAGAATGGGGGTGGGCCAGTCCACTGGAACCTGGAGGTATGCATGTGGGTCCTGGCTCACCCAGTCCACGGGAGAAATGGCTAAGCCTTGGATGGGTGGAGCCTGAGCTGGGGACCAGGAGAGGAAAGGCAGGGAAGGGGGAGGTGACACTAAAGCTGTCCAGGGAGAGTTGGTTGGAATCCTTGGTGTACTGCTGGCTAATCAGTTAACCACATGCCATCAAGTCGATTCCAACTCATGGTAGCCCCACATGTATCAGAGTACAACTGTGCTCCACAGGGTTTTCAATGGCTGATTTTTCAGAAACAGATCACCAGGACTTTCTTCCCAGGTGCCTCTGGGTGGACTCAAACCTCTAACCTTTCAGCTAGCCGCCGAGCATGTTAACAGTTTGCACCACCCAGGGGCTCCGTGTTGCTGGTTATAGATTAGAAAAAGGGTACCCAGCCCCTCACCACCTCCTCCATTCCCCACTGGCTACCCATGGAATTTCCCCGGCAGCAAAGCAGGAAACATTAAAGCAGGCATCCCCTCACCCTACATATGCAAGTGGGAACTGAGTTCTGCTGCTACCTCCTTAGCATCCCCTGCTCTCTGCCTTCCTCCCCATTCTGCTGCCCCCAGGCTGTGGGGAGGCTAGGGGCCAGGGCTTTGGGAACACACAGACCTGAGTTTGAACCCATGCTCTGCGACTTCATAGCTGTCACTCTGGGCAGTTCAATCTCTCTGTGCCACAGTCTCCTCATCTGTAAGGGGGGCACGTGTAGACAGCACGTGGCACGTGGTAAGCTTCTGACTGCTCCTACCTCCATAGTTTTGCCTTAGTCAAGTTCAAGTCCTCATTGCTTTTCTCCCAGATCCCAGTAAAAGTCTCCTGGCTGATGCTCCTTCTCCTCTCTATTTATTCCTCCATACTCTTTGCCAGGGTGACCTTCCTCCAGGAAGCCAGTCCTGATTCTCCTCTGGCCTCCCGACAACAGAACTGAACACTGCCTCCCTGGAGTCCCCACAGTCCTGCAGACTGGGACAATGGGGAGCCAGGCTGTGTGGAATGGCCCAGGGCCCAGCACAGTGCCTGAAGCTCCAGAAACATCCACGGACTATTGAAAGGTCTCACCTGAATCTTGGCTGCCTAAACCCCGAAGTATGGGCCTCATTTCCTGGGGTCGCCCTGCCCCCTGTTGGTGGAAAGAAGTATTGCATGAAAGGCTGGAAGCAAAACAGGCGTTCTGTCTAAGCCCATCATTCCCGCCCTTTACTGAGCAGAACTAGGCTTTATGGGGGTGACATACCATAGGCACAATCAAAATATGTCACTATCCCCCTCTTAGGACCTCTGCAGTTCCAGCTCTGACAAAGCCCTCATGTATGAGCCTGGCAGCCTCATGGACAGCTTGCCTCACACTCTCAGGTCTGTGTAACTTAGCTCAGGCCACTTTATCTGCCTGGAGTGCCCAGACCCACACCAGTCTCGGCCTGGCCAGCTCCTAGTGAATGTTCATCTACCACCACCTCCCATGTGAATGCTTCACTGTCACCCTCATGTAGAATCACACTTGTGTCACTATTACAGCTCAATACCACCCCCTCTATTATAGCGCCCTTCACCCTGTATCAGCCCAATACCACCCCTTCTGTTATAGCACCTCTCACCCTGTATCCCCCATGCATCTGTCAGTTTCTCATACTGTGGTGGCTTGCATGTTGCTGTGACACTGGAAGCTATGCCACCAGTATTCAAATACCAGCAGGGTCACCCATGGTGGACAGGTTTCAGTGGAGCTTCCAGACTAAGTCAGATTAGGAAGAAGGACCTGGAGGTCCACTTCTGAAAAAACTGAGCCAGTGAAAACCTTATGAATAGCAGCAGAATATTGTCTGATACAGTGCCGGAAGATGAGCCTTTCAGGTTGGAAGGCACTCAAAATACAACTAGGAAAGAGCTGCCTCCTCAAAGTAGAGTTGACCTTAATGACATGGATGGAGTTAAGCTTTCAGGACCTTCATCTGCTGATGTGGCATGACTCAAAATGTGAAGGAACAGCTGCAAACATTCATTAATAACAGGAACGCAGAATGCACGAAGTATGAATCTAGGAAAATTGGAAATTGTCAAAAATAAAATGGAATGCATGAACATCGATATCCTAGGCATTAGTGAGCTGAAATGGACTGGTACTGGCCATTCTGAATCGGCCAATCATACGGTCTACTATGCCAGGAATGACAAACTGAAGAGAAATGGCATTGCATTCATTTTCAAAAAGAACATTTCAAGATCTATCCTGAAGTACAACGCTGTCAGTGGTAGGATAATATCCATACGCCTACAAGGAAGACCAGTTAATGCAACTATTATTCAAATTTATGCACCAACCACTAAGGCCAAAGATGAAGATATTGAAAATTTTTACCTACTTCTGCAGTCTGAAATTGATAAAACATGCAATCAAGATGCACTGGTAACTACTGGTGATTGGAATGCGAAAGTTGGAAAAAAAGAAGGATCGGTAGTTGGAAAATATGGTCTTGCTGATAGAAATGATGCTGAGATCGCATGACAGAATTTTGCAAGACCAACGACTTTTTCCAAGCAAATACCTTCTTTCAACAACATAAACAGCAACTATACACGTGGACCTCACCAGATGGAATACACAGAAATCAAATTGACTACATCTGTGGAACAAGGCCAGGGGCCGACTGCAGAACAGACCAGCAATTGCTCATACGCAAGTTCAAGCTGAAGCTGAAGAAAATTAGAACAAGTCCACGAGAGCCAAACTACAATCTTGAGTATATCCAACCTGAATTTAGAGACCATCTCAAGAATAGCTTTGACGCATTGAACACTAATGACTGAAGACCAGACAAGTTGTGGAATGACATCAAGGACATTATACATGAAGAAGCAAGAGGTCATTAAAAAGAAAGAAAACACCAAAATGGATGTCTGAGACTTGCTCTTGAACATACAGTAGCTAAAGCAAACGAAAGAAATGATGAAGTAAAAGAGCTGAACAGAAGATTTCAAAGGGTGGCTCGAGAAGACAAGTAAAGTATTATAATGATATGTGCAAAGACTTGGAGTTAGAAAACCAAAAGGGAAGAACACGCTTGGCATTTCTCAAGCTGAAAGAATTGAAGAAAAAATTCAAGCCTCAAGTTACAATACTGAAGGATTCTATGGCAAAATACTGAACGACACAGGAAGCACTGAAAGGAGATGGAAGGAATAGAGCCACTGTACCAAAAAGAATTGGCCGACGTTCAATCATTTCAGGAGACAGCATATGACCAAGAATTGATGGTACTGAAGGAAGATGTCCAACTTTGCACTGAAGACACTGGCAAAAAACAAGTCTCCAGGAATTGATGGAATACCAATTGAGATGTTTCAACAAACGGATGCAGCTCTGGAGGTGCTCACTCATCTATGCCAAGAAACTTGGAAGACAGCTACCTGGCCAATCGACTGGAAGAGATCCATATTTATGTCTATTACAAAGAAAGGTGATCCAACATAATGCAGAAATTATTGAATATTATCATTAATATTACACTCAAGTAAAATTTTGCTGAAGATCATTCAAAGGCATCTGTAGCAGTACATCAACAGGGAACTGCCAGAAATTCAAGCCAGATTCTGAGGAGGATGTGGAACCAGGGATATCATTGCTGATGTCAGATGGATCCTGGCTGAAAGCAGAGAATATTAGAAAGATGTTTACCTGTGTTTCACTGACCATGCAAAGGCATTCAATTGTGTGGATCATAACAAATTACGGATAACATTGTGAAAAATGGGAATTCCAGAACACTTAATTGTGCTCACGAGGAACCTGGACATAAACCAAGAGGCAGTCGTTCAGACAGAACAAGGGGATACTTCATGATTTAAAGTCAGGAAATGTGTATGTCAGGGTTGTATCCTTCCACCAGACTTATTCAATCTGTATGGTGAGCAAATAATCCGAAAAGCTGGATTATGTGAAGAAGAACGGGGCATCAGGATTGGAGGAAGACTCATTAACAACCTGCGTTATGCAGATGACACAACACTGCTTGCTGAAAGTGAAGAGAACTTGAAGGACTTAGTGATGAAGATCAAGACCACAGCCTTCAGTATAGATTAAGCCTCAACATAAAGAAAACAAAAAACCTCACAACTGGACCAATATGAACATCATGATAAACAGAGGAAAGACTGAAGTTCTCAAGGATTTCATTTTACTTGGATCCACAATCGACTGTGTGCTGTTGAAGAATATTGAATATACCATGGGCTGCCAAAAGAACAAACCAATCTGTCTTGGAAGAAGTACAGCCAGAATGCTCCTTACAAGCGAGGATGGCAAGACTACATCTCACATACTTTGGACATGTTACCAGGAGGGACCAGTCCCTGGTGAAGGACATCATGCTTGGTAAAGTATAGGGTCAGAGAAAAAGAGAAAGACCCTCAATAAGATGGATGGACACTGGCTGCAACAATGGGCTCAAGCATAGCAACGATTGTGAGGATGGCACAGGACGGGGCAGTGTTTCATTCTGTTGTACACAGGGTGGCTACGAGTCGAAACTGAACGGACAGCACCTAACAACACCCACAATCAATGGCCATGGAAGCAGAAGTGAAGAAATCAAATGACATATTCCACTGGGAAAATCTGCTGCAAAAGACCTCTTTAAAGTGTTAAAAAGCAAAGATGTCATGTTAAGGACTAAGGTGCATCTGACCCAAGCCATGGTGTTTTCAATCACCTCATATGCATGCTGTCTTAGTTATCTAGTGCTGCTATAAGAGAAATAGCACAAGTAGATGGCTTTTTTTTTTTTTAAATTGTACTTTCGATGAAGGTTTACGGAATAAACTAGCTTCTCGTTGAACAGTTAGTGCAAATATTGTTTTGTGACATTGATTACCAACCCAACGACATGTCAACACTCTCCCTTCTTCACCTTGGGTTCCCTATTACCAGCTTTCCTGTCCCTTCTTGCCTTCTAGTTCTTGCCCCTGGGCTAGTGTGCCCCTTTAGTCTTGTTTTGTTTTATAGGTCTGTCTAATCTTTGGCTGAAGGGTGAACTTTGGGAGTGACTTCATTACTGACCTAAAAAGGTGTCTGGGGGCGAACTCTCGAGGTTTCTCCAGTCTCTGTCAGGCCAGTTAAGTTTGGTCTTTTTTTTGTGAGTTAGAATTTTGTTCTACATTTTTCTCCAGCTCTGTCCGGGACCCTCTATGGTGAGTCCTGTCAGAGTAGTCGGTAGTGTTAGCCAGGCACCATCTAGTTGTCCTGGACTCAGTCTGGTGTAGGCTTTGGTAGTTGTGGTCCATTAGTCCTTTGGACTAATCTTTCCCTTGTGCCTTTAGTTTTCTTCATTCTCCCTTGCTCCTGATGGGATGAGACCAGTTGAATATCTTAGATGGCTGCTCACAAGCTTTTAAGACCCCAGATGCTACTCACCAAAGTAGAAGGTAGAACATTTTCTTTATAAACCATGTTATGCCAGTTGAGCCAGATGTTCCCTGAGGCCATGGTTCCCACAACATTTAGCCCAGTAATGCAGTCCCTCAGGGAGTTTGAATGTGTCTATGGAGCTTCCATAACCTTGCCCTGGACAAGTTGTGCTGGCTTCCCCAGTATTGTGTACTGTCTTACCCTTCACCAAAGTTACCATTTATCTATTATCTAGTGTTTTTCCATCCTCACTCCCCCCTTCCTTGTAACCATCAAAGATTGTTTCTTCTTGTGTGTAAAACTTCTCATGAGTTTTTAGTGGTCTCATACAATATTTGTCCTTTTCTGATTGACTTATTTCACTCGACATAATGCCCTCCAGATTCATCCATGTTGTGAGATGCTTTGCAGATTCATCATTGTTCTTTATCATTGCGTAGTACTCCATGTACCATAGTTTGTTTATCCATTCATCTGTTGTTGGGCATCTAGGTTGTTTCCATCTTTTTGCTATTGTGAACAATGCTGCAGTGAACATAGGTATGTATATGTCTACTCGTGTGATGGCTCTTATTTCTCTAGAATATATTCCTAGGAGTGGAATTGTTGGGTATATGATATTTCTATTTCTAGCTTTCTAACGAAGCACCATATCATTTTCCAAAATGGTTGTACCATTTTGCATTCCTACTAGCAGTGCATAAGAGTTCCAATCTCCTCACAGCCTCTCGGACATTTGTAAGATGGTACCTCATTGTGGTTTTGACTTGCATTTCTCTAATGGCTACTGATCTCGAGCATTTCCTCATGTGTCTGTTAGCCACTTGAATGTCTTCTTTGGTGAAGTGACTGTTCATTTCCTTAGACCATTTTTTAACTTGATTATTTCTCTTTTGGTTGTAGAGGTGTTGGATTTTCCTGTCAATTTCAGAGATTAGAACTTTGTCGGATTTGTCATAGCCAAAATTTTTTTTCCCAGTCTGTAGGTTCTCTTTTTACTCTTTTGGTGAAATCTTTTGATGAGCATAAGTATTTAATTTTTAGAAGATTCTAGTTACCTAGCTTATTTTCTGGAGTTTCTGTGTTGTTAGTTATGGTCTGTATCCTATTAAAGCTGTGTATTAGGGCCTCTAGCATTGATTCTATTTTTTCTTCTGTGATCTTTATAGTTTTTGATTTTATATTTAGGTCTTTGATCCATTTTGAATTAGTTTTGTGTATAGTGTTTGGTTTTATATTTAGGTCTTTGATGCATTTTGAAGTAGTGTTTGTGTGCGGTGTGAGGTGTGGGTTCTGTTCCATTTTTTGCAGATGGACATTGAGTTCTGCCAGCACCATTTGTTAAAAAGACTGACTTTTCCCCATTTGGGCCCTTGTCAAAATTAGGTGACTGCAGGTGGATGGATTTACATCTGGGTTCTCAATTCTGTTCCATTGGTCAATGTAGCTGTTGTTGTACCACTACCATGTTGTTTTGACTACTGTAGCTGTATAGTAGGTTCTGAGGTCAGGTAGTGCGAGTCCTCCCACTTTATTCTTCTTCAGTAGTGCTTTACTTATCCAGGTTCCTTTCCCTTTCCATATAAAGTTAATGATTAGTTTTTCCATCTCTTTAAAGAATGTTGTTGGTATTTGGATCAAGACTGCATTGTATTTGTAGATTGGTTTGGGTAGAATTGCCATTTTCACAAGGTTGAGTCTACCTAGCCATGAGCATGGTATGTTTTTCCATTTATGTAGATCTCTTTTGGTTTCTTGCAGTAGTGGTTTGTAGTTTTCTTTGCATAGCTCTTTTACATCCCTGGTTAGATTTATTCTTAAGTTTTTTTGTTTGTTTTTTTAGGGGCTATTATAAATGGTTTTGTTTTCCTGATTTCCTTTTTATTGTTCTCTTTATTTCTGTATAGGAATTCAACTGATTTTTGTATGTTTATCTTGTATTCTGCTACTCTGCTGAATCTATTCATTTCAGTAGTTTTCTCATGGAGTCTTTTGGGTTTTCTATGTACAGTATCATATCATCTGCAAATAGGGACAGTTTCACTTCTTCATTACCAATTTTGATGCCCTTTATTTCTTTTTCTTGCCTTATTGTTCTAGCTAGGACTTACAGCACAATGTTAAATAGGAGTGGTGATAAAGGGCATCCTTGTCTTGTTCTTGTTCTCGAGAGGAATGTTTTCAGCCTCTCTCCACTAAGAGTAATGTTGGCTGTTGGTTCTGTATGGATACCTTTTATTATGTTGAGGAATTTCCCTTCTATGCCTATTTTATTGAGTTTTTATCAGGAATGGGTGTTGGACTTTATCAAATGCCTTTTCTTCATCAATTCAGATGATCATGTGATTCTTTTCTTTTCTTTCATTTATGTGGTGGATTATGCTGATTGATTTTCTAATGTTGAATCATCCTTGTATACCTGGTAGGAATCCCACTTGGTTATGGTGCATTATTTTTTTTTATATGATGCTGAATTTATTGGCTAGAATTCTGTTGAGAATTTTTGCATCTATATTCATGAGAGATACTGGTCTATAATTTTATTTTTTTGTAGTGTCTTTGCCTGGTTTTCGTGTAAGGGTTATGCTGGCTTCATAGAATGAATTCAGAAGTATCCCTTCCTTTTCTATGATCGAAATAGTTTGAGTAGTACTGGTATAAGCTCTTCTCTGAATGTTTGATAGAATTCTCCAGTGAAGCAATCTGAGCCAGGGCTTTTTTCTGTTGGGAGTTTTTTTCATTATGTGTTCAATCTCTTCTCAGTCTGTTCAGATTTTCAACATCAGTTTGTGTTAGTTTCGGTGGGTAGTGTGTTTCTAGAAATTTGTCTGTTTCCTCTAGGTTTTCAAATTTGAGTATAGTGTTTCATAGTACTCTGTTATGATCCTTTTTATTTCAGTTGAATCTGTTGTAATGACCCCCACTTTATTTCTTATTTGTGTTATTTGTGTCCTCTCCTGTTTTTCCTTTGTCAATTTGGTCACTGGTTTGTTGATTTTGTTGATCCTTTCATAGAACCAACTTTTGGTTTTGTTGATTCTATTGTTTTTCTATTCTCTAGTTCATTTATTTCTGCTCTGATCTTTAGTATTTCCTTTCTTCTGGTGGCTGTGGGCTTCTTTTGCTTTTCTCTATTTCTTCAAGTTGTGTAGCTCATCTTTTGATTTTGTCCCTTCTTTTTTGATGTGTGCATTTATTTCTATAAATTGACCTCTGAGCACTGCCGTTGCTGTGTCCCAGAGGTTTTGGTATGATGTGTTTTCATTCTCGTTTGATTCTAGGAATTTTCTGATTCCATCTTTGATTTCTTCTATTACCCAGTGGTTTTTAAACTGGGTGTTACTCAGTTTCCATGTAACTGGTTTTTTTTTCCTTGCTCTTCCTGTTGTTAATCTCTACTTTGATGGCACTGTGATCAGAGAAGATACTTTGTATCATCTCAATGTTTTGCATTTTGTTAAGGGTTGCTCTGTGCCCTAAGATGTGGTCTATTCTGGAGAACATTCCATGTGCATTGGAAAAGAATGTGTACTTTGCAGCTGTTGGGTGTAGTGTTCTATATATGTCTATGAGTACAAGTTGGCTGATTGTGGTCTTTAGATCTTCTGTATCTTTGCTGAGTTTCTTTCTAGATGTTCTGTCCTTTACCAAGGGTGGTATGTTGAAGTCTCCTACTATTATTGTGGAACTGTCAATTTCTCTATTTTGGAGCCCTGTCATTGGGTATATAGATATTTATTATGGTTATGTCTTCGTGATGGATCATCCCTTTAATCATTATATAATGCCCTTCTTTGTTTTTTATGGTGGATTTTGTTCTAAAGTCTATTTTATCTGAGATTAGTATTGCCACTCCTGCTCTTCTTTGGTAGCTGCTTGCTTTTTTTCACCCTTTGATTTTTAATAAATTTATGTCTTTGTTTCTAAAGTGTGTCTCTTGTAGACACCATATTAATGGATCCTGTTTTTTTAATCCATTCTGCCTATCTCTGTCTCTTTATGGGTGCATTTAGGCCATTTATGTTCAATGTAATTATTGATAGGTGTGAGTTTATTGCTGTCATTTTGAAGTGCTTTGTGTGTGGGGCTGACGTTTTTTTGGTCCCTCTTACTCTCCTGTGCTGAATTCCTTTTGTTTGTGGATTTATTTTTTTCATTTCTTTTGTTCGTGCAGATTTTGTGTTTACTGAGATTTTATGTTTTTCTTATTTTGATGAGTAGGTTTGTTAACTTTCTTTGTGGTTACGTTGAAATTTACCCTTATCTTCCTAAGTTTGAATTAGTCTTTTATTACTTGGTATTGCTTTGCCTTCCTCTCCTTTAGAAAGTTCTATACCTATACCATTTATTCCCTCTTTTATTGTTCTCACATTGTTGTCATTTACAGATTAGCCTCTCTGGTTCCCTGTTGTAAATCTTTTAGTTTTGATTAATCCTTGAGAGTTCATTTCCTAGGTTGGCTGGTGCTGTCTTGCATCCTAGATTCAGGCTGTAATCTGATGTTGTTTGTTCTCAAACCGAAGGACTCCTTTTAATAATTCTTGTAAATTTGGTTTGGTTTTTAAATATTCCCTTAATTTCTGTTTATCTGAAAATGTTCTAATTTCACTATCATATTTGAGCGAGAGTTTTGCAAGATATATTATTCTTGGTTGGCAATGTTTTTCTTTGAAGGTTTTATCTATGTCGTCCCGTTGCCTTCTTGCCTGCATGGTTTCTGCCAAGTCATCAGAACTTAGTCTTATTGTTTCCCCTCTATATGTGACTTTTCATTTTTCTCAAGCTGCTCTCAGGATTCTTTCTTTTTCTTTGGTTTTAGCAAGTGTGATTATAATATGCCTTGATGATTTTCTTTTGGGGTCTATCCTATATGGGGTTCGTTGAGCTTCTTGGATGGTCAGCTTTTCATCTTTCATGATATTAGGGAAGTTTTTGTCAGTAATTCTTCAATGATCCTCTCTGTGTTTTCTGTTTTCTCCCCCTGTTCTGGAACTCCGACCACTCACAAATTTTTGCTTTTGATTCTATCCTACATCGTGCTCAGGGTTTCATTTTTTTTTTTTTCATTCTTTTCTCTAATTTTTCCTCAAAGTGGTATCCAAGCATTTGTCTTCAATTTCACTGATCCTGTCTTCCATTGTTTCAAACCTGCCTCTCAGACCTTCTATGACACTGTCCATTTCTGAAATCTTGTTGTTTACCTTTTAGACTTCTAATTGCTGTTTTTGTATGATTTCTAGTTGTGAATTTATTTTGACATTTTGTTCCTGTATTATGTTCCTGAATTCTTCCATTCTTTTGTCTGTCTTTTCCATGATTTTGTCTGCCTTTTCTATGATTTCGTCTATTTTTTCCTCATTTTTGTCTGCTTTTTCCTTCAACTCTCGGACAACTCCGAATATTAGAGATTTGAATTCTCTATCAGGTAATTCCAGTGCCTTTTCTTCTACGAAAGTCATCTAGTATTTTACTTTGGACGCCTACTGGAACATCTTGTCCTTTTTTTAAATATGTTTTGATATTGTCTGCTGTCTTCGGGACATTCAGTAGTCATTTTCTTCATTTACTGATTGTAGATTTGTTTGTTTCTTCTTGTTTTTTTGTTTTACTTGGTTATGTCTGAGCAGACGGGCTGTGCATCCTTTGTTGTTTGCTTGTCTGTGGGCATGATACTTCTCATCATCTTGTCCAATGGGTAGGGCCAGTTGCTCAGCTATGGTGCAACAGGGCAGGTCTAGCGGGGGCTCTGTCTCCTGCTGGGAGCTCCGTGAAGCTGCTTTCCCGTACTCCCTGTCCACCAATCTCCGAAAGGAGTCCAAGATGGTGAATCCGTGCTGCATTAGCTGATAGGGGACCTCTACTCTGTATCTGTCCTTGCCCTCTGTTCTCTGTCAGTTTCTTATTCCATTTGGTGCTTGGTTGAGTTCTTTATCTTTTCATTTGATGTTTAGGCTTCCAGGACTGATGTTTATCTCTGTTTTACTTAGTTTTTTGGGTCTTTGCTGTGGAGGGACAGCGTAGTGCTTCTCTCTATAGCGCCATGTTGGCTTCACCTCTCGGATACCTTTAACAAAGAGAAATTTATTCTCTCACAGTCTAGTAGGCTAGAAGTCCAAGTTCAGTGTATTAGCTCCAGGAGGAGGCTTTCTCTCCCTCTCGGTTCTGGAGGAAGTTCCTTGTCATCAATCTTCCCTAACAGATGGTCTAGGAGCTTCTCTGTGCAGGAACCCCGGGTCCAAAGGATGCCCTCTGCTCCTGGAGCTGCTTTCTTGGTGATATGAGGTTCCCAAGTCTTTGCTCACTTCTCTCTTTTATATCTCAAAAGAGATTGGCTTAAGATACAATCTAATCTTATAGATTGAGTCCCGCTTCATTAACATAACTACTGCTAACTCCACCTCCTTAACATCATAGAGATAGGATTTACAACACATAGGAAAATCACATCAGATGACAAAATGGTGGAAAATCACACAATACTGGGAATCATGGCCTAGCCAAGTTGATACACATATTTTTGGGGGACACAATTCAATCGATGACATGTGCAAAGGCTGGACAATGAATAAAGAAGACTGAAGAAGAACTGATGCCTTTGAATTATAGTGTTCGTGAAGAATGTTGAATAGACCATGGACTGCCAAAAGAACAAATAAATCCACCTTGGAAGAAGTCCAACCAGAATACTCCTTAGAGGCAAGGATGGTGAGACTTCGTCTCATATACTTTGGACATGTTATCAGGAGGGACCAGTTCCTGGAGAAGGACATCACGCTTGGTAAAGTAGACGGTCAGTGAAAAAGAGGAAGACCCTTAATGAGACGGATTGACACAGCGACTGCAACAAAGGGCTCAAGCATAACGATTATGAGGATGGCGCAGGACGGGGCAGTGTTTCGTTCCATTGTACTTAGGGTTGCTATGAGTCAGAACAAACTCCATGGCACCTAACAACAACAACAACTCAATGGGCCGGCTGGACCCCATGGTGGTAGGGGGAAAGTGGCGGCACTCAACTGACAAAGACAAGGTGGGAGTGGTTATCATAATGAACAGCTGAGTCAAAGCAGTAACCCGACTAGCTTGACTCGTATAGACTTATGGCATTGGCTACTTAGTCATGGTGTCCCTAGGAGTGAAACAGACAGGAAATCTACTAGTCACTTGATCTGTACAAGCAGAAGAGTTCTAGGTCAAATGAACAGCACTCTAACTTGAACTGCTGGAATAGAGTCATGGCCCTTCAATCAATTTCCAGACTTGAGCCAGTTTACAGATTCCCAACCCCTTGACAGAAGGGGAGGCTGAGTCCCCTTGAGGAAGGACCTCACTACACTGCCAAAAATTTATACCGTTAATCTTTTTCCCAGCCTTCCCCAAAGGGATCTATGGCATTTTACGAGAGTGACTGTTCACTGGGGAAAAGGAAATAATCAGACTTCGGGTCTTACTGGATACTAGCTCTGAACTGACACTAATTCCAGGAGATTCAAAACATCACTGTGGCCCACCAGTCAAAGTGGGGGCATGTGGAGATCAGGTTACTAATAGAGTCTTAGCTCATGTCCATCTCATAGTATGCGCAACAGTCCCCTAACACACCCTGTAATGATTTCCCCAGTTCCAGAAGCATAATCGGAATAGATAGACTTAGCAACTGGCAGAGCTCCCACACTGGCCTCCTGACAAATAGAGTAAGGGCTATTATGGTGGAAAAAGCTAAGTGGAAGCTATTAGAACTGCCCCTACCTAGAAAAATAGTAAACCAAAAGCAATACTGCATTCCTGGATGGACTGCAGAGATTACTGCCACCATCAGGACTTGAAGGATGCAGGGGTGGTGATTCTCACCACATCTCCATTCAACTTGCCTATTTGGCCTGTGCAAAAAACAGGTGGATCTTGGAGAATGATAGTGGATTACTGAAAGCTTAACCAGGTGGTGACTCCAATTGCAGCTGCTGTTCCAGATGTGGTTTTATTGCTTGAGCAAATTAATACATCTCCTGGTACTTGATATGCAGTTGTTGATCTGGCTAATGTCTTTTTCTCCATACCTGTTTCCTCAGTTGGCAAGGCCAGCAATACACAGTTACTGTACAATACACCTTTACTTTACAGGAATCTTGTTTGTCTTTCCTTTCCACAAGACATCACACTGGTCAATTATATTGATTACGTCATGCTGATTGGACCTAGTAAGGAAGAAGTGTCAATGACTCTGGACTTACTGGTAAAACATTTGCATGCTACACCAAAAATCTGTTGCCATCGAGTCGATTCTGACTCATAGTGATCCTACAGGACAGAGGAGAACTGCCTCATAGGGTTTCCAAGGAACAGCTGGTGGATTTGAACTGCCCACCTTTTTTGGTTAGCAGCTGAACTCTTAACCACTGCACCACCAGTGGGAAATTAATCTGACAAAAATTCAGGCACCTTCCACCTCAGTGAAATTTCTAGGGCTCCAGTGGTGTGGGCCATGTTGAGATATTCCTTCTAAAGTGAAATATAAGTTATTACATCTGGCCCCTCCCACAACTAAAAAGGAGGCACAACACTTGGTGGGCCTCTCTGGATTTTGGAGGCAACATATTCCTCATTTGGGTGTGGTACTCTGGCCTATTTATTAAGTGACTCGAAAAGCTGCTAGTTTTGAGTGGGGACCAGAACAAGAAAAAGCTCTGCAACAGGTTCAGGCTGCTGTGCAAGCTGCTCTGCCACTTGAGCCATATGATGCGGCTGATCCAATGGTGCCTGAAGTACCAGTGGCAGATAGAGATGCTGTCTGGAATCTTTGGCAGGCCCCTATTGGTGAATCACAGCGCAGACTCTTAGGATTTTGGAGCAAAGCTCTGCCATCCTCTCCTTTTCAGAAACAGCTTGTCATGGTTTGAATTATGTCCCCCCAAAAATGTGTGTAAATCAGTTTGGCTGGGCCATGATTCCTGGTACTGTGTGATTTTCCTATATGTTGTAAATCCTGCCTCTATGATGTTAATGAGGGAGGATGGGTGGCAGTTGTGTTAGTAAGGCAGGACTGGATCTACAAGACTGGATTGTGTCCTGAGGCAGTCTCTTGAGATATAAAAGACAGAAGTGAGCAGTGAGAGAGGGGGACCTCATACCATCAAGAAAGCAGTGCCAGGAGCAGAGCGCGTCCTTTGGACTGGGGTCCCTGCACTGAGAAGCTCCTAGTCTGGGGGAACACTGATGAGAAGGCCGAGAGAGAGAAAGCCTTCCCCTGGAGCTGACACCTTGAATTTGGACTTTTAGCCTACTTTCACTATGAGGAAATAAACTTCTCTTCATTAAAACCATCCACTTGTGGTATTTCTGTTGTAGCAGCACTAGATGACTAAGACACAGCTTTTAGCTTGTTACTGGGCTTTAGTAGAGACTAAATGCTTAACCATGGGACACCAAGTCACCATGTGGCCTGAGCTGCCCATTGTGAACTGGGTGTTGTTTGACCCAGAGAGACATGAAGTCAGACGCGCATAGCAGCACTCCATCATTAAATGGAAGTGGTATACATGAGATCAGGCCTGAGCAGGACCTGAAGGCACAAGTAAGTTGCATGAAGAAGTAGCCCAAATGCCCCCAGTCTCCACTCCTGTCACATTATCTGCTGTCTCCCAGTCTGCACCTATGGCCTTATGATCAGTTGACTGACGAAGAGAAAACTCATGCCTGGTTTTCAGATGGTTCTGCGTGATATGCAGGCACCACTCGAAAGTGGACAGCAGCAGCACTGCAGCTCCTTGCTGGGACCTTCCTGAAGGACAGTGGTGAAGGGAGATCCTCCCAATGGGCAGAACTTCGAGTACTGTACCATGTTGTTCACTTTACTTGGAAGGAGAAATGGCCAGATGGGTGACTGTACTCATGGGCTGTGGCCAACAGTATGGCTGGATAGTCAGGGATTTGTAAGGAACATGATTGGAAAACTGGTGATGGGGGTATGGAGAAGAGGTATGTAGACAGAACTCTCTGAATGGGCCAAAGAAGTGAAAGACATTTGTGTCTCATGTGAATGCTCACCAAACGGTGACCTTGGCAGAGGAGGATTTTAATAATCAAGTAGATAAGATGAAGTGTTCTGTGGAAATCAGTCATCCTCTCTCCCCAGCCACTCCCATCATTGCTCAATGGGCTCAGGAACAAAGTGGCCATGGTGGAAGACATGGAGGTTATGCATGGGCTCAGCAACATGGACTTCCACTCACCAAGGCCAGCTTGGCTACAGCCACTGCTGAGCGTCCAATCTGCGAGGAGCAGAGACTAACACTGAGTCCCCAATACGGCACCACTCCTCGAGGTGATCAGCCAGCAACCTGGTAGCAGGTTGATTATACTGGACCACTTCCATCATGGAAAGAGCAGCATTTTGTTCTTACTGGAACAGACACTCTGAATACAGATTTGCCTTCCCTGCATGCAATGCTTCTGCCAAAACTACCATCCATGGACTTACAGAATGCCTTATCCACCACCATGGTATCCCACACAGCATTGCCTCAGATCAAGGGACTCACTTCATAGCGAATGAAGTGTGGCAGTGGGCCCATGCTCACGGAATTCACTGGTCTTACCATGTTCCCTATCATCCTGAAGCAGCTGGCTTGATAGAACGATGGAATGGCCTTCTCGAGACACAATTACAGCACCAGCTAGGTGGCAATACCTTGCAGGGTGGGGCAATGTTCTCCAGGAGGCTGTATATGCTCTGAACCACTGTCCAATATATGGTGTTGTATCTCCCATAGCCAGGATTCATGGGTCCAGAAATCAAGGGGTGGAAATGGGAGTGGCACCACTCACAATTACCCCTAGTGACTCAGTCACAAGATTTTTGCTTCCTGTCCCCGCGACATTTTGCTCTGCAGGTCTCGGGGTCTCAGTTCCAAAGGGAGGAATGCTCCCACCCGGAGACACATCACTGATTCCACTGAACTGGAAGCTAAGAATGCCACCTGGCCACTTTGGGCTCCTTATTCCTCTGGATCAACAGGCAAAGAAGGGAGTTACCATACTGGTTGACGTGACTGACCCTGATTACTAAGAGGAAATTGGACTGATACTAAATGATGGAGGTAAAAAAGAGTATGTTTGGAATACAGGAGATACCTTAAGACGTCTCTTAGTACTACCATGTCCTGTGATTAAAGTCAACGGAAAACTAAAGGAACTCAAGTCCGACATGACTACTAATGACCCAGATCCTTCAGGAATGAAGGTTTAGGTCACCCCACCAGGCAAAGAACCATGATCAGCTGAGGTGCTTGCTGAGGGTAAAGAGAATATGGAATGGGTGGTGGAAGAAGGCAGTTCTAAATACAAGCTACGACCACGTGACCAGTTGCAGAAACAAGGACTGTAATTGTTATTCAGTATTTCTTCCTTGTAAATGTGCATCAAATATTCTTGTTTTGTTCACTTACTGTAAACAGGGATAGTGCATTTTTGGTTGTACACGTTAGTTTTATCATGCCAGGTGCAAATATGGCTTTATAATTGTCTTTATTTAGAGACTGTATGGTTTAGGGAGTTGTGTATGGGTGCCAAGTAGACATGGGGTGGACTGTGATGGTTAAGATTGTGTCAACTTGTCTGGAACATGATTCTCAGTGGTTTGGCAGTTATGATGTAGTTTGGCAGCTATGTAATGATGTAATCACCTCCATAATGATATCTGATATAATGTAATCATTTCCATGATGAGATCTGCTATGAGCAGACAATGAGTTGAAAAGGAATTTCCTTCGGGGTGTGGCATACATCAAATATATGTGGACTTCTAGCAAAACTAGCTGGCTTTTGCTTGCTCTGGATTCTGCAGCTGGTTCCTCACCTGACTTCCAGTTCTTAGGACTTGAGCTAGTAGCTTACCTGCCAATCTTGAGATTCATCAGCTTCCACAGCCTGTGAGCCAGCTGTCTTACTTGCCGATTTTGCTTTTCTAGAGAGACCAGCCTAAGACAGAAGGCCATTTCCTGGCTTCCTAGCCATGGTTCTTCCATACTAGGAAGATAACGTCCCCCTCCCAATCATTTTACCCATCTAAAAGTCAACCATTAGTCCTTCAGTAAAGCAAAGAGTCCTCAAGGTGAGGTTACTCAGATACCAGCCATTCAGGTCTGCTGTAGGTATCCATCTGATCTAGTCAGGTTCTCTAAAAGTCATCTCAGTTTTACCCCCTTTGGCCACTGATAAAATTTAATTGAGAGAAGATTATTCCCTTGTTCCTAGTCTCACAAGGTATCAGCATAGCAAAACCTTTAAGGGACTTTAGGTTCAACCACTGTACTCCAGTCCAGCAATGCTTCCCCCTTAACCTACAATTTCACAGTTACTGCTTCTACAATTACAGCTTTTACAATCACAGTTAACCCTGATAACAATCAACACTCACAACTGAATCATATCATCCTATCAGCATTGTCTTAGTTAGCTAGTGCTCCTATAACAGAAATACCACAAGTGGATGACTTTAACAAAGAGAAATTTATTCTCGCACAACTTAGGAGGCTAGAATCCCAAATTCAGGGCACCAGCTCCAGGAGAAGGCTTTCTTTCTCTGTTTACTCTGGGGGAAGGTCCTTGTCATCAAACTTCCCCTGGTCTAGGAGCTTCTCTGCACAGGCACCCCAGATCCAAAGGACACCCTTTTCTCCTGGCTCTTCTTTCTTGGTGGTATGAGGTCCACTCTCCTCTCTGCTCTCTTCTCTCCTTTATATCTCAAAAGAGATTGATTCAGGATACAACCTAATCCTGCAGATTGAGTCTTGCTTCATTAACATAATTGCCTCTAATCCTGCCTCACTGACATCATAGAGGTTAGGATTTACAACCCATACGATAATCACATCAGATCACAAAATGGTAGACAACCACACAATACTGGGAATCATGGCCTAGCCAAGTTGATGTATTTTTTTGGAGACATAATTTAGTCCATGACAAGCATCTTCCCCCACCCTCTTTTCCCCAGACCTACCAGGAAAAGAAAAAACTATTCAGTGGGGATCCTCCCTTGTCCCCCTCATTTTGAGTGTAAGTGTGTAAGCCAGCTACTTCATGCCTTTATCTCACCCCCTTTTTAGACAGCCAATGTTTAAATTGCCCATCCCTACCAAACCAGTAGTCTCAGGAGACAAGCATGTTCCTTGGTCTGAAGAATCTTCTGTTTCAGTTGGAACTTTGAGCATCGGCATCCATAAGCAAAGTCCAGTCCAGAGCAAGCCATCAGATTGCAGCAATTTACACCAGCTCACAGTGTCACACCTCTTTATCTTCATTCAGCCAGGTTCTGGTCAGCTCATCCCTAGCCATTCAACTAGGTCAATGGGTATCAGTCATTGACTCGGGAGTCCACACACCTCCCTGTACTTCAGAGTAGCCAGTCCCTTCTCTCTCATCCTGAGGCCCTGTGGGCTAGGTCAATGGGCACTACCCATAGGCTCAAGAGTCCCCAGAACTCCCTGCACTTCAGACCCCAGCCAGCCTTTCTCTCTCTCTCTCATCCCTAGCCTCCGTGGCCTAAGTCAATGGGTGCCAATGGAACGTGTCCAAAATCATCCTGTCTCTCCACTGCTGCACCTCCTCCACTTCCACTCATCAAGTGGACCCAGGAGGTCACCACAAGCGAGCATGCTAGGCTGCTATTTGCCAGCTCCCTTTAACTTCCAGTCCCGGAAGAGGGTTCTTCCGATGGGCACTGACTTTTCCTGCCTCAATGCATCCTAAGGCAAACCTCTTGCTCAAAATTCAAAAAGTGAAACAGTGATTTTTTTTCTCTGCAAGTCCTTCCTTAAATGCAAATTTCCTGCTCTACCAGCAGTTCTGAGTGGGTCTGCAAGTCTTTTCAAATGCAAATTTACTAACTCTGAAGGTTTTGGGTGGGGCTCAGGTTTTCGACCTAAGCCCCTAATACTCTATACACAAAGCTACTGCATTCATACCAAAGCCTGTGTTTCTTCTGGGCAAATCCTAGTTCCCCTTTTGGCATATCCAATCAATTATTGTTGGCTTAAGGTGGAGTTACATGCTCTGTATTATCTATAATACCCAATATTCATTTCCATCATACATGTAGGTCTGTTTTCCAACTTTAGGTAGGAGAAACATTCAATATCCATAGTACATTTAAATAAACACATAACTCTTAAAAATATTCCAGTTTCATCTTCTCTTCTCCACACCTTGATTATCTTCCCATTCATATGCATGTGGCTTTGGGCTTCTGACTGGGTGCAATCAGAAGACCCTGACCCCCTATCAATCATCTTGCTTAACCAGACTGGCTTTTGCCCCAAGTCACTCCAGATGTGGCTCTTCTCCTCTCAGCTGCAGCATAACATCTGTTACTCTCCTTTAAGCCATTACAGGTAACAACAACCAAAGTTGTTATACTAAATAGGATGAAAAATAATAGAACCTTAATTTGTGCAAGGGAGAAAAGGATGTTTCCAAAGAATGCAGCATATATGGGATGAGCTCAAAGCAGAAATAAGATTATCATAAAAGATGGTGAATTGAGGAAGTATATTTCAAGATAGAGAAAACTATGTATAACCATCTAAGAATCAAAAGTTTCACTTCCCATGCTCCTTCATTCTTTCTCTTACAAAGTTCCATGCTTCCATGAGTCTGGAATCACGGCAACGAATCTAACTTCTAATGCCAGCTATAAAAATGGTACAGTGGCAAGGGCATCTGACCTCCTCTAACTTCACAAGGGGAGGGAGAATCAAGATCAACAGGCCAAGGCTGATTCCTATGATGCGGAGGTCAGACATACCTCCTCACTCCAAAATTTTTACCATTTCTGACACCAGCCATCCCTCCCACGGCACTCTCTACTTCTCTGTTGGGCTCAACAATTCGTTGCAATGGCCACATAGAACTTACAGACCTTACTCACAGTTACGGGGTTTATTAGAGAAGTAACAGGTTACAATTCAGGATCACCAACCACTCAGGATACAGTTCTTTGATCAGGACAGCCTCTTCTCACTCGTGCCCGCAGGCAGCCTCTCCCTGGCTCTCGGTCCCTCAGCACGGCTTCTGCCCTGCTCAGGCAAGTGTTACAAAGCTATTTAGCTCCACCAATAAGTGCCCAGGGGCACCCCACTCCGCCAGTAAGCTATGGCCCAAAGGCGCTTGGCTCTCGCTCCATGGGTCAGCAAGCCTAGTTCCGCCAAGTGCCCAGAGGCACCTCACTCCACAGCAAGCCTCCTGCCTGAAGCTCCTTAGCTTTCTTGCTCTGTGGGCTGACAAGCCCACTACATCGTCTCCAGCCAGTATCCTGGTTCTCTGCCTCTGCTACCGCCGTTTCTCTGCTGCTGCTTCTCGCCGTCTCTCACCAACTCCAGTGTTACAGCTTTCTCTGTCTCCTGGGTCTAAGAGGTTCTCAGTTCAGAAATCCTAGGTCCAAAGGACGTGCTCCACTCCTAGCTCTTCTTTCTTGGTAGTACTGAGGCCTCCCTGTTCTGTCTCTGGGATGGCTCATTTTAATCCTAGTGTGATGGCAAAGCTAACCGATCCCCTCGTTACGGTTCTGTACACTTTATTTGCATGGTCCCCACAAGGGTTCCAAACACCTTATTTGCATTATTAGCAAGCTGTCCAAGCCCCTTGGTAGGCCAAAAGCACCTTATTTGCATAGTCCCACACAATCACAGGGTGGAGAGTTACAACACCATGGCGACAAAGGTCATATAAAAGTGATCCACTGCACTGCACATGTTTCTTTTTACTTTTTCTTTAATGTGGCTACTAGAAAATTTAAAATTACATATGTGACTCTATTTTATGATTCCCATTATATTTCTATTGGACAGCATTGCACTACATCAATGTTGACTGGTTCAAAGTTCTTCTAATACACTAAAAAATATTAGAACTAAGTAGAAAGTTCATCAGTGTTTTTCAATCTGACATTTGGAGCCAGGTAATTCTTTGTTCTGCGGTGTTGTCCTGTGAATTGTAGGCTGTTTAGCAGCACTCCTGGTCACTACCCATTAGATGCCAGCAGCATCCACTTCCTTAGTTGTGAGACCCCAAAATGTCTCCAGACACTGCCAACAGTTCGCTGGGAGACAAAATCATTACCCCCTACCTCTAGGATGAGAACCACTGCTCTAGACCCCTCTGAGAGGTAACCATGTTCCCCTGTGAGAGGTGGGTGGAGGGAAGAAAATCAGCAGCCCTGGTGTTGGCTCTGTGGGCCTAGGAAGGGGACCAGAGGTGGCCATTTTAGGGTTTCACTGAACAGAGGCCTGACCTGCTATCCTTGCCCACCCCACTGGCTCTGAGTCTGTGTGACATTGGAGGAGAAATGCTGAGAGGGTTCCTGAGGAGTAGCCTTGGTTGCTGAAGGAAAGGAGCACTCTCAGAGACAGCGGGTTGCTTCTGCTCCTCCTCAGGCAGAAGCATCCACAACAGAAGGGAGGCCCAGGGCCCTACAGCTGCACTGTGTGCAGAGGGGAGCAAAGGCAAGGGCAGCAGCCTGGAAAGGCACCAGGGCTCTTGGCTAGGAAAGAATGGAAGCCCTCCTTTTGGGACTGTGTGAGTCCCAGGGTTTCCTGAAGGATCTAGGTGTCACTAAGGTGTCACCAGTTGCACAGTGGTTAAGCACTCAGCTGCTAACCGCAAGGTCAGCAGTTCCAACTCACCAGCCGCTCTGCAGCAGAAAGATGTATCAGTCTGCTTCCATAAAGATTACAGCCTTGGAAACCCTATGGGACAGTTCTACTCTGTCCCATAGGGTCACTATGACTTGGAATTGGCTCAACGACAATAGGTATAAAGTGACACTGTCTGCAGCTCAAAGGTGTGAAGCACTTATACCTGCAACTATCATCTCAGTACCTCCTTCTCCGCTTTCCTGGGACTTGACACGATGTTTGGCATGTAGAAATCAAAGTGCAGTTGAAGAAGGAAAAGAGGGAAGGAGAGAATGGAACTTGCCATTTACCATTTTGCAATTTGAGAGATAGTGCATGAAAACAGACACAGGGACCAGAATTACGAACTCTCAGAGACTGAGAATAGGGAGCGATCTAAGGTTTATCTGGTCTACCCCATGCAACAGTCCCTACAGTAGGCTTAACAGAGGTCAGTGGATTGAAACACTGTCATCCAGGCACAAAGGAGCTCTCTGCTCTTCAGGGCAGCCCATCCCATGTGGGACAGGCATACCTGGGTCAGAGTTCTAATTGACTGAAAAATATGAGAACTAAATAGAGGGATCATCAGTGTGACTAGAGACAAGATCAACATATCAAAATGCTTATCTTTCCTATACACTTAGCAATAAGCAATTAGAAAATGTAATAGAAAAATATCTCATGTACAATGGTCAACTCAGACTATAAAATATCTTAGAATAAATTTAATGAGAAATATCCAAGTCCTATATGAGGAACACAATAAAACTTTAGTGAAGGACATAAAAGAAGGTCTGAATAAATGGAGTGATATATCGTGGTCTGGGATAGGAAGGCTCAGTAATATGAAGATGTCAATTCTCCTCAAATTAAATCTATAAATGCAATGCATTCCCAATCAGAATCCTAAAGAGATTTTTATAGAACTTGACAAGCTGATTTGAAAGCTCATCTAAAAGAGTAAACAACCAAGAACAACCAAGAACATTTTGAAAAAGAAGAAAAATGAGATGGGATTTGATCTACCAGATATCAAAATGAACTATAAAGCTAAAGTTATTAAAACAAGGTAGAACTGATGGATCAAATGAACAGAACAAAGTATCCAGAAACCAAGCTATGGGGATTATGGGAATGGAACATATTGCAAAAGTGGCATTTCAAATCAGTGAGGAAAGGATGGACTATTCCATATATTAAAAAACAGTATGGTATGATTGTTTATCTATTTGGAAAATAAAATAATAATAATTTTATTTTTAATATTACAAACATTAATTAATTTTATTATATTTCACATCCTGCCCAAAAGTAAATTCCACATTGATTAACAATCTAAACATCTTTTATCAACGAGTATATTTTAATCTTGGGATAAGGAACGCCTTCCTCAGAAAGACATGAAATCCAGAAACCATAAAAGAAAAGTTAGGTAGATTTGATTATCTAAAATTAAGTATTCTTCTATGTCACTTACCTAAAAAGCAAATGAGATTGTGAGAAAATATTTACAGCACATATGGTAGATAAGGGGCTGTTATCTTACAAATCAATAAGAAAAAGACAACCTAAGAGAAAAATGGGCAAAGGATATGAACAGGCAATTCAAAGAAGAGAAAGTACAAATAGAAACTTATGAAATCATAATCAACCCCATTTATAATCAGAGAATGCAAATTAAAACGATAGCTATATAGCCAGTACTAGGCAGATATGCAAAATGGGCACTCTTTGGTGGGACTGACATACATTTGTATAAAAAATTTTAGGATAATTTAAAAGAATGTTTCTCCACCCAGCAATTTTGATTTTAGAAGCATTTCCCACACATGCAAAAATGTCTGTGCATGATCCCCATGACTCTTCCTAGTGCCTGGCAACACTCAAATGTGTTGACTTCTTAAGGTGAGGAGTCCAGCAGGAATCCAGCTCTCCAGAGGTGGTCACAGCTGTGCAGAGCTCACTGAAATGCTCACCTTCTTTGATTTGTACACCATACTTCTAGTAACTTAACCTTCTATGACATGGCCCTACCACCCTGCTGCCATGTATTAAGATCACAGCCAACGGGGCTTTTTCACAGGATAATGGGTCAACTTGTATCTGCCCATCCTGTGCCAAGATTCTACCTCTGCAGGATTACCCCTTTTCTACTCCTACTGCCAGTGCCTCAATTCAGGTCCTCTTTACCTTGTTCTGGTCTATAGATATTGATCGAAGCAGGTTACCTCCAATCCATGCCCCAGATGGCCCCCATCGATATCCATCTAAAGCAAAACTGTGATCATGTCCCTCCCATGCTCAAAGCCCTCAGGGGGACCCCTCTGGGGAAATTCCAAATGCTGCAGTGTGGGGTTGAGAGGACATAGGTGGCAATCTCTTCCAGTAGGTTGGCCAGGTAACTATCTTCCAAATTTCTTGGCATTGACAAGTGAGCACTGACTGGAAGAGATCCATATTTATGCCTATTCCAAGAAACGTGATCCAACCGAACACGGAAATTATCAAACAATATCATTCATATCACACACAAGTAAAATTTTGCTGAAGATCATTCAAAAGCAGCTGCAGCAGTATATCAACAGGAAACTGCCAGAAATTCAAGCCAGATTCAGAAGAGGATGTGGAAGCAGGGATATCACTGCTGATGTCAGATGGATCCTGCCTGAAAGCAGAGAATACTAGACAGATGTTTACCTGTGTTTTATTGACTATGCAAAGGTATTCGACTGTGTGGATCATAATAAATTATGGATAACATTGCGAAAAATGGGAATTCCAGAACACTTGGTTATGCTCATGAGGAACCTGTACACAGATCAAGAGGCAGTCTTTTGAACAGAACAAGGGGATACTGCATGGTTTAAAGTCAAGAAAGGCGTGTGTCAGGGTTGTATCCTTTCATCATACCTATTCAATCTGTATGGTGAGCAAATAATCCGAGTAGCTGGACTATACGAAGAAGAATGGGGCATCAGAATTGGAGGAAGACTCATTAACAACCTGCATTATGCAGATGACACAACCTTGCTTGCTGAAAGTGAAGAGGACTCGAGTACTTTCTGAAGGAGATCAAAGACCACAGCCTTCAGTATGGATTACACCTCAACATAAAGAAAACAAAAATCCTCACAACTGGACCAATAAGCAACATCAGGATAAATGGAGAAAAGATTGAAGTTGTCGAGATTTCATTTTACTTGAATCCACAATCAACACCCATGAAAGTAGCAGTCAAGAAATCAAAAGATGCATCGCGTTGGCCAAATCTGCTGCAAAAAGACCTCTTTAAAGTATTGAAAAGCAAAGATGTCACCTTGAAGACTAAGGTGCACCTGACCCAAGCCATGGTGTTTTCAATCACCTCATATGCATGTGAAAGCTGAATGATGAATAAGGAATACGGACAAAGAACTGACACCTTTGAATTGTGGTGTTGGAGAAGAATACCGAATATACCATGGACTGCCAAAAGAACAAACAAATCCGTCTTGAAAGAAGTACAACCAGAATGCTCCTTAGAAGCAAGGATGGCAAGACTACGTCTCTCATAACTCTCGACATGTTATCAAGAGGGATCAATCCCTGGAGAAGGACATCATGCTTGGTAAAGTAGAGGGCCAGCAAAAAATAGGAAGACCCTCAACAAGACAGACTGACACAGTGGCTTCCAGCAATGGGCTTAAGCATAACAACGACTGTGAGGATGGCACAGAACCGGGTAGTATTTCGTTCCGTCGTACATAGGGTCGCTACGAGTCAGATCTGACTTGATGGCATCTAACAACAACAATAGGTGGCAACGCCAGGCCCTTTACACAGATTATCTCCTTCAATCATTACAATAATCCTACAAGGCAGGTATTATTATTATCCCCATTTATAGAGTTGAGGAAACTGATGCTCCAAAGATGAAGTAACTTGCTCAAGATTCCACAACTAAGCAAGTGAAGGAGCCAGACTTCAGAACAGGTGTTACTTCCACAGCCTATGGTGAGGACCACATAGGTCTATGGTAACCTTGGGTACAGAGCAGGGTAGGGGAGGGGGTTTTACCTTTCTTTTTATGCCCAACCACACTGTCCTTCTTTTGTTTGTTTGTTTACTATGAACATGTTGTCCTTTTAAATTTTAAGAAACGCTTTTTTCTTTTTACATTTTAAATTCTTAGCACAGGACCTGACAAAAAAATTAGTAAGTAGCACTATATAAGTGTTCTACCACCCATCTGTCGGTTTGTCATACTGTGGTTGCATGTGTGTTCCTGTGATTCTGGAAGCTATGCCACCAGCATTTCAAATACTAGAAGGGTCACCCATGGTGGATGTCATGGTTTGAATCATGTCCCCCAAAAAAATGTGTGTATCAATTTGGCTGGGCCATGATTCCCAGAATTGCATGGTTGGCCTCCATTTTGTGATTGTAATTTTATGTTAAAGA
>NW_004444042.1:9790025-9830624 GCF_000243295.1 Trichechus manatus latirostris
AATTTGGCTGGGCCATGATTCCCAGAATTGCATGGTTGGCCTCCATTTTGTGATTGTAATTTTATGTTAAAGAGGATTAGGGTGGGATTGTAACACCACCCTTACCCAGGTCACATCCCTAATCCAATGTATAGGGAGTTTCCCTCGGGTGTGGGCTGCACCACCTTTTATCTCTCAAGAGATAAAAGGAGAGGGAAGCAAGCAGAGAGTTGGGGGCCTCATACCACCAAGAAAGAAGCACCGGAAGCAGAGCATGTCCTTTGGACCCAAGGTTCCTGCGCAGAGATGCTCCTAGTCAGGGGGAAGACTGATGATGACAAGGAGGACCTTCCTCCAGAGCCAACAGAGAGAGAGAGCCTTCCCCTGGAGCTGATGCCCTGAATTTGGACTTCTAGTCTACTAGACTGTGAGAAAATAAATTTCTCTTTGTGAAAGCCATCCACTTGTGGTATTTCTGTTGGAGTAGCACTAGATGACTAGGAGAGTGGACAAGTTTCAGCAGAGCTTCCAGACTAAGAAAGGCTAGGAAGAAAGGCCTGGTGATCTACTCCCAAAAATTAGCCAATGAAAACCCTACAGATCACAACAAAGTGCTGTCCAATACAGTGACCGAAGATGAGCCCCCTAGGTTAGAAGGCACTCAAAATACACAGTGGCTGCAACAATGGACCAGACAATACCAAGAAATTGTTAAGATGACACAGGACTGGGCAAGATTTCATTCTGCCCTACATGGGGTCACCATGAGTTGGAACCAACTCAATGGGAACTAACAACAACAACAATATAAATGGTAGTCTCAGAGCTGTCATTGTCAAACAGTGTTTCTTAAAACATCGCTTATTTTGTTGCTCAGCAGCTATCTCAAACTACCAAAAAACAATACACAAACATGGACTTAGGAAACATTTGCTGAGAAGGTATTAAGTGCAAGGCAGAGGACCAGACACCTTGGGAGATTCAGAAATGTGCCATTTTTCATCCTTCAGGAGCAAGGAAAAGGAAATACTGAGAAAATGGACCAAATAAAGAGTGGTCAGGAATTGGGTGGGTTCAGCAGTGAAGGCTCCTTGGCAGGGGTGGATGTACTAGGAAGCAAACAAAGCCTAAGCCTCAGGGTCCTTCACTTGAATGAAGAACCAGTGCTCTCATGGTCAGATGTTTCTTGCAAATTTTACAAAAGAAATATATTTTAAGCGCAAAAGCTTGAGTTCCTTGTCTTTCTTCATGCTAATTCTCTTGGCGTCACACTCCCCTCGGGATGGGTTGTACAGGAACAGATGTGGATGTGTTTAAGGATCTGGGTAAAGGCAAGTTGCGTTGGGGATCCATTTAATTTAGGTGTAGTGATTCTCAGTCACTCTCATGTATAGATGAGTTATTGCTAGCCTTCCTGGTTATAGGATTGCCTTTCAGGAATGCTCCTGCCTCCTGCTGCAGTATATCCCGTCTTTTCTCATTATTAGTGTGGGAGCAACACTCTTTTCAGCTTTTCACATCCCAGGTGAAGTGGAAATCCTCCTTACTGTCCTTTAAGCCTTCCTTTCACCTTCTACCCACCACCCATACCCAAGCTAGTGCTACATGTTTTAGGCAACATTCCACTTCCAGGTACCAATTTTTCTTCTTGTTACCTACTGCTGCAAAACAAATACCCCCAAACTTGGTGGCTTCAAACAAAAAATGTATTGATTTTTCATGGTTCCATGGGTTGACTGGTCTCTGCTAGGCTGTTCTTGCTTGGGATCTTGAGTGTGATTACAGTCTGCAAGGGCAGAGGTCATCTGAAGGTTTGACTGGCCTGGATGATCAAGATGGGGCTTGCTCACGTGGCCAGCAGATGATTCTGGCTGTGAGCTACGAGGTCCGCAGAGGCTGTGGGCCACAGCAGTACTTGTAGCCTCTCCATGTGACTTGGGCATCTCACCACATGATGGATGGTGCAGTACAATGTATTTCTCTTATACGTGGCCTTCCTGGCCTTAGGTTTATAATTCTGCCAAAATGATTGGCTAGGTCAAAATCTTGCAAAGGGATTGTTCAGTCTACTATGCAAATTGAGTGACTGTGGTCTACTGAGAGGACTGGTCAGTTTGTGGTCTGGCTGGGAGGGTCATGCCTTGAAATTGAATGTAAGAGCCAATCCCACAGAGGTTGAAAGGGATCTCTATACCATCAAGAAGAGCCTGAGTGGAGCATATCCTTTGGACCCGGGGTCCCTGCAGTAAGAACCTCCTAGACACAGGAGAGAGAGCACCATAACACTGAAGATGGTGTAAGATGATGAGAAATGGCAACAAGCACAGCAGAGCCCAGCAGGAGAGAAACAGCAGCAGCAGTACAAACAGCAGGAACCAGGAGATTGGCATGAGGCAGCTGCAGTGGGCTTGATGACTCACAGAGCGGGCGAGAGCTGTGTGCCTTTGGGCAGAAGGCTTGCTGGTGGAGTAGGGTGCCTCCAGGCACTTGTTGGCAGAGCTAAAGGGCTGTAACACTTGCCCGAGCAGGGCAGAGGCCAAGACAAGGGCCTGCCTATGGGCACAGCCGAGAAGAAGCCGAGAGCTGTCTTGGCTGGAATCTGCCCTGACTGAAGAACTATATTCTGTCTCCTGGGTTGTATCCTGTTACTTCCAGCTTGATCCTGGTCCCAACTTGCAGCCTGTTATTTCCCTAACAAACCACATAATCATGAGTATGATCTGTGAGTTCTGTGTGGCCACTGTAACTAGTTATTGAACCTAGCACAGAAGTAAAGAGTGCGGTGCGGGGGCGGGGACGGCTGGTGTCAGAAATGGTGAAGAAGTTGAGAGTGGAGGGATGTCTGACCTCCACCTCACAGGAATCAGCTTTGTGCTGATCTTAAGTCTCATCTCTCCTCTTGAAGTTAGATGGCTTCTGAAGTTAGGTTACAGGTGGGTTCTGAGAGCGAGCATCTCAAAAGCGAGAGCTCCAAGGGACAAAGCAGAAGCTGTAAGGTTTCTTTTGACTAACCACAGAAATCACACAGTGACACTACTACCACATTTAAGTGGTTATACAGGGCAGCCCAGATCCAGTATGGCAGAGAACCACTCAGGGCGTGAATACTGGGAGTCAATGCTCACTGGAGAGCCATCTTTGAAGATGAGCTAACACACTACCTTATGTTATATACAAAAGGGAATCTTCGCACCGGGGTCTTAAATTAGGTCCCTAGGTGGTGCAAACGGTTTGCACTCAACTGCTAACCTAAAGATTGGTGGTTCGAACCCACCCAGCGATACCATGGAAGAAAAATCCTGACAATCTGCTTCCATTAAGATTAAAGTCAAGAAAACCCTATGGGGCCATTCTACTCTGTAATGCATGGATTGCCAGGAGTCGGAATTGACTCAACGGCAACCAATACCAACAGGTCTTAAATTTATCTAACTCTAACGTTCAGAGAAGAAGAGAAAAAAAGGTAGAATATTTTTGTGACGGGGTGGGAAAGGACTTATCAAATAAAGTTTCTAAAGCACAAAATCATAGGGCAGAGGAAATAAAAGACAGATTATACTATATTACAATACAATATTTCTGCCAACGAAGGAAATCACAGAGAAGTTAGCATATGGATGGCAGGATTGACGAGATATTTGCAATATCTAAAATTGACAGGCAATTAACGTCTAACTATAAATTCCCAAATATCAACTGAAAACAGACAGCATTCTATATTTTTTTAAACATGGGCAAAGATATTAAAAAGCAATTTACAAACAGTAACCCCCAATTCTAACAAGCTTAGGAAGAGGTGCTCAAAATCACCAGTTATCAGAAAGGTGCAAAGTAAAACAGTAAGCTATCATTTTATACTTATTAGCCTGGAAAAATTAAAACGCTAGATAATGCCAAGTGTGAGCGTGTTTGCATGAGGAATGTAGGGAAATAGGAAGCCTCTCACGCTGCAGGTGAGAAGGAGGACTGGTATCGCCATCTGGATGGCATATGAAACTATTTTGGGATATATGTACCCATAAAGGAACTGCTGAATTTATACAGCATGCATATATCTAAGTTGGCTAAGAAACACTCCCACAGGCCAGGAAGATACTGAAGGAGGATGTTCACTGCAGCATCATTCTTTGCTGTTTTGCTTTGTATGTGTTTGTGCATCTGTCCAAGGGCTTGAGTAGTGGTGGTGATAGTGGAAGCGCGTTGGAGGCAAGCTGAATGCCTATCACTGGTAGAATAATACACCATGGTAGATTCTCACTAGGGAATACTAAGCAGCAGTTAGAAGCCACAGATTAAGCATACATGTAGCAGCATAACGGAATCTTAATTTTCCATTAAGTATTCTGTTTCGTAACGAACAGAATTATATATGTAATGTAATACCATTTACATAAATTGAAAATACATATAGATGGAACAACAATACACATTTTGCAAGAATATGTAGAACAAAAATACACATTAACACATTAGAAAGGCTGCTATTCGGCAGAGAAATAAAAGTGGAGTACAGGGATAAAAAGTTAGAAAAAAATGTTAAATATTAGAGGATTTATACTACCCGACTTCAAGACATTATAAAGCTACAGTAATCAAGACAGTGTCATACTGACGTCAAGACAGACAAATAGATCAATGAAATAGAATACAGGGCCTAGAAATAAACTCACACGTAAAAGGTCAATTGATTTTTTACAAAAGTACAAAGGCAATTAATTCAGTGGAGGAAGAGCAACTGGATATTCATATGCAAAAAGTGAATTTGGGTCCTTAACTACCAGCATATAAAAAAACTAACTCAAAATGGATCATACACCTAAATGTAAAACTGAAAACTATAAAACTTCTAAAAGAAAACATAAGAGAAACATGACCTTGGGTTAGGCGAAGATTTTTAGCAACAACACTAAAACAGCAATCCATAAAATAAACATTTGACCAATTGAATTTGTCAGTCAAAATTAAGAACTTTTGCTCTATGAAAGACACTATAAGAGAATGCAGACAAAATATTTGCAAACCATATATCCGATAAAGTTCTTGTATCCAGAATAAAGCACTCTCAAAACTCAACAAGAAAACAAACAATCCAGTTTTGCTTTTTTAATGGGCAGGAAATTTGAACAGGCAATTCACCAAAGATTTACCAATGGCAAATAAGCACATGAAAAGATGTTCAACATCATTAATCATTAAGAAAACTCAAATTTAAACCACTATACACTAATTTAAAAAAACACCAAACCCATTCCTACTCATAGTGACCCTATAGGACAGAGCAGAACTGCCCCACAGGGTTTCCAGGGAGCGGCTGGTGGATTCGAACTGCTGAGCTTTTGATTAACAGCCGAACACTTAACCACTGCACCACCAGCGTGGCTAAAATTAAAGGGACCGACCATACCAAGGGTTGGTGAGGAAGTGGAGGAACTGGAACTCTCCTTGGCTGCTGCTGAGAATATAAAATAACAGAACCACTTTGGAAAACAGTTCGGCAGTTTCCTAAAAAGTTATAAACATACATCTACCTTAAGACGGAGCCATAATTCCACTCCCAGATATTTAGCCAAGAGAAATGAAAGCATATATTCATACAAAGACTTGGACACAAATTGGCATAGCAGCTTTACTTGTAATAGCCCCAAACTGGAAACAATCCAAATGTCCATCAACAGATGAATATAAACAAATTGTGGCATACTCATACCATGTAACACTATAAAATGCTTTAAAAGAATTATTTACAACAAAAAGTAACTATTGATACATGCTGGCTCCCTGAGTGGTGCAAATGGCTTGCACTTGGCTACCAACTGTGGGAATTCACCCAGCAGCGCCCAGGAAGACAGGCCTAGCTATCTACTTCGCGAAGATTACAGCCAGTGAAAACCCTATGGAGCACATGGGGTTTCCATGGGTCTACTTGACAGTAACAGAGTGCTGATACATGCAACAACATGGATGAACCTCAAAACAATTATGCTAAGTGAAAGAAGCCAGACCAAAAGAGAGATTATATACTATGATTCCATTTACGTAAGATTATAGAAAATACAAACTAATCTACAGTGACAGAAAGTAGATCAGTGGATGCAGGTGCGGGAAGGAAGGGACTACAAAGAGGCAGTGGGAACTTTTGGGGCGATGGATATGTTCATAATTTGTGCTGATGGTTTGAGCGGGGCATACATGTGTCAAAACTTATCAAATTGTACACTTTAAACATGTGCAGTTTACTGTAGGTCAATTATACCTCAAAGTGCTTTTAAAAAAGAAAAGGTGAGGTCATCCTGTGTCTAGGATGACGCAGCTGCTAAGTGGCAGAGCATACTTCAGACCCAGAAGTCTGCATTTGGTGCCTGCGTACTGACCTGCTAACCTCCATGGAACAATCGCACCGAGTATAGCGCTGAGAGGAAAAGAAAGTGCTGGAGGGGAGCTGAGCCCTGGTGTGTGCGCCACCCTCAGCGTTAATCATTACCCGAGTCGGCGGGTCCCGCGCGGGCGGAAAAGCGGGTCGCGGGCTCCACCCCTGCCGGGGGCGGGCCTGGAGGCGGCCCCGGGGGTTGCACCCGGCCGCTCGCCCGGTGCGCCTGGCCGCGGCGCTCGCTTCTTGGCTGGCCACCTCCTGCTCGCCCGCGTCCCGCCGCGCTCGGACATGGTGAGGGAGGGGAGGGCGGGGAGCGGGAGGCCGGCCGCCGGGGCTCGGAGGAGAGGAGGGAGCCAGCGGCTCCCGGCCCAGGCCGGCCGAGGACGAGAGTGGAGGGGGCCTCGAGAGCGCCTGCAGACCCGCCGCCCTCCGCCCTGGGAGGGTCAGCATTTCCGGGTCTCGTAGCGGCAGCCTGGAGTTCACCCGGTTCCCGGTGGTGCACCAGAGGAAGCTGAGGCTCCCAGAGGGGCCGTGCAGGGCCGGGTAACCGCGAGCCGCAGCTCAGGCCTGGCCCTGACTCCCAGGCCAGTGCTCCCTCCGCGCCGCCGTGCTGGGGGCGGGGCACTGGGGGCAGGGAACGGGTTGGGAGAGGCGTCCTAGTGAGCCAGCAGATGTCGTCTCCGTTAGTGGCACGGTTCTGTTTTGTATTTGGGGGAGACTGTGTGCCTGTGTGTGTGTGTACTGCCCCTTCTCGCTTGCACTTTTGACCTCACCTGAGTACAGCTTTGTCTGGGACTAAGCCCTCTGGGCACCCGAGAACCTGCCCGTGGCGCATAGTTCCAGGTCTGTGCCCAGCAGTGGGAGCACGATGGCCCAGGACTACGGAGCTGCCGGCCTAGAGGGTCTGGGCCATTGGCTCAGTGTCAACACCCCCACCCTCAGCCGGGGAGGTGACCGTGACCCTGTGGGAGCAGCGAGGAAGCTTTACTAAACACAGCCCATTTTAGCCCGAACACCTGAGGCAGTCAGGACTGCGGTGACTACCGCTTGGTGGTGGGGGTGGTGATCAGTAACCCTCCGCACAGGCCCCCTGAGGCAGGAGGCAGAGGTCATGCCTGACCGGGATTTACTAAACAAACATGGCCCCTTCCCCCTGCCTGATCTCCCAGGCTATGGGCGTTGGGGGCTTCCAGAAGACTCTAAAGAGAAAGGGGGTCCTCCCAGGAGCTCACCCATACCCACCCGCCCCTCTCAGAACCAAAGGAGTGAACTGTGGATTCGGATGTCTGGGCTGCTTTCCGGCCATCTGGTTGCCTGGATACATGGGCCAGGCCTATTCTCACTGAGAAGGGCAAACTCCGGAAGAGATGGCGTTGGGCGGGATGATGCCGGGTACACACTGTCATCTCCTTAACCATTGAAGACGAGGAGGGGGCCAGACCAGATCGGTCTAGGGGGAACACCAGTTTTCAGGAGAGAGGAAAAGATTGACTTATCAGCATGGCAGTGCCCCTCCAGGTCTGCTCAAACTTTGCCAGGCCCATCGCCAGCTCACTTAACCCAAGGAAGTCTTTAGTAAATGCAGTTAACAGTGCAGTGTATCAAAGTGTCCTGTTGACTTCTCATGCTGATCTGTGAAGTAAAAGTTTGTGTCCCTATTTTCTGCATGAGTCCAAGCTCTCTTGGACTCATGAAGTGCCACATGGCAGACAAGTGGCAGAACTGGGGCTTGAACCAGTACTGCCATTTCAACCCAGGGCTGCCAGGCTGCGGGTTACAGACCCACCTAACACCCCTCACATTCTCTCCCCAGACTTAGTGGATTCTTTCAGTTCAGCACTTTATCAGTTTCTGTCCTTGGGTGATTCTGTCTCTGGATTCTTAATTCTGGGATCCCTTAAGCTCCTACACCTAGACAGTAGAACTGACCTTTGCTTCCTTTATTCTCTGAGGGATCAACTCCTGGCCTGAATGGTGCCAGTTTGGGCTGCCTGAGGACACTTTGCACAGTAGGTACATAGGACAGGACATGGGGTTCCAGGGCCCTCTGTGATGGTACCCATAGCCCTAGGTCATCTCTTGGCATCCCTTTACCCACTCACCTCTGCCATACCCCACACTCCAGGACCCAACCCAGGCCAGCAGTCAGCAGCCAGATGCTCCAGGCTGTGTCCCACGCCGCAGGCTCTTCCCCCTTTGAGCAGCATGGCTCACCATCCTGTCAGTGTAGAGGTCAACTTCTCTTCTTGGCTGAGCTTAAGAACTCCTTCCTCTAGGAAGCTGGTCCTGGTTCTCCTTTGGCCTCCTCACAACAGAATTCAACAGTGCCTCCTTGGACACCTCACAGTCCTGTGAACTGGGCACTGAGGAGTCAGGCCGTGTGGGGTGGGGCTCATCTTGGCCTTTGGCCAAGAGACTTCCATTTTGGGTTTGAGCTCTGTGGCCCAGGCTTCAGGAGCTGCCAGAATAGAAAAGATGATGGAAAATCTGAGAAACCAGGGCCCAGCAGCTTGGGACTAGAGGCTGCGTGGTGGGAGTGACAGAGTACCTACTAGAGGTAGCGCCAGTGGTTGTCAACTGCAGTGTGCCAAGGATCACCTGGGAAACTTGTTTGAAATGCTGGTTCCTTCACCAGGCCCCCAGGAATGCCGATTCAGTAGGTCTGCGACAGGACCTAGGAATCTGCATATTTCTGCTACAAGTGGTCCACAGACCACCCTGAGAACACTGCCTGCGCCGTCCCTGACTAGGATAGGGGTTGGAGGGAACTGGGGAGGGGGACAAGCCATTTCCCCTCCCTAGGCCTTAGTTTCCTCTTCAGTACACCTGAAAATGAGTAATGGCCGGGCTTGGGGTGGACAAGGAAAGGCAGATAATAGAAAGGGAAGGCTAGGGAGCCGGGGGTGCTCTTTTCCTAAAAGATTGTGTTGTAATAAATGCACTTGCATCTGGGTTTGATGTTTTAATATAACCTTAGTTTGGGAGGGGGAAGGGGCCCTCCGTAAGACTTCTGGGGGGTTGGGAGGAGTGTTTCTCAGTGAAATGGCTTCCCATTGTTTTGCATTACACTCATGGATGTTCCTTCTCTGGGCAGAGTGTGAAACCCCAAACCTAAGAACCTATCAGTGAATGAGCAAGGGCCCCACCTCCTGGACAGGGCCCACCCCCCAGACCTTCCAATCTGTTGCTTAAAGACTAGCTGCCCTTTGACCATGTCACCCAGAGTCCAGAGCAGCCAGTGGAGACAACATTACCCAAATGGTCTGGGTCTTCTTGTTTGACCTGTAAAAATAAATGCCCTCGGGCCTGTTTTTTCCTCTCCCAGGCTGGCAAAGCACACAGGCTAAGCGCTGAGGAGAGGGACCAACTGCTGCCAAACCTGAGGGCTGTGGGGTGGAATGAGCTGGAAGGCCGCGATGCCATCTTCAAGCAGTTCCATTTCAAAGACTTCAATAGGGTATGGGGCTGGGGTGGGACAGAATTTTGAGACTAGGGCTAATGGGGTTACGCTCCATAACTTGTTTACTTCTTCAAGTCTTGGTAGCTTGAGTGTCAGATACGACTCTAACCCAGTTTATTTGGACCCTGTGTCAGTTGGGAAATAAACTTCCCTAACTTACTCGGAAAGTGTCATCCTTGGGGCTTGGGGAGTGGGGAGATGGGTCTTGGGCTTTCCCTATGTGGAACTCTTAGGAAAGAGCTTCAGAGATTCTAGGGCCCTGCCTGGAAGCAGGGATGTAGATCTGAGGACATGTCAGTAGATGGCCAGAGATTCACCAAGAATCAACCTCTTCTGTCTCTAACCTTATTAGTGATCCTAGTAACAAGATGCTCTTCCTACTGCAGAAAGACAACCTTAAACTCAAGCCTCAGAACAGTGACGGAATGCCAGGGGGAGGTGATGACAGCTCAAGGGGTCTCCCTGCAGTAGGCTAGTCTGTCCTGCACCAAGGCTTTAAACTGCTCCTCTCTCTCAGAATGCTAACCCAGGTCTCTCTTCACTCGATAGGCTTTTGGGTTCATGACAAGGGTGGCCCTGCAGGCTGAGAAACTGGACCATCATCCTGAATGGTTTAATGTGTACAACAAGGTGGGTGACATCCAAGCTCTGAGAGCTCCAACTCCGCACTCCTAAGTTGACTGTCCACTTATCCTGCCCCATCCATCTCTTCCTGATCTCAAGATTGCAGCATAGACACACTTGGAAAATATTCAGTCTCAATGCAAATGAAAGAAATGCTAATTAAAACACTTGTGAGATATTTATGGCTAACGCAGACATTAGACCAAAACCAAACCCGTTGCTGTTGAGTCGATTCCGACTCATAGTGACCCTATAGGACAGAGTAGAACTGCTCCATAGGGTTTCCAAGGAGCAGCTGGTGGATTCGAACTGCCAGCCTTTTGGTTAGCATCCGGAAGGCAAGGCTGTGGGAGACAGGCACGCTTACTCATTGTTAATCGCCATAAATAGCTTAAGTCTTTCTGGAGGTATGGAAGAATGGAAAAGTAATAAACTTGAACTAAGAATACCCATGCACGGCAAACAGTTCAGACTGACCACTTAATGAAACCATCATTAAGTGCTTACCATGTGCCAAGAGTATGCTGGACTCTTCATACCAGCATTAAGGCTTGGAAAAGGCTATCTGTACATTGATAGTGTTTAGGAGTTGGAGTTGGTTTTTGCTCTTATTTTTAGCTTTTACATTGCTTTTGAAAAACATTCAGGGAGAGATGGCATAGAAGACAGTTTTACACTGTTGTCAGACAGTTGTTTGGAAGGCAGCCCATGGGAGAGCAGTGACCAGCTACTCTTCTGGAGCTCCTAGCATGACTGAGCCTGACAGCTGGTGACATTCTCCTGCTCGAGTGAGTTATGTCAGTAGTCACCTGGCCCTGAATTTCTCGTTTTGTTTCAGGTCCACATCACCCTGAGCACCCATGAGTGTGCAGGCCTTTCAGAGCGGGACATAAACCTGGCCAGCTTCATCGAACAAGTAGCAGTGTCCATGACTTAGGAGGCCCTGTCCTTCCTCTTTTAATTTCTCAGGGAGGAGGGGTGGCTGAACTGAGAATCCAGGGAGGGAGCTGGGGAGTCCTTAGTCCCGAGACCTTGCTGAGTCACCACTGCCAAGCCCGCCCTGCTGCCTATTTCAGGGCGAGTCCTTGCTGTGGAAAGGAGAGGAGCCCTTCACTGACCTTTCCCCCACGCCACTCTCTTCATCCTTGGCGTTCTGTTACATGTACGCTAATTTGAATAAGCTCTTCCCTTTCTTTGAAACTTCCCATCAAGTCATGATTTTCTTTCCCAGCTGTACCCTTTCTGATTCATTTGCCAAAAGGCTGTGATAGACGGGGACATGAAATGTTATCTTAGAAACCAGGACCCTAAAGTAAACCCCATCCTACGTGATGGAAACACGTGCTTTTATGTCTCAAATAAAACTTGTGTCACTTACTTGGTCTCGGGCTCTAGAACCTTCTTTCCTATAGGTCAATCCAATTGGAGTCAATGGAACAAGCATTTAAAGCTCTTAATCTGTGCGAGGCACTGTTCAAGGTACTGGGGAAAAAGGGTGGACTAGACCACCCTGCCTTTCAACGAGTTCATTATCATCTGGAGGAATCAAGCAGGAAAATGGCTATTAACTAGGTCAGGTGAATTAAGTTAATGCTAGATGGCAGGATAAGAAATGAACTATGGAAACACAAAGTAGTAATTAATGTTGACAAGGGTGAATCAGGAGACTTTCATTTGAGTTATGCCTTAAAGATGTGAGTAGGATTCTTGAGAGAGAGATGGCTGGGGGAGCATCATGAACAGGATAAAGGCATGTGTACGATATGTATGGTGAGACCTACAACTAGAAAGGCAACTGGGCCATATTACCTTCTTGTGCTATAACATCAGCTGGGGAGATTCCTAATCCTGATGGTTTCTGTAGTTTCCACTTAGAAAAGGTTGCAAGGCTTGGCTGCTTTTATGCTGCAAGAGAGCGAAGGCACAGGCACAGCTTAGGTGCTGACGGGCTAACTGCCATCAGAACAGTAAGGAGCCAGTATGCACAGGTCTGTTTCCCCGCCCAGCAACACTGTTGTTGTCGTCAGGTACCACTGAGTCGATTTCTACTCATAGCAACTCCACGTGACGAGTAGAACTGCCCCGTAGGGTCTTCTTCGCTGTAATATTTACGGGAGCAGATCACCATGCATTTCTCCTGTGGAGCCTCTGGGTGGGTTCAAACTGCCAGCCTTCACTTAGCAGCCAAGCGCTTAACCATTTGCATCACCCAGGGCTCCTTGGTAACACTCTAGAAAAGTCCCATTGATGTGCCATGACTAGGATAAAGGGCGCTGAGATATTGATCCCCTTAGCCTTTGGCACGGCTGGGTGGAAGCTGGGGGCACTTTTGTCTCTATCCCAGGGTGTGCACCATGCAAATATCATTTCATGATGCAAAAAAGATTGAGAAGCCTTCCCCCAGCATTCTCGCCTGAAGCACTGCCTGGGTACTAAGCTGACCTGCACATGCCAAGATCAGCTGGAGCAGGCATCTAACAATGTCATAACTCACCCTGGGTGGGTTGGTCCCCCAACAAGGACCAGAAAAGAGGCAGAGGTTGGTGGGTGAGAAATAAACATGTCAACAAGACAGAATAGCAGGAGCCCCTTCCTAGCCTACAGTCTGGTCAGTAAGGATTATCAATATACACATGAGGTCACCATGAGTATGGCAACTGAGCTTTTATTTTTTTTAATGTTGATAGCAGTTTCTCTGCAAAACTTATATTAAAACCAACGAGAATCAGACACTGGTCTTCCATCTGCTCCACTTCTGACTGAATTTTTTTCTAAGTGTGCTTTGATCCAATGGCCAAGGACTAGGGGACAGGGGCACTGACCACACGGGGCGGTATGGCCTCACCTTGCTACCTCTGCTTACTATGGGTTGAAACATGCACTGTTGTATGTGCTACCTTTATGTGGTACAAAAACACAAGCAACACTTTCTAGAAATAAATATGTTTATTCTAAAATTAACCCACATAACTGAAATTACAGGGAGGATATTCAGGACAGATTATGAGAAAGAAGAAAACATAAGAGAAAGTAAGGCAATTAAGACTCCAAGAAAATGCTTCAAAAACCTGACTTTTGGTTACTCAGGCTATATATAGTTGGTGGCTATCACAGTTAGGCCTTAGTAATTATTCTGTCACCGCTGGGTCTGGGGAAAAGCTGCTCGTTGCTCCCAAGAGCCCACAAAGAAGGTAGAGGAACTTTTAGCTGTCAGGAGCAGCTATAAGCATCCCAGACACCACTTCTTAAATGAGCCAGGCCTCCAAATCCAAGCACACCCTGGCCCCTCTTTCCCTAGTGTTTACCACAAAAGCAAGGAGGTGCTCAGGAAACCAAGCCATTTGGGAGAAAACCAGAGCAAGGACATAACTGCTTGGCTGGGTTCTGGCAAAAGTCTGAATTGAGCTGAAAGCCAGAATGAAAAGCTACGTTACCTGAATGGCTGCCTTTGTATTCTGAGTAACCTCTGAAAACACTTCTCATTTCTCATTCATAATGGACCGCGATGCCCAGCACTTACATGTGCCAGGGTAACATAAGGGGTTCTGTCAGCTCCAAGCCAAATGCAGTGGCCTACTCGGCTGATAACCAAAAGGCTGCCAGTTCGAATCCACCAGCCGCTCCTTAGAAACACTATGGGGCTGTTCTACTCTGTCCTGTAGGGTCACTATGAATTTGAATCGACTTGACAGCAATGGGTTTACTATCCTCTAATCTTCAAGGACCTATTATTTTCTGCTTTGAATTTTTTTTTTTTTTTTTTGGATATCGTGTTTTTATTAATGGAAGCATGCTGAGTCATGCAGAGTATTTAAATTTTTGGTTGGTAATAATGGGTTTTAAGAAATATTATGTGGGAACACAAGGCTACCACAGAACTTTTGGGGCTCTTAAGTGCCATGATTGGTGGGCACCCATCTTTCCCACTGGACCTTGGTTATTGGATGTATTGTGGGGTGCCTTCCATTAGATTACATGGGAAACATCTAGTTTTCCATATATGACACACATAAACCCACCGGGGCTCCCTAACTATCACACAGGAAACCATAAATATGTTTACAAGGCTCATCTAGGGGTACAAAAGCCAAAAGAGAAAATTTTTCCCAGTCACACTTCCTGTATGCACTACCTCACTTTTAAGCCCCATACCCCAGCTATTTCGCTTCAGTGAGCTTTTCTTTCACCTTTCACCACTACACAAGTTCCCACTGGAGGGCAGCAAATACTTTTAGCAAGAAAAGTAGGGTCCCAAAAAACCTGAGAGGCAGGAGAAGTGGGTGGGCAAGCATATATTCCATGGGTCATGAATGGTTAATTACAGCCAACCTGCCCAGCTGGCTGGAGACCACCCTAGAGGCTCCTTCCATCATGGAGGTGTAAGCAGACAGAAAAGGACAATGAAGGTAACAAAACGCAAAGCAGGGCCCTGGCCCTGAGGAACTAAAGACCTGAGTTCCAAACAGGTATAAAACTTGGTATGACCACAGTTCCTGGTGTAGAGACCAATCAGCTACCTATTAAAGTGCTTGGAAATTAGCTGGAATGTGGCTCGGCTGTGTCTATCTAAAAAAAAAAACCCACTGCTTTCGAGTCAATTCCGACTCATAGCTACCCTACAGGACAGAGTAGAACTGCCCCATAGGGTTTCCAAGTAGCAGCTGGTGGATTTGAACTGCTGACCTTTTGGTTAGCTGCCGAGCTCTTAACCACTGCGCCACCAGGGCCCCTGGGTCTGTCTAGTAGCCCTAATATCAATGGTCACACACAACCATCTCACCACAAGGGGGCGATCTCTCACCAGCAGCCAATTCAAGTGCTGCCACTGCCCTACTTGTGACCTCCCGTGTGTCCCCAAGTAAACAAATGAATGCAACCATCCACAGTGATTGAGATTTGGGGCATTTAATTATTCAATAGCTTTTTAAGACATTATTGCTGCAACTGGGAAGGGAGCACTGAGCTGGGAAGGGGGAGGTTAGAGAAGAAAAGAGAGAGAAAAGAATTAATAGAGAAAAGTACCATTTTCCAAGTATAAAACTGATAATATTAAAAGTGGCATGGCAATATAGTCACACAACTACTTCTATGCAGGACAAAACAGTACAGTTTTTGCAGAGACCAATGTTGCAACATCTAGCAATATAGTAAGATACTCCACCCCCACCTCTGCCGCAGACCAGGTATTACTATGTGCACACACACAAATGCACAGATACAAATGAAAAACCTAAAAAAATGGTAAGTCAAACTCAGGCTCTTGATGATAAATTAACTGCAGTAGGTCCCTTTGAAAACACCCCCCACCCCCGCCAGCACCCAGGCTCCGGCACAGAGGATGTGAGTGGCTCAGGGTCTGGTCCCGAGGAGACAGACACTGGAAGCATTAGCACATTCTGCGGCACACATGCTTCTCCATTTCAGCAGCTCGCAAAGGACAGTGTTGCCTGCTGGGTGGTTCTGGGTCGCTGAAGCCCCTGAGACAAAGCACCGGAGACCCGAGAGACAATTCGTGCACAGCTCCGAGTACAGATGTTTGCGCAAAAGGGGGTGCCCACCACTTAAGCGACTGGGAAGACACGTGTAACTGCCATGTCCAAAGGATCCCAGCCTCTCCCTCTGACACACACCAACACCAACCACTCTTGGAACCCACAATGCACTACAGAACAAACAGAGGACAAAACACACACACACCTACCACATGAGCCCTGCAATGAGATGGCCAGCTAGTCACAGATACTGTGTAAGAAGTACCGTGCTAACGAACACTTCAGACAAACAGGCCGGGAGCTGGAGGAGAAGTCTGGTAGCTTGGCTCCCGGCCAGCAGCCTAGTGAGGGAGGCTAGAGGATACCATCTGGAGAGGCTGAATATTCAGGAGTCCCTGAGAAGGGGAACGGAACAAAGGACGTTTGTCCTGACTTGTCCTAAGAACTCCCCTACCCAAATAAAAACTAAAAAACTGACCCATTTCCCCTGGGGCCTGGGTCAGGAACAGCTCAATGCTCACTGCTGAGGAGAAAGGCACACTATATGACATCGTTAGAGGAGAGTGGCTCAACTGGGATCGGGGCCCTATACGGCAGGCAGGAGAGGGCAGGAAGTGGGCGCAGGGTTTGGTCCTGTCCCTGCACCACCCTGAGCAACGAGTCTTATGAAGGAATCCCAGGCCCTAGGCCACAACTGATGCTGGCCATCAGGCTTTCCTAGTCCAGAAAGTTTCTCACCTTAAGCTGCTCCCTGTTAGCCAGGGCTGAGAAATATCCAGTACCTGAGGCTAAACTGCCATAGTACCTTTGGGAGCTGAATAAAGGGGAAACGGGCAGGAAAAACACATTAAGGGAGAGAGAAAATTTTACTTGTCACGAGGGCTCTCTCTCACACCCTCTTCACCTAGGTAAGTCAAGGCAACTCGTGAAGGTGCTTTGAATTGTTTCTTCAAGCAAACATAATAGATTATTATTACATGATAGCTTAAAGCAATGGGGAGGGGGGCGCCACAAAGTTTGGTGACATGTATTTGAACTTGGGTGTTCATCCCACTCTGATACTCAGAAAAGTATAGAAGAGTCTGGTTTCTGATCATCACCACCCCAGGAGAGGGCTCAGGTCTGCTCTGACCACTGCCAAGTCAGGAGGCAGCACCAGGTCCAGAAAGTCCCAGAGTCTCTGGAAACCATGCTCTCTTCCTAGTCCATGGGAACAAGAGCAAAGCAATGGGAGCATTATTTCACACACGAATCTCCCAAGATGGTGGCAACTGAGTGTCAGATGGAGACAACAAGCACAGTAGAGGACCAACGGGCCACCCCTTGCTAGACCAAGAAGACATGCTCAACCACTCTAGTCCTGCGTAGTGGGGAACAACAGCCTGGCCAGTCGTGTCCTGGAAAAAGAAAACTGGCGGCAATAAAAGTGATTCTGAGAGAGACAACTAACCTACTTCTTAAGAGGAGGGCTGAAAAAGCCTCCTGCTTCGAGTATACATGAAATCCATCAGGGGAAAACATGTTCCATGAATGCTTCTTATCTGACTAGCCTAAACGTCTGCTTGAGACAGCAGAGAAACCCTTCTGCTATCTCATAAACTGTATCCCAGCTTCCCTAAGGAATCAGGACAGGTCAGAGCCGCCACACAGTGATTAAGGTGAAAGCTAGAGAGGTTAGAGCAGGAAGTGGTTACAACAATTCTTAGGGTAGCACTTAAAATGACAGTAAAACGATTATGTGATGAAATTCTTCAGGGGTCTTCAAATTAAAAACCATGAAAGGATGACAAAAGGTAGAACAATAGGCCTGAGGACCAAGCTGTCTTGTTGTCTGTCTCGTTGTGCTCTATGGAGTAAGACCAGATGTCAAAGTTGTATGTGGTCTGTTTCATACCCCCAAGAACCTTCTGAAGGCCAGAAGCCCCTTGGGGCTAGAAAGGGTCGAGGCTCAGCGGGGTTTGGGAGAGCCATTCATTTGACTGCCCGAGGTCACAGTGTCTGTGCTGTACAGGCTGTTCAAGAAGACCGAGGACAACTCTGCCACCAGATTCCTGTCAACTGTTGCCTGCGCCATGCCGTAGATGGCACCCTACAAATCCAACCAAAAATACGTTATTAGTGATGGTGGGTGCAGGAGCAAGGATAAAGCTGTGGTTTGGCTCCCCTTTTCCCCCAGTCCTAGCTTTCCACACCCCCCCCCTTTATCCCCCACCATATAATTTTCATTCCTACCCCAGGCATCATTCTATCAGAAAGACAGCTGGCATAGTAAATTTTTCACAGGTATTGGCCAGCCTGACTTTCTGCCCAAAAGAACTATCCCAAGGGGATTTGCTGTAGAAAATTCTAGAGAAAACACATTTATTGACTTTTCTATGTCAAAATTTTCTTTTCAAATGGACATGACCACCCCATTTTTGTATAGCATTTTCTAGTTTACAAGCTGCTTTATATGAGAATATAATTTGAGACTTCCAGCCATCCTGGGAATGGGTGAGGCAGAGATCCTCTGCTCCAATGAACATAAAAAAGGCACAAGGTCTGTGGATAAGAAGCAAAGGCGGGAACAGACTCAACGTCATTTGATTCTTTCAAACCCATCACCAACACTTCAATTTCCAAGGGAAGTACAAAACTCAAGTGTCCTTACCATTCCTGTAGTCTTTGCTTTAGGATTCTTCATGATTTGGGTGACAGATTCCCGGATGTCCTTTAGGAACTGTATGGCTACTCGATTCCGGGTATGTAGTAATGTGATACAGAAATGAATACTATGGGAGAAGAAAAGACAAGAGAGAAGATGAACCTTGGAAAAAGAAAAAAATGTTCTAAAATAGAGCATCCCAAATACAGGAATTCATTGGTTGCTTCTTCACATTATTTCTGACCAGCGTGATCAGCCACGCTGTTCCCAGTCCTGAGAACCAGGGCTCTCACGTGCATGGGTTGTCAAGGCATGGGCTGGCAGCAGGCTGCTCAGCATGATCAAGAACCACAGCTGGTGGTTCTGTCCTCCCTCACAAACTCAATCACTATTCCTTCAACCATGTGACCATCCTCCTGCGGACATATGGCTGGGCTCTTGAAGGACTTCAGGGCAAAGAAGAAACTCCCTCAGCCTAGAGGGAGGAAGGGGTATAAATTAAGAGAAGGGGCTGGCAGTGGCACCAAAATGTGAAAGGATAAGGTGTACCTGGGGTACTGAATAGACCTATTGAGTTAACAGTGGATTATTTATTTAAAGCCGTCATAGAAGGTTAGTTTAGATAAGCATATTAAGGAAGATACTAGCAGGCTTTGATAATCAGAGACCCGCTGGAGGGTTTTGAGCTAAATATCACTCAGGTAAGGAGGCATTTTATAAGTGTAGTCTGATGGCTGTGTATAGATGGACTAGAGAGCACAGAGGCTAGCAAGAGAGTGGAGGAAAAACCTCATGACTGACCACCAGTTTCAGAGGGCTACATCTAAGTCTACCTGGGCACTCAAATAGTTTAAAGCTTATTTGTAAAGATATAAAGGCCTTAGTCTGTATATCTAATAATGCCAGGTACCAAGACAGAAATCTTAGACATATTACAGTTCCAGTGAAGTGCTAGCAAAGTTTACCTTCAGGCCACCAGGCTGTTGGAAAGTCATGGACCAAAAGAAGGGGAAGAAGCTTCTTCAAGCTTACCTGGGTGGGAACTGCAACTGGTTCAAGTTCCACCCCTTAGCAGTCATCAGGTTAGACAGTCGGTAGATGTCAAAATCATGGGAGCCCAGAGCAATGACTGACAATTGGGGATTCCCAAAAACGAAGACGCCTTTGATATTTTCCAGTCTTAAAACAAAAAAGGGGGGGTGGGGGAAGGAAACCCAGTCACTTATTTTCCTCTGGTCATCATCTCTTTAATCACCCGAAGTCTCTATAACACCAATCCAGCCTTTTGGGCCTTTAATTTTCTCAGCTTCTAAAATAAGGAGGCTAGGCTGGGATCAGTAGTTCTTTGGAAGGGTACGTGTCAGAATCACAGGTGAAATATTAGAACTATTTAGAGGCTCAAGCCCCATCCAGATCTTATGAATCACAATCACTAGCTCCTAACCTGTCTGCCCTACCCTGAAATCATGACATGCCCTCAGGGACATCTGAGGCATAAATGATGTACTTTAAAAATAAATTCTGGAAAAATTAATCCCTCCATCTCTACAGTTCTGAAAAGTCATATATGTAATCTCTAAAGCAAGAAATGCTACAGTGGTTCTCAACAAACGGGCATAGCGGGACCATATGAGGACCTTTTTCAAATGATACATGGCTACTGACCCCTTCACCCTCAAAACATCCTGAAAAAGCCTCCAAAATCCCAGTGACACAGAAAAGGCAGGTTAATACACCAGACAAAGCATACGGCTAATTCTAGCCTGAGCTTAATCCCAGACCATCACCCTCCCTTCCCCATTCCTTCTTCCCCCTTCTCAAATTCTTTTTTTATTCCAACGATTCTCCATGTGTGACTCTTGGACCAGCAGCATCAGTATCTCCTGGAAACTTGCTAGAAATCCAAATCCTCCAACCGCATCCCAGATCTAGTGAATCAGAAACTCTGGGGGAGGGGCACGGCAATCTGTGTTTTAACAAGCCCTCCAGCTGAATTCTATGCGTGGTCAAGTTGGAGAACCTCTCTATGTTAACCATTAAAGCGTACATCAGCACTTGGTAAGAGCTGCCAGCTGGTAAGACATCTTTAGAGAAGAGGTGGCCTACAAAAGCAGCCCTGATTTCAGTAGCCTCCGGCTCTGAAGACCCCTCCACAGTCACCACAGAGGAAGGGAGCTTATCCTCCCAGGCCAGCACCACATTCCTAAATGGCTGCCCTAAACCCTAAGGCTAAGGGTGCTTTAAGCAGGCAGATGCCCTGAGCCTACTAGCAAAAAAAAAAAAAGCAACAGACAAGGCAGAATCTCAATCATCCACACATACTCTGATTTGAGGAAGCGAGTAGTTTTGATGATCTGTTTGGTAGCTTCAACATAGCCACTCTCACCAAAGTGCATCAAGGTGGCCCAACAAGCTGCGCTAATGCCACCAGGCCGTGAGCCTGCGATGGTGGGGGAAGCGTAGATGCCACCCTGCCAGTCTGTAGCAACGAAGAACTGGTAGTTCCTGTACTTCTTGTCGCTGTATAGCACCACTGAGGAGCCTTTGGGAGCGTAGCCATACTGCATGGGAAGAAGAAACAGGTGAGAGTGCACATCTCCATGCAGGCCTTGTTCCAGAACGCACAACGTACAATGTAACTCCCAGTGCCCTCTTCAGTTTCTCTGTACTGATGCAACCACTTCAAGGATGCAAACAACGTAAAGGTAGAAAGGACTTAAGGGATGGCTTGCTTGCTTCTGTTTTAGGGGTGAGGAATCTGAGGCCCAGAGAACAGCAGCGGTGTGCCCACTTAGTGGGTTTGCTTCCTCTCTCACCCAGCATGGGGTTTTCCCTATTTAAAACATTTCTGAGGATGGTACATCAGGATGAAAGCAAGGATAAATTTTCACTAGAACTCAGGAAAGTATGGAAGTTAAATCTTGGAGTAACTAAAATCATAATCATCATACCTGTTGCTGTCGAGTCAATTCCAACCCATAGGGACCCTATAACGACATAGCGACCACATAGGGTTTCCAAGGCCATAATCTTTACGGAAGCAGACTGCCACATCTTTCTCTCATGGAGCCGCTGGTGGGTTCCAACTACCGAACTTTCGGTTAACAGCCGAACACTTAATCACTGTGCCACCAGGGCTCCTCATAATCGTCATAAGCCCATCCTTTTTGCTTAGTATTACATTTCCTTCTTATGGGCATTGTGGTGCTCTGAATCAAAAAGCAACTTAATCCAGCTTTAAAATAAACTGTGTGATTGGTTTCCTGACCAAAAAAAAAAAAAAGAAAAAAATTGTGCCCTCCTAATTAACTCTCACTGACACTAACATGGAACTAATTTCATTTCCTGAATCACAGAGAGATAGATGGCAAGGAGAAAGGCACAGGAGCTGCAGGGCAAAAACAGATCATGACTGACAATTTGTTGCTGATCACTTAACATGTGACAAACAGGTCTTAACTATACTCTTGCTTAAAACAAGCTTGGAAAACGCAAACAAAGCAAGGCACGTGTTCCTGAGGCTGCTATTATTTCTTTTACATCTGGATATTGTTTCAAACGAGTTCCCAACTGACCTTGATTTTGTCTTAGTCCACCAGGGGGTGGCATGCACAGACATTTCAAATATTACAAGCCAAAATTTCCTGAGCACATAAGTTCTCTTTCTCTTTTCCCAAAAGACTATTTTCACCAACAGTCTCCCGTCACCTAGGTTCCAGAGCCCTGTGGCATGAGAGCCCCAGCACTAACATACACTGTCTTAGGAAGGCCAGTATCAACCCTCACCCCTCTTCTCCCTTCCATCCCAAATAATCTCACGGCTTCAGGAATATTTTTAAATGGGCCCCTACATGAGTCACATACAGTCAGTGGATCCTGATACTCTCTTAGCCAATGTTAAAATAAAGGTAATAGGTTCCTTTTCACTGTAGCCTGTCACCTCTACCTCTTGTTCTGGCCACCTGAATCAGCTGCCCTGGTGACAGCAAAGAGCAAAATATATAATTTTATATTTTAGGGGGAAGCTAATGCTTTAGCCAGTTGATTCTGTTTAGTCAAAATAATCAACTGGCTACTTCGTTAACATCTGGTCTCCTGCTTAGCTCACCTTATGAGTGTCAGCTGAAATGCTGGTCACACCTTTCACTCGGAAATCAAATGGGTGCTCCAGTGGGTATCCTGCTTTCTCCATGAAGACAATGAGAAAGCCCCCCAGACAAGCATCTACATGAAGAGGTATTCTGTACTTGACCGCCAGCTAGTTCCAAAAAACAAAGACCGTAAGATTCCATTTGCAGTATTACAACAAAACTTCACAAGACACAGGTGGAAAGGTTGGCTATCCAATCAAGGCTAGTTTGTACTATGTCTCCCATGTTGAAAAAAAAAAAACCTGGCTACTTTTTACATTCCTAATAAAGCCCATCTTTCAAATGTACATAATCCTCAAAACACTTCATCAGAAATGTATGGTATCTATTTTATATTTAAATATGCATGGCCTGAAAGTCACTGCAAAATCCAGCAGGAAGCAGGTGGAGCCCTGATGGAGGCTGCCTCTGGAGGGGAAAGGTCCTGCTTTAGTAACTGCAGAGGGAGGAGGTGCTGTGGGGCAGCCTGCTGAATACCACTCTCTGGTGGGCAGGTTCCCAAGTGCAGATACTTCCTGATCTGAAGCTAAATGTCAATACTATTTCAGAATGATCAGTTTAAACAAAGGCCTCTTCCTTGTATTATTCCTCCCCAAGAACAGAAGCTAGTGACTTTCAGAAGCTCCAAACAGAGCTGCAGGGCTTTATCCCAGGGCTGAGGAAAACTATTCATCATGACTGTGGTCAAACCTAAAACCAAAATCACCCCTACTTGCCAAGCATTGCACCATTGAATTCTATTTTAAAATCTCAATCTGGCTGCCAGAGTAGCCCATTTCTCTTGTGTACCTTGGCCACTTCAGGGACAGGATCTATCACACCATGAGGAAATTGTGGGGTAGAGCAGACGAGCATGGCGGTGTTCCGGGAAATGGCTCTTCTCATGGCCTAGGGATTCAAAGTTTAGAGGAAAATGAGAATCCACATCACCACTATGCTTCTCTTCTGCTGCCAAGAGCAATCTGGGCTACTAGCTTAGCGGGCCACTTCCTTCACCTCTCCAACCTGGGAGAAGCCCACCATGGTGGCGAATGCAATCACATCCCAATGGGTCCATTTGGGGAAAATTGAGAACACAATATAAAAACAGTAAAATCACTGTGGAGATGAAAAGAGTATTGGGCTGGGAGGCAAAAGAGCCTAATATAAGTCCCAGCCCACAACCTACCAGCAGGGAAACAGTGAATAAATTATTTAACTTCACCCAGTCTGTTTCCCCATCTGTGAACTGCAATAATACCAACAGCTTCAGTGACCTCCCTGGACTATTGTAAGCTCAAATTCATTCTGATAGCACTCTGAAAACTGGAAAGTTCTTCTACACAAATGCAAGGCATAAAAATAATTGTAATGAAAATGGCACTAATTCAGGCCAATCAAAACCACAGTGAGAGTCTTGGGGCAAGTTAGCCCATGCTCATTTTACTAATAGAAAAAAGAAAGGAAAGTGATGGTTTCAAAAGCAAAACCCAGGTCTTTAAACACCCAGGGTAGGGACTACATCACCTCCTATTAGAATTCATGAATCCATGAAAAGACTAAAGCTGCAATCAATCACCACTGCCAGTGACAGTTTTTGATATTCTGGCTGCCACATCAAAGGCACTTAGAGCCTATCGAGTGTGGCACTGGAGATGCTAGTCAGATGCACTTCCAGCTTCTCACAGCCCAAGACAGACAACAGTCCCTTCAGGGGAACTCACCCGCACATTCACTTCCATCATTTTGTTCAGGGGAACCCGTACAATCTTCATCCCAAAATAATTGGCTGCTTTGTCAAACGCAGCATGGGCACTTTGGGGGGCCACACTAGACGACAGGGAAGAGAACAATGAAATTCAGACCAAAATAGGATTCGAGAGAGAACACAGTTAGCAGACAATCTAAATCACCAGAAGTAAACTTCTGATTTTTTCCCCAAAATTTATTTAAAGTGTTCGTACTGTTCTTACTTTTATTTTAAGCAGATACAAAACGTGGTCAACTGATTTTCCATAGAAACCTTCTGCAAACTATTTGGGAAATCATTTTGGCAATAGGAAGGAGAACTCAGACACAATCCCACATCAAGGGATTCCAAGGCATCAAGGGATTCCAAGGGTAAACCAGGACTAACAGGTGAAAATTAAAGGACAGAGAATTTGGATCAGATCAGTCTAAGGTACAGCTTTCAAATGCTTGGCTATCCAAAGACAGGTGCCTTAATGGGAAGCAAGCTTCCTGATATGACATGTTCAAGGAGAAAGTGTAAGACTGCTTGGCAGGGAGGTTAAAGCAGCAGTCAGCTTCAGATCCAACATCCCTTCTAACTCTGAAGGATCATAATCCTCTGAGAATCTAAAACCCCCAGTTTTCCTACACATTTAGTAGTAGTATTTCAAGCAGTACTGAAAGAAGAAACTTAGTCATAGTTAAGTACTTGCTTTCAGACTTCCCTCAATCACTCTACTCTTACAATAAACCTGTTCCCTTTAGGGGAGAAAAATCTCTGTTACTGATAAGGACCCAAGCACCAAAGATTTATGTATGACTAAAGTTGGTAGTTGATTTTATTCTCTCAGACTAAGTATGAATCATAGCATAAGACCACATGCAACAAAATTCCTAGTCAATGATACTTGTGAGGAAGACAATAACCCAAAAGATGTAGTATAAATACACCGTACAAGGCGAGGGTCTAGAGAACAAGTACGACCAAACACCAAAATTATGCGCGTGGGTTGGCAATAGGGTTCTGTGCTAGCAAACCTCTAAAACTGAGACACTTGGCATAATAAAATGGCTGACATGAGGTCTGAATCACAACTCCGTTTTGCTGTAGGCTCCAGCTTCTTCATTCCTGAGAATGCAACCTTAACTTCCTCCCATTCATTTGCATATGGCCCTGGGCTTCTAGCTGGATGGGATCAGAAGACTGTGGCTCCCTATCAGCCACTTTGTTTAACCGGCCTGTCTCTCGCCCCAAGCCACTCTTAGCAAGTAAGAGTGGGGGATCAGGAATATGGTTTAGCCATTCTTAGTAAATAAGGGTAGGAGTCAGGTATACGATTGTAGGAGAACAAGTTTATTCAAGATGTTCCCAGAATGTTCTAACGAATATTTTTCACAGGCTGAAGAAGCCTTTGATGACAAAATCTCAAAATCTGCCCTTATACACTGTTCCAGGGGATTATGTATATTTTAAGAGCCATCAACTAAAAGATTCCCTAGAGCCTTGTTGGAAAGGTGTATATGCAATTCCCCTTACTAACCGAAAGGAGCCCTAGTGGCACAGCGGTTAAAGCAATCAACTGCTAACTAAAGGTCGGCAGTTCAAAACCACCAACCACTTCGTGTAAGAAAGATGTGGCAGTCTGCTTCCATAGAGATTTACAGCCTTAGAAACCCTACGGAGTCACTATGAGCTGGAATTGACTCAATGGCAGTGGGCTTTTTGGGTTTTACTAACCCATGTGCTACCAAATTACAAGGAGTCAAAACCTGGATCCACTTGTCCCAACTAAAGAAGCCTAAAACACCACTGTGTACTTGTCAGCCCTCTGGGGAACTAAAGGTTACTCTGAAATGTCCCAGTGGCCAGAAGCAGATGACATCTGAGGTAGACAGCTGATCCCAAGATAGTGGAACAATACTTCATGAGTCTAGCTGAAGTTTTTGGACTCTGTCTCATAATCATAGCTATTCTTGTTATTAGCTTTACTTCATATTTATGGTCTTATTCCTTAGTAGTTTTATTCAAGGTGGAGGTTTCTGTAAGCCTTGTTCTTTCATTTCTAACATCTCCCTCTAATGTTCGGAAAGAGAATGCATCTGTCAGGTTAGCCCAATTAGTAGCTAGTGCCAGTAACCAAACCGAGTGTTGGATATGTCATTCAACCCAACCCCACAATCTGGACATGGGAATTCAGATCCGTTAGCATCTCCTGTACTATAGTTACTATTAACCCCACCATCACCTCTAAACAAGCCATATTTGTCAGGGTATGGCATCTCCCTGGATTACTGTCCCAACCTCAGATACCATGTTTTAATCTAACTCTAGTTACAAAGAAGAAATGTTCTGAAGCTGCCTGGGATCCTTCTGATCCCAGATGCAAAATGATTTTCTAGTTTCATAGTCCAAACTTGCTAGATTTTGGACTGACACTCATGCAGCTAATATAACAAACTGCATGAGTAGATTTGGAAAATCTCCTGTGCCAAACTCTGGAGTCCAGACAAATCAGAATTAGGCACAAATTTTTAGAATCTCTTGCTAAAGTTACATTAGCTAATAGAATGGCTCTGGATTTCCTTTCAGCTCAACCAGGAGGAGTTTATGCTATTGCTAACACCTCCTGTTGTACTTGGATAAATACTTCAGGAGAAGCAGAAGAGGACATTACAACAGTTTGCCAAACGACTGGTTACATTTGATACATGCCACGTCTGGTTCTCTCTTTTTGATCTTTTAAACTGGTTACCAGAAGGTGTTGGTTCTTGGTTACAGTCACTATTACAAACTGGAATAATTATACGCCACTACAACTCCCTTTGCTATAAGAAACAGTGACTGATTTAACACTTTGAGTTAGCATTTTTTGATTGCCAAGTTATTTCTCCAAATCCGGCCCTGTTTACAGCACTGGCCCTGATCTTCAACTCACTCTGAAGATGGGCTATTGATGTGGCAAGGCGAAGAAGCTCAACACTTGATTCTGCGACATACCCAAGAAGTTCTTGCAGAAGAAAGGTAACTCTATTGTGGGTGTTCAGCACCCACCAGTGGAGGCCTGAACAAAAGGGGCAAATGTGCTAACAAACCTCTAAAACTGAGGCACTTGGCATAATAAAATGGCTGACGTGAGGTCTGAATCACAATTCCATTTTGTTGCAGGCTTCTGCCTCTGCATTCCTGAGAATGCAACCTTGACTTCACGCATATTCACATGAATATGGCCTTGGGCTTCTGGCTGGATGGGATCAGAAGACCCTGGCACCCTATCAATCATCTTGTTTAACTGGCCTGCTCTTGCCCCAAGCAACTCTTAGCAAATAAGGGTGGGGGTCAGAAATGTGGTTTAGCCACTCTTAGTAAGTAAGAGTGGGGTTCAGGAATGTGATTGTAGAACAAGTTTATTCAAGATGTTCCAGGAAGAAGGTAGCTGAAATGATGATGTACCCACATTACGACCATGTGACCATCACTCACTCTCCTTCCCCATCTTTACTATAAAAGCACTCCTCTCCCTCCATGCTTCAGAGCACTTGGTAGATTCCTCTCTCCCTGCGTTTCCCCAACTCATGAATTGTTTTTACCCTCAATAAACCTCTTTGCTTTTGCTTTAACAGAGTGAGCATTCTAACTCTAGGAGACAGAACTATCTCAAAAAATTTTTTTCATTTTTCCTCCCAGAAGTCAGCCCTCAGGCTGAAATTTTCCTAGGAAGTACTCTGGGGCAGCTTATTTAAGCAACTATCACTGATATAAGAGCTTTCCTCAGACTCCAGATAATCTGTAATAAATAATATAGGATATACAAATACAGTCCTCCAACTCTGTGTCACCTTTGGAAAAAGGATCTCATTACTGCTTGAAGTATGTATCATTTATAAACTTGGGTTGGGAACAGGAATGATCTTTAAAATTCGCTGGTTGATCCATTGAGATTTTTGCTGAATGTGAAGGGATAAGCGTTGAGCGGGCACAACAAGGGGGAAAGAGGACTGAAGGTTCCAAGAGGAAGAGAAGAAGCAGGAAAATAGATTGTCACGCTCAGTTTCATACAGCAGTACTCCTAAACAGACAAATCTAAAATGGGGAGAATAAACAGCCACACATACGCACATTTCTGGAGTTTTGATCCCTTTCTCAAAGGCCAGGTCCCGATAAGCTTTGCAGGCCATCAATATGCTTTCTGTCCCGCCGGAGGTCACCTATAATAAAGAGGAGATGCCATCTGAGGCCGGGACTTAGGAAGAGCTATCAGCATGCACTTCCTGCCCTGGTCTTGAAAATGTCTGATGCAGAAATAGAAAAGGGCTTGGATGCATGCTGCAGGGCACACGCTGAAGGAAGAATGCAGAAGGAAAATTTGGCTTTGCTGGCTAAGTCCAATCTTGGTTCAGGGAAGGGGTAAAAATTACTAAATAAGGGCAAACAGAAACTCAACACTGTCTGGACAAATGCATACTGCCCAGACTCCATCTGTGTACAATAATTTCTATTTCCATATTAATCAGTTCATTTGCAGAGAGGAGAGGGCATTCTACTCCATTCAAAAGCATCAGAATTACTGGCTTTGATTTTAAATGTCAAAATTCTTTAAAGAATGTGAAATTATGGAGTTACCCACAATTCCAGTAAACAATGTAACACATGAATGGCACAAACAGTTTGTGCTCAAAGTGAGGAACAGAGTTTTTCATTCTAGCGGTATCCAGATTTCTGGATTCCATAGAGATTGAGGTGACATACCCAAGCTACCGCCCTGAGATGATCTTTAAACCTTGAGCCTTGAGAAAACTGGTTTCCTAAAGTCACTTTTAAGTCAAACCCCATGGAGCAGTTCTACTTTGTCACAGAGTGGCTATGAATCGGAATCACTGACAGTACACAACAAAAACAGACTGCAAACTCCTAAGGATAGGGACCAATACGCCTAGCACCTAGCATAGTAATGGAGTCCCTGGGTGGTGCAAACTATTAATGTGCTCAGCTGCTAACTGAAAGGCTGGAAGTTCGACACCACCCAGAGGTGCCTTGGAAGAAAGTCCTGATAATCTTCTGAAAAATCAGTCACTGAAAACCGTATTAGCTGGTTGATCTATTTAGAATTGTGCTGACTGTGAAGGGATAAGGGTTGAGGAGGCAGGACACACATGTTGTCGCCGTGAGTAGAAGCTGATATGACTGCCGCTGTTTTTTTAGTGTATTAGTAGCTGGCACCTAACAGACTCTTAGTTAACATTTCTTGATTCCTGACTTGACTCTCATTAAATCATGGTCAACACAGGCTTTATACCTATCTGCCTATCTTTTGATAACATCTCAGAGAATAAAAATTTTCAAAACAAATAGCCAGAGCATTGAGCTAGAAGGATATCTTCTTAGTTTTATCATCTCTGAAGATTCATACAATCTTAGATAGAAGCTAAGTTTTTATTTTACAAGTGAGAAAACTGAGCTCCTAAAAGATTAAAGCAACTCACCCAATGTCATACATTAGCATCTACTGATAAAGTAAAACTGTCTAAGTTTTGTTATTTAATGTGGCTTAGTATGAGATGGAATGAGGGGGGTAATTACTGAAATTTCCTAAAATAATACCACATATAGGGCAAAAATACCACTGGATACAAGATCTCAGTGGTCAGGAGTTACGTGGAAGATTGGCTGAGAAAAGTTAGTCATTTTCTGATTCAGGAAGTCTTCATGAAACATGTGACCATCTTCCTCAAAGAAATGCATTTAGTTGGGGCACAAGACACTTGCTTTGTAGGTCTATACATTCTGAGCTGGAAAAGACAAAGTACTTGCAGATGAGGTCAGCTCTGCAAAGCAGCAGCGTGTCCTGTGGTCTGGCATCCAACCTCAGAATGTCACATGAAGAGCCAAACCAGCTGTGAAGAAAGTCAGCAATGTCCAAGTCTCCAGTGCTTAGGTACTGACCTAAGCAAAAACAGTTCCCATACCTCTAGTGATAAATGGAGAAAAGTCTGAAGTTGTCAAGAATTTCATTTTACTTGGATCCATAATCAATGCCCACAGAAGCAGCAGTCAAGAAATCAAACGATACATTGCATTAGGCAAATCTGTTGCAAGAGACCTCTTTAAAGTGTTAAAAAGCAAAGATGTCACCTTGAAGAAAGGATGGCGAGACTATGTCTCACATATTTTGGCATGTTCTCAGGAAGGATCAGTCCCTGGAGAAGGACATCATGCTTGGTAAAGTAGAGGGTCGGTGAAAAAGAGGAAGACACAACGAAATGGACTGACACAGTGGCTGCAACAATGGGCTCAAGCTAACAATGACTGTGAGGATGGCGCAGGACCAGGCGCTGTTTCGTTCTGTTGCAGACAGGGTTGCTATGAGTCGGAAGCGACTCGACGGCACCTAACAACAACACCTCTAGTCACCTACTTTACATGTCTATTTTTAGTCCAGTAACTAATCAAATCCACATCATTACTTGTAGGCAAATACTAGTGTGCTTTTGACTGTAAAAGCAGGAACACCTAAATTCTGATTTTTATTTCTGACGCTTGCAAATTCTATGTTTAAATGTGCTGCTACTCTCCCACTTCTCTCCACCCCATACTCAAAGGAAAATCAATTTAATGTGAAGTAAGAAAATGAAGCCTCAATAACTACTTGTTATGTTATTCAACTTCTTTCAACTTTTATAAAAACTCTCATTATCATATACGATATGTATTTCAAGAAAACAAGTGTAGAACTTGGAAAATTTTCTTTAAGATTCTGTTTGGACCCAATGGCATGTCCACAAGCTAAGCATGTTTTACATGGCAACCTAATATCTTTTAAAGTATGAAGTCATTTCACATCCACTGCCACTGAGGCATTTGAAGCTAATGAGAGGAAAGTCAGTTTAAGGTTGAAGAACACAGAACTAGAGGAGTTTGAGATCTCAGCTGGGAATAGTCTAGAAACTGCCTGGCCAACCACACACAGGCAACCAAAAGGCATTCAGAGAATGGCTGGGATGGTGGAAATCTTTGAAATAATATACAATGAGGAATAGCTGAGTCACCTAGAAAAAATGTAAGGAAGAAAAGATTCAGGGGGAAGGGACTTTTTAAATATACAAAGGTCTGTCACAGGGGGAAAGAGCCAATTATGGGACTTTTTTTTTTTTTGCCCAACAATACAGTTTATATAACCTGAGGAATCCCCTTGACTGAAACGACTGAAAAGCTTGATAAAACATTTAAAAAATGTTTAAATCCGTTGCTAAGCTAACATAAAATAAAAGGAATATACTGAACCCCAAGACAAAGAAAAAACGAGAACCCTGAAAGATAAGTGAGTGCCCAAGCTGGTTTTCATCCTGAGGGGTGTTGCCAACTCTAAAGACCTTTAACTCCACATGAACAGAGTATGGGCCGAGAAGATAAATTCAGGGCCTGCCCCAGGTGAGGAATCTGATAGGAGATGGCTGAAAACCCTGGGCCTACACCCACACTCCCAGGTTTACACGGAATAAATTCCACCAGTGTAGAAGAGGGCAACAAGAAAAACTGCTTTTCTCAGCCCTGATGCTCAGAGAAAAGAAAAATAGCAGCTCTCGAGAATGTGTAACAAGACAGTCCATGTGAGTTTGTGATCGGAATTCACACTACCTCTGTAATACAAAACTACAAGCTGAGAATTTGACTTGAATTGGTTCCACTGTGGTAGCACTCCCCAGCCACTCGCAGAAGTGATTTAAAAAGCTCTCTGGAAGAACTTAACGTTAATTTAGGCCTCAAAGAATTCTCGTAAGTTAATTCATGAGCTGCTTACAGGGAAAAAAAAAAAAAAAAAAATCACAAACACAAGGAAATAAGACACCAAGAGTAAAACCAGCAGAAAGAACAGACAGCAGATACAGACAGGTAAGACCTGTGGATATTGGAATTACCAGACACAGAATATAAAAGAACTATGTGGAACATATTTAAATAAACAAAATAGAATATAAAAAATATAAGCCAAGAAAACTTCCATAATTGGCTTTTTTCCCCTATGACAGACCTTTGTATATTTAGAAGTCCCTTCCCCATGAATCTTTTCTTCCTTACATTTTTTCTAGGTGACTCAGATGCTACTTAATGGATATGATTTCAAAGATTTCCACCATCCCAGCCATTCTTCTCTGAATGCCTTTTGGTTGTCTATGGTTGGCCAGGCAGTCTCCAGACTATTCCCAACTAAGATCTCAAACTCTTTTAGTTCTTTGTTCTTCAACTTTAAACTATCTTTCCTCTCATTAGCTTCAAGAACTAAGCCGATTAAAAAAAAAAAAAAACATAATTCTCAAGAATGAAAAATACAGCAAATGAAATGTAGAAGTCCAATGGAAGAAGTAAGGGTATATCAGACAGAGCTCAACAGGGAATCAATAAACCCTTGTACCTATCACACAGCCCCCAAAATTATCAACTCATAGCCAGTCTTTCATCCATCCCCAACTGCCCCCACCCTTTTTGCTACTGGGAATATCAGCTGTTGTAATAGTTTTATCTTTGTAAGTTATCTATTTTTCTTCTCTGACTGATCTTAAATATCAGTTAGATGTATGTTATCTCCTCTCACGCTATTCTTCATGTCTCTTAACCTCTCTTTTATACTTTCTTATTTCTTTGTCTCTATCAATTGCATTCTGGTTAATTTTTTTGGATCTGTCTTGTTCCATAAATTAACTTTGGAAACATGTAAATATTTTACATAGTCATAAAATGAAATAGGGCTAAGTAGACAAATGGTTGATTCCAGATCTGGAACAGGAAATGTATACAATGAACCTGGAATATTTTGTCAAATCAGAAGGCAAGGAAGCATTCAAAGACTACTTAGATCAAGAAAAAGGACCCAGCAGCCAAAATAAAGTGCCCCCTACTGGCCAAAGATAAGGTTATTTGAGCATCAATAAGAGTAATAACTGCAATGGATTGAAGCATGTACAATATTCTACAATTTATTTATCCATCCAACTGCTGATGAACATTTGAATCCTTTTCAATTTTTAGCTATTATGAACAATGCTGCTATGAGCATCCATGTACATATATCCTGGTACACATGTGCACTCATTTTTCTGTGGTATATCCCTAGGAGTAGAATTGCTGGGTCATAGGATATCTGTATCGTCAACTTGATGAGATAAGACCAAACTGTTTCATAGCTATTTAAAACCTACAGTCTCTTAAAAGGTCATAAAGAGTCTAATGGCATAGGAGAATACCTACCCACTATATCATCTCCCCTCTAGAAGTCACTCCATTCATTTAAATGCCATAAGGGAAGCTGCTGCAGTATTATAGTTGGATCAGTTTTTAACAGCTTTGGAAATTTTATTTATTTATTTTTTTTATTGTACTTCAGGTGAAGGCTTACAGAACAAATAGTTTCTCATGAAACAGAAGTATACATGTTGTTTTATAACACTGGTTAACAACCCCACAACATATCAACCCTCTAACTTCTCAACCTCTTTTTTTGTTTGGTGAAAATACACACAGCCAAAGATACACCATTTCAAAAATTTCTACATGCACAGTTCAGTGACATTGACTACGGTCTTCAAATTGTGCTTTTATTCTCACTTAAGATGAAGGCTTACAGAACAAAATAGTTTCTCATTTAATAGTTACTACAAATGTTGCCCTATGACAATGGTTAACAATCTCACAACACATCAACAATATCTTTACTCAACCTTGGGTTCCCTATGAAATTTTATTTTGAAAATGAATGCCAGGAACACCACTCTTGTTAGCTACCGAATATTTCAACATATTGATGATTTTCACGGCGCCAACATAATAGTAAAAAAACACTGCTTGTTGAAAAAAATAGAAACAACCTATAAAATTTTCTTGTCCTCAGAGGGCCCTTCAATAATTACACTGGCAGACTATAATGATTGTTAACATATTTGATAGGGTTAGCACCTCTACGTTACCAGTACAGTAACTATCTATCCTACATAAACTGAGAGTTAGTTTTGTTTCCTAGAAAAGGTAACGTCAGTTTGTAGTACCAAATCTAAACAGAAGTTTATCAATCACGGTTTAAGAAAACTAACAAGTATCTACTTGAAAGAATAGCTGAAATAAGGAATCCTCATGTGTGTCTTTAAATCTAGATGATAATACCCCCCTTCCTCTATTCCTAATAACAACTAAATGAGATTCACTTTACAGTAAAATAATAAAAGTAAACTGCCAGCTTAGGTAACATGAGAAGTGTATCAAAAAGACTATTAGATAGTTCAGCAACATGATTAAAAGACGGATGGATGGACAGATAGGAAGGAGGAAGGGTGGGAGCAGATGTGGCAAAATATTTCTATCTGGTAAATCTACAGTGTTCTTTAAACAATTTTAGCAACTTTACGAAGATTTAAAATTTCTGAAAATGAAAAATTAAAGACAATAATGTCTAGAAAAGTATACTCCAAAATGTTGACAGTCTATGGATTACAAAATTATAAGTAATATTTTAAAATTGTCATTAATCTGGATTTTTCTACAATAATCACTATTACTTGTATAGTAAAATATTTTTAATAAACTCCACTATTTTAAGCTTAAAAAAAAGGTGATTGGATGCTACCTACATATACTTACAGATCCACAGGAATCAGGTCCTCCATTGAAAAGGGAACAAGCCATCCTAACAATTTCTGCTTCTATCTTACGGAGTCCTGGGAAGATATCTGGATGCAGTGGGTTACTCCATGCAAAATCTCCATAAGCCTGCAAAGAAATGCAATTGTATATGATGTAAAAAGGTCATTACACTGCATAGGAAAAGAACCATGCATGAACCAGAAATTTCTAGGCATGAGGTGCAACACTAGGAACTGGAAAAAAAGGGAAAGAGATGTTCCTCAATCCAAATGATATCACAGTATGGTGCATACAGCCATGCAAATAATTTTTTACAACGCGGAAAGGGAGAAAATAGAGATGTGGTTAAAAACACAGGCTCTGACACCAAAGAGATCCACTCTGAAGTCTGAGCTTTGCCTATCACTTCTAGCTATGTGATCTTAGGTCAAATAACCTCTCTGAGGCTCATTTTCCTCATATGCAAAAGGAGATAGTTATGATGTCTACCTTATCGGGTTCTAGGGATAATTAAATAACATACTGCATGCAAAGCACTTAGTTCAGTGTTGTGGTGAAATGACTTCCTTTATGTAGCCTTTTGCCTTGGTTCTTTGGAAAAACAGCTTGAATGATTTTTTCCTTAAGCTCTGAGGAGTTACCTTCGTCCTAGTTTTCTACCCCAGAGGGTTTGTTACTTTTGTCCAGGTTGACTGACATTTCCTGGGCAAGCTGTAAAAAGCTTGATGGTGTGATGCTTTTTGTCTGGCCCTGGGCTGCAACCTGCCCTGTGACTGATCTGTTTTACGCACCTTGCAGAAACTGGTCAGTGTACTTAAGCAAATGAAGTAACTATAGCCTACTATGCAAATGAAGTGACTGTGGCCTACCGAGAAGGGATTGGTCAGTTCTGGTCAGTCTGTGGCCCTGATGGGAGGGCTATGCCTTGAAACTAACCAGAAGTTTGCTTATATATGCAGCCAACCCCAAAGGGGTTTGTAGATAGAAGGAAGAAAGAAGCAAAAAAGGAGAAAAGCAGAGGCAAGAAGAAACAAGAGAGAGGAGGTAAGGAACCTCCTAAACGAGCTATAACACAGGTCAAGGGCTGTAACACTGAAGACAGCTAGAGGCCTGGAAGGGGCCCTGAAGCAGAGCCGGTGCCAACAGGCCCAGAAGGAGCCCTGTGTCAGAGTCAGTGGCGACAGCAAAAACCTGCTGGAAGGAATGCAGCTAAAAGAGCTGAACAAAACTGCAACACTGGCCCTTAGCTGGGTCAGTTAGCAGTAGAGAGGCAGCCTGTCCTCAGGGGGCTGAGAAGAGGCCTGCGCAGCTGAGTGGGGCATGCCCGGCAGAGAGAAGGGTCTGCTTTCTTGCACAGCCGAGAGCAGCTGATAGAGCTGTCCTGCACTGAAGGGATGTGCTCTTCACTTTGGGGGAGCTTTCTAGACCTTGCCTGCATGCTTCCTGATCCTGATCCTGAGTTGTAGCCTGTTACTTCCTTAATAAACCACTTAACTGTAAGTACAGTTTGTGAATTCTGTGAGATGTTGCAGTGAATTGCCAAACCTAAACGTGGGAAGAAGTGTGCTGTTGGGAGGGAGAGTGGCCAATGTCAAAGACGGAGTGGTACAGCAGCTTGGAAAATGTGGAAGTCTGGGATATATTTGACCTCCACCTCCTACGAATTAGCTTTGTGCTGATTCTGACGTTTGAAGTCATTCATACCAGTGTGTGACACACAGCGGCTATCACTATGAAGTGCGATACCAGATTTGCGTACATAGTGCTAACAAACATCATGAGTGGTCAGGAGGCGTCTGTTGAGTGGAACCTAAGAGAAGAATAGGAATTCATTACATAAGAGCATGATGTGTTCAGTAAGGAGCCTTGGTGGTGCAGTGGTTAAGCGTTTGGCTGCTAACCAAAGTCAGCAGTTCAAATCCACCAACTGCTCCTTGGAAACCCTATGGGGCAGTTCTACTCTGTCCTACAGGGTCGCTATGAATCGGAATTGACTCAACAGCAATGGGTTTGGTTTTGGGTGTTCGGTAAAGAGAAAAGGCAATGTTGTTGTTATTGTTAGGTGCCATCGAGTCAGTTCCAACTCATAGCGATCCTATAGGACAGAGTAGAACTGCCCCATAGGGTTTCCAAGCAGCAGTTGGTGGATTTGAACTGCCAACTTTTTGGTTAGCAGCCGAGCTCTTAACCACTATGCCACCAGTGTTTATGTGGAAAAGTAATAGTAGTGGCTGAAAAAAATAGGTGGGAACTAGCTCATGAAGGGACTTCTAGCCTCTGCTACACAAGAAGCTTGGGTTCTATCCTGTATGTAATGGGAAGCCACTGAAAGATCTTTAAGCACAGAAGTTAAGATCAGCAAAATCTGTAATACTTAGTAAGGAGTGAGCAGTTTCATAGTTAAAATAATCAAACACAAAGGCCTTGACATTATTTAGTCCAACCCCTGTTTTATATGACAGAGTGGGTTTCAAAAACAAATTTGATTAGAGATGAAAGGAGCGAAAGGCAATTCTAAAGTCAACAAAGGATGAAATTACAAATGAGACCACTGGTCATCTCAGGCCGTTTGATTTGAGACTCACGTAGTTTAGGAGATAATGCCCAAGTTTCCATACCTTGTCTCTTCTTATCAAACACATTCTGCCTTACCATTAATAATCTCAAATGACAGCACTACTTTCCCTAGTAATCTGCCCTTCTATGCGGGGTGACCATAATGCCTGGAAACATAAGTAACATTGATTTTACTTTTTTACAGAGTGATAATGTCTTTGAGAACTTGTGTATCTCCCTATGTTTGCGTGAAGAGAAACTTAAACTTTCTTTTAAAGTTTTAACAATAAGCTTTCCTTAAGTAATTGTTTTTAATTACAAAAGTAAAGGCAAAAAATGAAATCATCTAAACTGGCAAAGCCCACACACACTCTTAGGTTAGGCAGTTCTATCAGGTATCAACATTCACCTTCACAAGGAGCTCGGTGAGCTTCTCCTCCCCATTGTACACCGCTCCTGAGGCTCGCCCTTCTTGCCAGCAGACATCTGTAGAGTAAGTTAAGGCCACTAGGTCAGTAAACAAGAACCTTTGGGAAGACTGTTAAGTTCTAATAAGAAATAGTTAGGAATAACCATTCTAGGTACTAAAGAAAAAAGAAGTTTGAATGGAAATCCAATGGCACTCTTATGTTAAATTAAAAAAAGAAAAGAATTTCAAAAAAGCACTATCACAGCAAAATAAATTATAATCCTCAACTACTATCAACAACACTGTGAAAGATATTAATGACATCTAGGTACAATCAAGACAGCTCAGTATAAGGCTGTCGTCATCTATCCTCAACTGCCTTCTAACAGCAGAAACATTTTTCTTCGTCCATGTTTATTTTCTGTTTTCTGGTATCGCTTTACCTTGACCTTTTTCTGCAAAAGCTTCCTTCTTCTCTCCCTTCCTATCCAGTCATAGAAGTGAGGGAACCGTTAAGAGCAGAGTTGACAGAGAAGAGGCAAGAAAAACGTACAAAATTTCAGTACACTCTCATCAGGGTAGGAGGCAGGGAACAGAATCCGGGACCAGACAAACCATGATAAGAGATGAACAATCAGCATCCTGGTCTCAGGGGCCCCTCCCTTCAGACAAGCCCGGAACCCATATCAGAATTAGCCACTTGCTTCTAGCACTATAGGAGTCCTTGGGTTGTGCAAACAGTTAATCACTTGGCTACTAACTGAAAGTTTGGCAGTTCAAATCCACCCAACTAATCAAGGAAGAAAGGCCCGGCGATCAACTTCCAAAAGATCACAGCCACTGAAAACCCTATGGAGCGCAGTTCTACTCCAAAACATGAGGTCACCATTGAGTCAGAAATCAACTCCATGGCAACTAGTTTGTTGTTTTTTTTTGTTTTGCTTTGTTTTGTTTTTCCCCCAGCCCTATATGCTGCAGCACTGAAGATCAGGAACACAGTCAACACTGGGACAAAGTTCAGAGGAACAGTTCCCGGACACAAAACGAGGTCAGACTTTCCGCTTCCTGTCCAAGGTGGTTCCCCAAGACTTACTACTTTATACCAACAAGTCTGTTGATGTGGGTGTCTTGGGTCCTTTTGCTACAACATGGCTGCACCCTATTAAAAGCAGGTAGTGAGAAAGCTATTCCTGAAACACACTGAGAACTGCATGTAGCCAGAGACTGTACAGAGCAAAGACCTCTGGCTCTCTAACAAGACAGCAGACTGAAGGGTAAATCTACAGGCAAACCCTTACTCCCACAGTAATGCACCAAGCAAGCTCTGGCTTGCTGCTAGTTGCCTCTCACTCTTTCCTTAGAGGACAACGCTCTGTACCGAGCACATCTTCAACCAGGGTTAAGCAGCCTTTCACAATATGATTTCATTTCCTGTTCTTTTACTGGTGCTAGAGAGTATGGCAATGGACAGTGACTTAAAGATTGAAAGGAAGGAAATATAGTGGCAGTAACCAGCCCTTGCGATCATGGACATCTTTAGTATACAGGCCTTAGGGTGCTCACTCCAGCTCTAGGTCATGAATATCCACACTCTGGACTGTATCTAATTTTGTACCACCCAAAGCATGCCAACTAGAAATTTAAAATGTTTTTGTCTAAATCCAATGTGGTATCCTACACTGGATCCTAGAATGGCAAAAAGGACACCAGCGAAATAACGGGAAATGCAAGCAGAATTTGTAGTTTAGTTAATAGTAGCGGACCAATGTTAATTTCTTAGTTTTGACAAATGTACCAGGGTTATATAAAGATGTTAATATCAGGGGAAGCTGGGTAAAGGGTATATGAGAACTCTCTGTACCACCTTTGCAACTTTTCTGTAAATCTAAAATTATCCGAAACTAAAAAGTTTATTTTAAAAAAGTATTTTAAATATGATCTTAACATGCGTTTGTAACAATAGTAACAATAACAGTTAACATTTATTAAGCACTCACTATACACCTGATACTATAAGACATTTACATGTATGGTCTCATTTAACCCCATAATCATCCTTCCAGATAAGTGGTATTATTATTATCCCCATTGTAGAGACATAGAAACTGAGACACAGAGAAGTTACGTAAATCACCCAAAGTCATACTTAAAGTGGTACAACCAGGAGGTGAATCCAGGCTGATTCCATGAGTTGCGCTTTTAATCATTAAGCGATTTGGTCTACTTATCCTTCCCATATATGCTCATGCTCATAATACTATTAACATTCTAGTATATACACAGATACACACACACACACACGCACGCGCGCGCACACACACGTATATAAACCATATGTATATAAACCAAAAAACCCGTTACCATCAAGTCAATTCCATCTCATAGCAACCCTATAGGACAGAGGAGAACTGCCCATAGGGTTTCTGAGGAGCAGCTGGTGGATTTGAATTGCTGACCTTTTGGTTAGCAGTCAAAGGCTTAACCACTGCACCACCAGGGCCCCATGTATACAGGTATATATGTGTGTGTGTGTGTGTGTGTGTGTGTGTGTGTGTGTGTGTGTGTGTGTGTGTGTGT
>NW_004444042.1:9830724-9875492 GCF_000243295.1 Trichechus manatus latirostris
GTGTGTGTGTGTGTGTGTGTGTGTGTGTGTGTGTGTGTGTGTGTATGCATCATCTGTATATCTTTTGACGACGGAACTATACTGACTTTTTATTGTCTTTTGTGCTTTTATGTAAAGTTTCACAATTTCTACAATGAATTTGTATTTCATTTGTATTACGTATATTCACTTTTAAGAAACACAAATATGTTTTAGCCATGCTTACAAAAGGAAATGGAGCTGAGTTCCACCGTCTGTGAAATTTCCTTGCTTTACAGATGAGGATGAATCTAAATAAAATTTTTTAAATATGAAATTCAGACTCTGAAACAGAAAGTGAGCCCCTGAATGCATAAGTACCAGGGGCAAGCCATTCTTAACCTGTGCAAATGTTAAATGACGTTGCGAGGAAGTAGATACCACGCGCACTGTGAGAACATACCCATCGAGCTGTACTCCTTGAGCTTCTCCAGAACGGCAGACGAGCTCAGACCCTGGGATGGCAGAGCTTTCACATACTCCTTGTCCACTTTCAGGAATGACATGTTCTTATTGATGTCATCCTTGGCCTTGTTCAATTTCTCTTGGATCTCCAAAGGCAAGAAAGACAGAGTTAACCAGGAGATGGCAGAATACAGTACGGTGAGCAGAAGAACCAGTATGATATCCATCAAGTCCTCAACACCGGGCACAGCACAGGGGATGCAGAGCTAAGAGGGTATTTCTTCTTAGAGAGCTGTGGTGATATTTTGACTGTTCACCTATTTTCTCGCATATGCAACAGCCTCTTTTTGAAAAGCCAACTTCCTTTTCAAAGGTCAAAGATACACTCAACTTCCCCACACCCCTTTTCTCTGCCATGTTGACATCACCATTGCATTACTGGGTTTGCATCTGCTGAAGTCAGCACTTCTCTGAAGACAGTATTTGGACCTTGTTCCTGCCCTGGCAGCAGCTACAGTGTGCTAAAGGAGAGCCATCAATAATAGCCAGCAAACAGGCCAAGCTACAGTAAAAGGGATTCTGATTCTTGTGCAAGTGATGAGCTCCTTCAACGCCAAGCATTTGGAGGGCCTACACAACTCCCTATGTATAAGCACGAGGCATTTTAAGAACTGCCAGGAAGACTGCATTATATCTCAAGTTGCTCACTGCTTCGGCCGTCTGACACTAAACTGCTTGGTGGAACTAAGGTCCTTTCTGCTATGGAATTTATCAGTTATGATTATTTATTTACCATCCTCATAGCCATAGCTTCTGAGCCATTTTCTTTCTTCCTTTCTTTCATTCATTCACTCACTCACCAAATATCTGTTGAGCTACTACTAAGAACTACACAGTGAACAAAACAAACAGAACGCTTATTCTCATGAATCTTATTGTTAGCAAGGGAGACAGAAAATAAATATCAAGTACACACAGTCCCTGGATTATGAAGGAGTTCTGTCCCTAAGTTGAATTTATACATAAGTCAGAATAAATACGCACAGTTTATATCTAACGTCAGTTAGTCAAATGTCTGCCTTAGTATATAGTATACACCCACTCCTCAACTTATCAACATGTTGTTAAAGAATAGGTCACTATGCAACAATCGGCATTCTGTGAAAATGGAGGATGACCACATCAGATCACAAAATATTATGTGGGACACATATGTTCCTCTAGATCCGAGAGGCAGAAAATGTAGGTGGGTGCTGTATGTCCCACTGGTCATGCAAGTGTTACTGCCAGACGTACATCATTAATGCACAAAATAGTCGGATAGTAGATATTTTACTACTGTCATCAATGCGAAATGTCAGACAACTAGACAGTCGATAAGGGAGGAGTAGGTGTATAGTCCGCCTTTCTATGCATAAAAAACATTAAAGAAACATTTCTTGATGCACTAAAACATCTTTAACATAATACCACAGTAATAATAAAAACAATGTTTCGATGCACGTCTCAAAGTAACACCCGTTTGTTATTACAAACCATTGTATATACCTCAAATTTTTTATATAATAGGCTTCACAGGGGTTGGTTCATAACTACAGGCTGTATGTAAGTTGGATATTTGTAACTCAGGGATTGCCTGTAATGAAAAACACTGAGGGAAAAAAAATAGAGTAGGGTAAAGAGGTTGAATGACACGGGCTGCTATTTGTGATAAAAGAAATTTTAATGGGTAGGTTTAGAATTTGGTTACACATTACACTTTGTGTCCGTTACAGTGATATGTTTTCAGCAATATATTTACTGAAGTTTGATGCCCAAGATCTCACTCCAAACTATTTAAATCGCACAAAAAAAAAAAGACCAGATTTACCGGCCTAAAGGAGGCTGGAGAAACCCCAAGAGTATGGCCCCCAGACACCCTTTCAGCTCAGCGGTGAAGTCACTTCCGAGGTTCACCGTTCAGCCGGGGAGTGGACAGCCCTGTGAAACCAAATGGGACTAATGAGGCACAGCAGTCCAGGGATAAGGACTAGAAGGTATAAGGGACAGGAAAGCTGGTGATAGGGAACCTAAGGTTGAGTAAGGATAGCGTTGATGTGTTGTGAGGTTGTTAACCATTGTCATAGGGCAACGTGTACCAACTGTTCAATGAGAAACTATTTTGTTCTGTAAACCTTCATCTATAGTGAGAATAGCAGCACAACTGGAAGAGCGCAGTCAATGTCACTGAATGGTGCATGTAGAAATTTTTGAAATGGTGTATCTTTGGCTACGTATATTTTCACCAAAAAAAAGAAAAAAAAGGTTGAGAAGGGAGAGGGTTGACATGTTGTGGGGTTGTTAACCAATATCATAAAACAATATGTGTACTACTGTTTCATGAGAAACTATTTGTTCTGTAAACCTTCACCTGAAGTACAATAAAAACAAACAAACAAACAAAAAAACTACTTAAATTGTCTCATCTCTAGCCCTGGATGATTAGAATACAAGATCTTCTGAGATCTGGCTCTCAATGAAACCGCAGGGAAAGCCGCTTCTTAAAAAATGTCTGCAACAGTCTAAGGGCAGGATGGCAGCAACACCAGGGCACGCTATGGACACAGCGTTATTTTTAAAGTTGTGAATAAATCATCATGCCGCATAAACAGCAACCGTACAACAGGAACAAACTATGAAACCTGGGCTTCCATGCATAGACTATACTGTTGTAATCAAATAAACCAAACAAAAACGATAATAAGGTATATGAGAAAGCCCAGCACTGCACTTCTCCACTCTTAATCCTTGCCTCAGAGTCTCTACCACATTATCCAATTCTAGTTTCCTCATAGTACTGATTTCAAAATGAAATCTTTATGTATCTGTCTACTTATTTTCTGTCTTTCCTACTAAAACATATGTTCTATGAGAGGAAGGACTTGGTGTTCTTTACCACGATATCCCCAGACCCAGACAGTACCTGACACTGAGCAGGTGCTCAGTAAATGTGCTGAATAAATGAGTGTTCATGAATGAATGAATGAATGAATGAGAGGAACACACACATACACCAAATGACTTTTGTCTATGAGCTTCAGAATCTGTTTCTGAAAAATGAAGAGTGATTACCCAGTCTCTAATTCTGTTACTTTATAAATTTAGGAATGGGTTCTGGAACCCTAGCATTTATTTGTCTCAAAATCTGGGAACTGAAGAAGAAAACTGAGAGGGATAAGGGCAAAAATACGGGAAATTGTAAGGAAAAATCCTCCTATCCTTTGGGATATGCTCCATCCTCTACAATGCCTTCGCTGCCCCCCTTTAACCCCAGAAGGATTAAAATAGATTTACTTCTAAGGCTTAATATGATTTGGGGAGTAAACAGAAGACTATCCACTCGGATTCCCCTTCTCTACTCCTATTTCCCTACAGGAAATGGATCTGAAAGTACATATTTCAGGGCAAGTCAGCACAGTGATCTGAACGGATTTCGGTCAAAGACTAAAGGTAACTGCCATTTTACCGGTTTGGCCAGGAAAGGGAACTGGAAGCCTAAAGTGAAAGCAAACCTGAAGGCAGGGACAAATGAGGCTGGGAAAGACCAGAGGAGAGCTGTGGGGCAGGCAGGGTAGGGGAAGTGGAGACACCAAGGACTCATCTGCCCTCTTCAGAATTTGCCAACGGCTTGCCCTGTTTATCTTCATCTGTCATAAAGACTTGAGAGTACAAAGGCGAACATCTTATCCTCAGCATGGGTGGAGGGTAGAGGGGAACCAGCGAAGGGAACATACCACAGCTAGGTGCAAAGAGCAAGAGACTAGCTCTGTTAACTCTCTAAGTTTCTAAACCTGGAATCAGCAAACTACAGTCCAGGGGCCAAATCTCTTCAGCAGCTTCTTGTTTGTACATACAAGTTTCAGTGGAACACAGCCACTCAGTCCTTTCCCTAGTGTCTTATGGCGGCTATCCCTCCACAAAGGCAGAGTTAAAAGCTGTGACAGAGACAGTAGAGGCCATAAAGCCAAAAATGTTCCATATCTGGCCCTCACAGAAAGTCTGCCAACCCGACCTAAACTACCTACACACCCAATCCCTGGGTCAATATCTAAATTCAGTCCAGCCAAATACCGCTCCAAAGCACCATGTCGCTTATGTCAGGGTTTCTTTTTTTTTTTTTTTTCCATACAAAAATTTATACATACATTGTTATGTGACTCTAATTGCTCTCCCCATACTGTGACAGCACACTCCTCCTTTCCACCCGATTCCCATGTCCATTCAACCAGCTCCTAGCCCTCTCTACCTTTCCGTCTCACCTCTGGACAGAAGCTGCCTGTTTAGTCTCATGTATCTACTTGAGCTAAGAGGCACATTCCTCATGAGTATCACTTTATATCCCACAGTCCAGACCAATCCCTGTCTGATGAGTTGGCCTTGGAAACTGTTTTAGCTCTGGGCTGATAGAGAATCCAGGGTCCATGCTTTCTGGGTTTCCTCCAGTCTCAGTCAGACCATTAAGTCTGGTCTTCTTACCAGAATTTGAGTTCTGCATCCCACCCTTCTCCTGCTCCATCAGGGACTCTGTGTTGTTCTCCCTGTCAGGACATCCATTGGTGGTAGGTGGGCACCATCTAGTTCTTCTGCTCTCAGGCTGATGAAGTCTCTGGTTTATGTGGCGCTTTCTGTCTCTTAGGCTAATACTTTCCTTGTGTCTTTGGTGTTCTTCATTCTCCTTTACTCCAGGTGGTTCGGACTAATTGATGCATCTCAGATGGCTGCTTGCAAGCTTTTAAGACCCCAGACGCCACTCACCAAAGTAGGATGCAGAACATTTTCTTAATAAGCTTTGTTATGCCAATTGACCTAGGTGTCCCCTGAAAGCATGGTCCCCAGACCCCTACCCCTGCCACTCTGTCCCTCAAAGTGTTTGATTGTATTCGGGAAACTTCTTAGCTTTGGTTTAGTACAGTTGTGCTGACTTCCTCTGTAGTGTGTGCTGTCCTTCCCTTCACCTAAGATCATTCTTATCTATTATCTAGTTAGTAAATAACCCTCACCCTCCCTCCCCACCCTCATAACCACCAAAGAATGTTTTCTTCTGTGTTTAAACCTTTTCTTGTGTTCTTATAATAGTGGTCTTATACAATATTTGTCCTTCTGTGACTGACTAAATTCACTCAGCATAATGACCTCCAGATTCCTCCATGTTATGTTTCACGGCTTCATCGTTGTTCTTTATCGTTGCATGGTATTCCATTGTGTGGGTATACCATAATTTGTTTATCCATTTGTCCGTTGATGGGCACCTAGGTTGTTTCCACCTTTTTGCTATTGTGAACAGTGCTGCAATGAACATGGGTGTGCATATATCTATTCGTGTGACGGCTCTTATTTCTATAGGATATATTCCAAGGAGTGGGATAGCTGGATCATATGGTACTTCTATTTCTACCTTTTTAAGGAAGCACCAAATCAATTTATGACGTCATTGTACCATTTTACATTCTCACCAACAGTGTATAAGTGTTCCAGTCTCTCTATAACCTCTCCAGCATTTATGATTTTGTGTTTTTGGGATGAATGCTAGCCTTGTTGGGGTGAGATGATATCTCATTGTAGTTTTGATCTCTATTTCTCTAATGGCTAATGATCGTGAGTATTTCTTCATCTGTCTGTTAGCCACCTGAATGTCTTCTTTGGTGAAGTGCCTGTTCATATCCTATGCCCATTTTCTAACTGGGTTATTTGTCTTTTTGTTGTTGAGGTTTTGCAGTATCTTGTAGATTTCAGAGATCAGACGCTGCTCGCATTTGCCGTAGCCAAAAATTCTTTTCCCAGTCTGTAGGCTGTCTTTTGACTCTTTTGGTGAAGTCTTTTGATGAGCATAAGTGGTTGATTTTTAGGAGCTCACATTTATCTAGTCTCTCTTCTGGTACTTGTGCATTGTTACTTATGGTTCGTATTGTGTTTATGCCATGTATTAGGGCTCCTAGTGTTGTCCCTATTTTTTCTACCATGATCTTTATTGTTTTCGATTTTATATTTAAGTCTTTGACCCATTATGAGTTAGTTTTTGTGCATGGTGTGAGGTATGGGTCTTGTTTCAGTTTTTTGAAGATGGATATCCAGTTATGCCAGCACCATTTGTTAAAGAGACTGTCTTTTCCCCAATTAATAGACTTAGGACCTTTGTCAAATATCAGCTGCTCATAGGTGGATGAATTTATGTCCGGATTCTCAATTCTCTTCCATTGGTCTATGTATCTGTTGTTGTACCAGTACCAGGCTGTTTTGACTACCGTGGTGGTATACTAGGTTCTAAAATCAGGTAGTGTGAGGCCTCCCACTTTGTTCTTCTTCTTGAGTAATGCTTTACTTATTCGGGCCCTCTTCCCTTTTCATATGAAGTTGGTGATTTGTTTCTCCATCTCATTAAAAAATGCCAATGGCATCTGGATCGGGTTGCATTGTATCTGCAAATTGCGTTGGGTAGAACTGACATTTTCACAATGTTGAGAATGCCTATCCATGAGCAAGATGTGTTTTTCCACTTACGCAGGTCTCTTTTGGTTTCTTGTAGTAGTGTGTTGTAGTTTTCCTTGTATAGATCTTTTACAACCCTGGTTAGATTTATTCCTAAGTATTTTATCTTCTTGGGGGCTATTGTAAATGGTATTGATTTGGTGATTTCCTCTTTGAGGTTCTCTTTGTTGGTGTAAAGGAATCCAACTGATTTTTGTATGTTTATCTTGTATCCTGAAACTTTGCTGAAATCTTCTATTAGTTCCAGTAGTTTTCTTGTGGATTCCTTGGGGTTTTCTGTGTATAAGATCATATCATCTGCAAATAGAGATGCTTGGACTTGTTCCTTATCAATTTGGATGCCCTTTATTTCTTTTTCTAGCCTAACTGCTCTGGCTAGGACCTCAAGCACTATGTTGAATAGGAGTGGTAATAAAAGGCATCCTTGTCTGGATCCTGTTCTCAAGGGGAATGCTTTGTAAGTCTCTCCATTTAGGATGATGTTGGCTGTTGGCTTTGTATAAATGCCCTTAAGTATACTGAGGAATTTCCCTTCTATTCCTATTTTGTTGAGAGTTTTTACCATGAATAGGTGTTGGACTTTGTCAAATGCCTTTTCTGTATCGATTGATAAGATCATGTGGTTCTTGTCTTTTGTTTTATTTATGTGATGGATTACACTGATTGTTTTTCTAATGTTGAACCATCCCTGCATATGTTGCTGAATTCTATTGGCTAGAATTTTGTTGAGGATTTTTGCATCAGTGTTCGTCAGAGATACTGGTCTGTAATTTTCTTTTTTTTGTGGTGTCTTCACCTGGTTTTGGTATCAGGGTTATGCTGGCTTCATAGAATGAGTTTGGGAGTATTCCATCCTTTTCTACGCTCTGATATTCCTTTAGTAGTGGCGGTGTTAACTCTTCTCTGAAAGTTTGGTAGAATTCTCCAGTGAAGCCATCCGGGACAGGGGTTTTTTTTTGTTGGGAGTCAAGCCCCTAATGTGGGTAGGTGAAGACCATGCTTAATGGGCAGAGCAGTGTCAAATGTCAAGAACCTGCCACTTCACAGCTGAAACAGTTGAAGTTAGAGTTCCGGTATATACCCTATTATACTGCAGTAATGAGGGCCTACGCTGATGAGGTGGGCCCACACAAGTCTATGCAGGGGGAAAGGCACTCAAGGTCTGTGGATTCCTTATGCCTGTGTATAGGCAAAGGAGCTGTGCCTACCCTGGGTTCCTGGCTTAAGGGAGCCGGCAGTCTATTTTTTCCCGTTTGTTAATTTGTTCATTCTCCAAGGCAGGGAGGATGACTCCGGGCATGTGACAGATCCTATTTCTGGCCCAGGGGACTCAGCAATTGCTGAAGCCAGTTGGGGACCCAGTAAAGAGCAGAGAGTGAGGAGGTAAATGGAAGAGAGATTTTTCCCTACGGGGGGTGTTTCTGATCCGTGTGGTAGACCGTACGCAATTACTTATCTTTCGTCAAGGGCTGCTTCTTACTGGTTCTGGGTAGCCAAGTAGATTCTCTGGTGCTAGGTCTCTCTCAGTGCAGAAAATGTACCTCCTGAGCACGGCTGCTTGCCTGCCTTACTGCTCACCCTTGAGCTGATCACGCCTGAAGGGCTCAGGCTCCCGCCAGGTCAGGCCTGGCAATTCCTCACTGCTTCCAAACCATTTCTCCCTCTCCCTGCCACTCAGTCCGGTTCCTCAACTCTGCCTTTGATGTTCAGGGCTCCCAGACTGCCATATATAATCGAATCACTTGTTTTTTCGGGTCTTTGTTGTAAAAGGGTCCACCAGAAGCGTCTGACTACTCCACCGTCTTGGCCCTTGCCTCTACTTCTGCCAGAGTTTCTAACTCCAAATTTTTAGTCCTTTATAGACTTCACATCTCTCCTTTGGCAAAATATATTTGTTGGAGAAAGGGTTGTCAGGGTTTCTCAACCTTGGCACTGTTGACATTTTAAGCCAGATAAATCTCTCTTGTGGGTGGCTGTCCTGTACATTATAGGATGTGTAGCAGCATCCCTGGCCTCTGTCCACCCCCCAAGCGTGACAACCAAAAATGCCTCCAAACATCGTCAAATATCCTCTGGACATGGGGACAAAATCGCCCTGAGAACAGTGCATTGAGGAAGTAGAAGAAAGAAAGTATGATCATCCCAGGGAAAGAAAGGGGTGTACCCACATTCCACTCACCTTGCGGCCGATGATAGGCATCTTTCTGGTGAGCTTAAAACACTTCTTTTTAAACCTTGACCATAAACCTAAGAGAAACAAATGGTCAATTAGCCAAATAAATTTCCATGGATATGACCAGCTAATGATAATGTATGAATTATTCAACGGGTCCCCTGCAACCTCACTTGCCTTCAGAATACAAAGGGAGAGTTTCTTTCCTCTTTTTTTTTGAAAATATATATAATTTTTTATTGTGGTAAATACATAGGTAAGAAAACATTTGGAATTTCAACCACCTTCACATGTACAGTTCAGTGATATTAATTACTTTCACTATGTTGTTCAACAATCACCATTAACAGTTTTTAATTTTTCTATCACCCTTAACAGAAGCTTGGTGTCACTAAGCATTGTGCCTTCCTTTCCCCCTCCCTCCCACCCACCCTTAGTAACCACTAATAAACTTTGATCTCTATACAGTTCTCTATTCCAGAAAGTTTCTTTCCTTTTTTAAGAAACCTTTTAAATTTAATTTTTGGGGTAAATATTAACACGGTTCAAAAATACACATACACACACTGAAAGGTCTACTTTTCTTTCATCTATTCCCCCTCTCCCAACCCACCACACTTTCTAAGGCTGTTGTTGTTAGGTACCATTCTACTCACTTCCAACTCACAGCAACCCTGTCTGCAACAGAACAAAATGCTACCCAGTCCTGCGCCATCCTCACAATTGTTGATATGTTTAAGCCCATTGTTGCAGCCACTGTTTCAATCTATCTCCTTCAGGGTCTTCCTCTTTTCGCTGACCCTCTACTTTACCAAGCATGATGTCCTTCAGGGAATGGTCCCTCCAGACAGCATGTCCAAAGTAAATGAAACGAAGTCTTGTGATCCTTACTTCTAAGGAGCATTCTGGCTGTACTTCTTCCAAGACAGATTTGTTCATTCTTCTGGCAGTCCATGGTATATTCAATATTCTTTGCCAACACCATAAATCAGAGGCATCAATTCTTCCTCAGTCTTCCTTATTAATAGTCCAGCTTTCACATGCATAAGAGGTGACTGAAAATACCATGGCTTTGGTCAGGCACACCTTAGTTCTCAAAGTGACATCTTTGCCTTTTAACACCTGAAAGAGGTCTTTTGCAGAAGATCTTCTCAATGCAGTACATAGTTTGATTTCTTGACTGCTGCTTCCATGGGCATTGATTGTGGATCCAAGTGAAATGAAATCCCTCACAACTTCAAAACTTTCTGTTTATCATGATGTTGCTTACTGATCCAGTTTTGAGGATTTTTGTTTTCTTTGTATCGAGGTGTATGTAATCCAAACTGAAGTCTTTGATCTTCATCAGTAAGTGCTTCAAATCCTCTTTACTTTCAGCAAGTAAAGTTGTGTCATCTGTATATCGCAGGTTGTTAACATCTTCTTCCAATCCTGATGCCGTGTTCTTCTTCATATAGTCCAGAGTCTTGGATTATTTGCTAAGCACACAGACTGAATAAGTATGGTGAAAGGATACAACCCTGATGCAAACCCTTCCTAATTTTAAATCATGCAGTATCTCCTTGTTCTGTTCAAACAACCGCCTCTCGGTCTATGTACAGATTCCACATGAGCACAATTAAGTGTTCTGAAATTCCCATTCTTCCCAATGTTATCCATATACTTTGCTATGATTCACACACTCAAATGTCTTTGCATACTCAATAAAACATGGGTAAACATCTTTCTGGTATTCTCTGCTTTCAGCCAAGATCTATCTAAAATCAGCAGTGATACACCTTGTTCCACATCCTCTTCTGAATCCGGCTTGAATTTCTGGCAGTTCCCTTTCAATGTGCTGCTGCAACCATTTTTGAACTATCTTCAGGGAAATTTTACTTGCATGTGATATTAATGATATTGTTTGATAATTTCCACATTCTGTGTATCACTTTTCTTTAGAATGGGCACATACATGGATCTCTTCCAGTCAGTTGGCCAGGTAGCTGTCTTCCAAATTTCTTGGCACAGACGAGTGAGCACTTCTAGTGTTGCATCCGTTCGTTGAAACATCTCAACTGGTATTCGGTCAATTCCTGGAGCTTTGCTTTTGCCAGTGCCTTCAGTGCAGGCTGGACTTCTTATTTCAGAACCATCGGTTCCTGATCATATGCTACCTCTTGAAATGGTTGACCACTGACTCTTTTTGATACAGTAACTGTGTATTCCTTCCATCTTCCCTTGATGCTTTCTGCATCATTCCATCTTTTGCCCATGTTGTTAGGTGCCATCAAATCGGTTCCAACTCATAACAATCCTATGTACAACAGTACAAAACACTACCTGGTCTTGCAGCATCTTCACAATCATTTTTATGCTTGAGCCCATTGTTGCAGTCACTGTGTCAACCAATCTCGTTGAGTCTTCCTCTTTTTCACTGACTCACTACTTTACCAAGCATGATGTCCTTCTCCAGGGACTGGTCCCTCCTGATAAGATGTCCGCAGTAGGTGAGACAAAGTCTTGCCATCTTGTACTTCTTCCAAGACAGATTTGTTCGTTCTTCTGCCAGTCCATGGTATAGTCAATATTCTTCATGGACACCATAATTCAAAGGCAGCCGTTCTTCTTCGGTCTTTCTTATTCATTATCCAGCTTTCGCATGCGTATGAGGTGACTGAAAACACCATGGCTGGGTCAGGCGCACCTTAGTTCTTAATGTGACATCCTTGCTTTTTAACACTTTAAGGAGGTCTTTTGCAGCAGATTTTCCCAATGCAATGCATCATTTGATTTACTGGCTGCTGCTTCCATGGGCACTGATTGTAGATTCAAGTAAAATGAAATGTTTTGTCCATAGAATCCTTCAATATTGCAAATCAAGGCTTGAATTTCTTCTTCAGTTCTTTTAGCTTGAGAATTGCTGAACGTGTTCTTCCCTTTTGGTTAACTCCAGGTCTTTGCACATTTCATTATAATACTTTACTTTGTCTTCTGGAGACGCCCTTTGAAATCTTCTGTTCAGCTCTTTTACTTCATCATTTCTTCTGTTCACTTTAGCTATTCTACATTCAAGATCAAGTTTCAGAGTCTCTTTGGATATCCATTTTGGTCTCTTCTTTCTTTTCTGTCTTTTTAAAGACCTCTTGCTTTCTTCATCTATGATATGCTTGAAGTCATCCCACAACTCATTTAGTTCAGTCATTAGTGTTCAATGCATCAAATCTTTTCTTGAGATAGTCTTTAAATTCAGGTGGGATATACTCAAGGTCCTACTTTGGATTTCATGTACTTGTTTTAATTTTCTTCAGCCTCAACCTGAACTTTCATATGAGCAATTGATGGTCTGTTCTGCAGTCGGTCCCCGGCCTTATTCTGACTGATGATATTGAGCTTCTCCATTGTTTCTTTCCACAGATATAGTCAATTTGATTCCTGTGTACTCCATCAACCAAGGTCCACATGTATAGTTACCATTTACGTTATGGAGAAAAGTTATTTCTGATGAACAAGTCGTTGGTCTTGCAAAATTCTATTATGCAATCTCTGGCGTCATTTCTATCACCAAGGCCATGTTTTGCAACTACTGATCCTTCTTCTGTTTCCAGCTTTCGCATTCCAATCACCAGTAATTACCAATGCATCTTGATTGCATGTTTGATCATTTTCAGACTGCAGAAGTTGGTAAAAGTCTTCAATTTCCTCATCTTTGGCATTAGTGGTTGGTGGGTAAATTTGAATAATAGTTGTATTAACTGGTCTTCCTTGTAGGTGTATGGATATTGTCTTATCACTGACAGAGTTGTACTTTAGGATAGATCTTGAAATGTTCTTTTGGACAATGAATGTGATGCCACTCCTTCAATCTGTCATTCCCAGCAGAGTAGACCATATGATTATCTGATTCAAAATGGCCAATACCAGCCCATTTCACCTCACTAATGCCTAGGATACCAATGCTAATGTGTTCCATTTCATTTATCACGACTTCCAATTTTCCATGATTCATATTTCGCACATTCCATGTTCCCATTACCATGCAGCTGTTTCTTCTCATTTTGAGTCATTTACACCAGCTAATGAAGGTCTCAAAAGCTCTATGCCATCCACATCATTAAGGTTGACTCTACTTTGAGGAGGGAGGCAGCTCTTCCTCAGTCGTATTTTGAGTGCCTTCCAGCCTGAGGGGCTCATATTCCAGCACTTTATCAGACAGTGTTCCACTGCTATCCATAAGGTTTTCACTGGCCAATCTTTTTTGACAGTGGACTGCCAGGTCCTTTTTAGTCTGTCTTAGTGTAGAAGCTCCACGGAAGCCTGTCTACCACAGGTAACCCTGCTGGTATTTGAAATACCGGTGGCACAGCTTCATCACAGCAACATGAAAGCCACCGCAGTATGACAAACAAAGACAACTGGTGGCCCACCACACTACCCCCAGGTGAACACTACTATCAGTTTCAAGTATACCCTTCCAGTGTTTCTTTATGCCCATACAAGCAACAATACAGATACATTCTTAATTGTCTCCCTTTTTACACAAAAGATAGTGTATTCCAGCACTGTACTAGACCTTGCTTTTCCACACAGGAATATTATCTTGAAGATGACTGCTTCAGCATTCATTTTTTATAGCTGCAGAATATTCCATTATATGGTTGTACAATATTTTATTTAATTTTCTTAACCACTGATGGATTTTTAGGTTGCTTCCAACATTTGCTATTACAAACCATGCTGAAATAAGTAAAACACATCATACTGCCCACCTGCCAAGAATATCTACAAGATAAATTCCCAGTAGAATTGCTGAGTCCAATGACATATTCATTCAAGTTCTTTACCTTTCTAAGGTTTCCAGATGCCCAATATTTCTCCTCTTCCTCCCCTCAAAACAACCAACCCATGGTTTTTTCCCAGGGTCTATGCTCTAGTACCTCATTCAACACACATCCTAGCAACATTTTCTGGACCTAAAAAGGCCTTCAAAATCACAGGCATCAATCAGAGTCCATTCTGTCAGGCAGTACATACAACAAGTATGGAATTCTGATCCTGTTAAATTACAAAAATTATAAATACATGAGATCTAAATAAACTGACATGCCTTTTGATGCATTCACATTCAGTATATCTCAACTGACTCTCACAACAATATCTGAGGCTGGCACAGATAGCATTATGTCTCTGGACATACATAACTTTGATCCTCTGGCCTAACAAAAGTAACAATGACAAAGAAAGGCAACTAAGGATCACAGCATCAAATGGGTTGCTCAAGGTCATAGATCAAATCAATGCTGGAGCTGGGATTTAACTCAAGTCTTCATTTTCCTAGTCTAGGAAACCCAGTACTCTACACTACCTCAAGTCAACAGTGGCAATTTTCTCTTATCCCAAATGAGTCCATACAGAATCTAGACCTAAGCTTTTATCCTGGCATGAACAGACTATGAACGTCATCTGGGCATTCCCACCTACCTGGCCCAAATGGAGATCTCTCTCCCCCAGCCACTACAGCATCTGTCTGCACTACTCTTTTGGTATTTATTTTCTGATGCCTTCCATATTTGAGAAGTCCTGGTGGTGCAGTGGTTTAGAGCTCAGGCTGCTAACCAAAAGGCTGGCAGTTTGAATCCACCAGCCACTCCATGGAAACCCTATAGGGCAGTTCTACTCTGACCTACAGGGTCACTATGAGTCAGAAACGACTCAATGGCAACAGGTTTGGTTTTGGTTTTTACATATTTGGAGTCCCTGAGTGGCATAAACAGTTAACATGCTTGGCGGCTGTCTTAGTCATCTAGTGCTGTTCTAACAGAAATACCACGAGTGGATGGATTTAGCAAAGAGAAGTTTATTCTCTCACAGTCCAGTAGGCTACAAGTCCAAATTAAGGGTGTCAGCTCCAGGAGAAGGCTTTCTCTCTCTGTTGGCTGCAGAGAAAGGTCCTTGTGATGCATCAGTCTCCCCTTGGTCTGGGAGTATCTCAATGCAGGAACCTCAGGTCCAAAGGACGCACTCCATTCCCAGCTGCTTTCTTGGTAGTGTGAGGTCCCCCTGTGTCTCTGCTCACTTCTCTCTTTTATGTCTCAAAAGAGATTGCATTAATACACTATCTAATCTTGTTAACTTCATCAGTATAACCTCATCACAGTAACAGAATTTACAACACATAAGGAGATCACATATAATCTCATCATAGTGATAGACTTTACAATACATAAGGAAATCACATCAGATAACACAATCGTACAATACCGGGAATCATGACGTAGCCAAGTTGCTACACACATTTTTGGGGGGATGCAATTCAATCCGTGACATTCCACCCACTGGCCCCAAAAACAATCACATCCTTGCAACATGCAAAACATTCATCTCATCATACCACAACAAAAGTCTTAACTCCAAGTCCAAAATCCAAAAATTCCTCTTCATCTGTGAAATCTAGAATACAAGTTATCTGCTTCCAAAGGTACAATGGCAGAACAGGCACAAGATACACACTTCCATTACACATGGGAGAAACTGCAGGGAAAGAAGGCATAACAGGCACCAAACAAGTCGGCAGAACACATTACGTTAGCCATCAAGGCTTTGAAAATAATATTCTGTTCTCTGAGACAATTTACACAATAGCCCTGCCTCCAGACTCTAGGTATTGGCCACTCTCATCATAGTGATAGAGTTACAACACATAAGGAAATCACATCAGATAACACAATCATACAATACTGGGAATCATTACCTAGCCAAGTTGCTACACACATTTTTGGGGGGACACAATTCAATCCATGACAGCTGCTAACCAAAATGTTGGAGGTTTGAGTACACCTGAAGTGCCTCAGAAGAAAGTCCTGGTGAACTACTTATGAAAAATCAGCCATTGAAAACCCTATGGAGTAGTTCTACTCTGACACACATGGGGTCCAGATGAGTTGGAATCGACTCAATGGCAACTGATAACTGGCTTGCATCTTTACTAGTTTTTGTTTGGCTTAGGTCCCTGCCTTTCCATCTTACTCTGTAGTGCCTAGCACTGGAGTCAACACTCGGTAAATGTCTGGGACAAAACCAAGAAACTAAGACATGTTGTAATACATAGCTGAGATCTTGCTGTATGTACACTACTGTAGCCTCTTCTCACAGTGTTTTTCTGCATTATTAAAAACTTTTCCTAAATAAATTTTAAGTGGTATCATAATAGCCCATCTAATGAATACAGCTTAATGTTAGATATTTAAGGGGCTTGTTATTAGACCATTTCTAACACTGTTAAAGCTCAAAAGATGCAGAACCACTTCCTTATTTAACAGATGAAGTAATTAATTAATGAGGTGAAAAGAGGTCTAAACATCAATAAAGAGTTTACGTGTCCAAAAGTACAGGAATGTGATGAGATGGAGGAGAAAGATTAATTTTATGGAAGTTGTGAGACAAAATGGTGCAGGATGAAAAGAACAGACTGCAGGATCAAAAATGGAGAAATTAAAAATAAAAAGATCATGGGGCAGAGCCAACATGGCACTAAAGACAGAAGTACCATTCCATCTCTCCACAGCAAAGACCCAAAAAACTAAGTAAAACAGAGACAAATGTCAATCCTGGAACCTTAAGCGTCAAATGAAGGGATAAAGAACTCAACCAAGCACTGAATAGAATAAGAAACTGACAGAGAACAGAGAGTGAGGAGAGCTACAGGGTAGAGGTCCCCTATCAGCTAACATAGCACAGATTCACCATCTTGGACCCCTCAGCCACCAAGAAAAGCAGGCACGGAGTATGGAAAGGCAGTTTCACGGAGCTCCCAGCCAGAGATAGAGCACCTGGTAACCAGCGATACAGGCTTTCCCACCCCCATCCTTTATTCCCCTGCTGGGACTCTGCTGCTTTCCAAGTAGGCCACTGTCACTTAGCTGGGGAGACGCCAGCTCCATACTGCTTGGATTTGCCCCACCCACACCAGCTGGCTCCTTCAGTGCCATTTTTTTGTTGCTGTTTTTTTTTTTTTTCTTTTTTTCTTCTTGGCTTCTTTTGGTTTATTCTCTCTCTCACCTCCTTCCTCTCAAACACCTGGCTCCGTGTGCCATCTCCACTCCTTCTTGACAGGCTGTGCAGTGCCACTAGGCTGGTAAGCCAGTTCCCTGGTCTGTGCCGCCACGCCAGTGGGTTCCCTGGGGGCTTTCTGTTTGTTTTTCTTCCTTCTCAGTGTCTTGTCTCTCTCTACCTTCCTTCTTTTCCTTTCTCCCAAATGCCTGGTGTTGTGTGCCATCTCCACTCCTTCTAGACAGGCTATGCAGTGCCACTCAGCTGGGGAGCCACCTACCCTGGTCCATGCCACCAAGCCAGTGGGCTCCCTTGGGGTTTCTTTTCCGATTCTTTTCTCGGTTTCTTGTTTCTCTCTATCATCCTTCCTTTCTCTTCTTTTGGCCACCTAGTTCTGTATACCATCTCTGCTCCTTCTAGACATGCTGTATAGTGCTGTTTGGCAAGGAAGCCCCTTCACTGGTCCGCGCAACCAAACCAGAGGGCTCCCTCGAAGCTTTTTTTTTTTCTTTTCTTGGTTTCTTCACTCTTCTACCTCCTCTCCTTTCTCCCGGACACCTGGCACCATGAGTCATCTCCACTCCACCTTGACGGGCTGTGCAGAACTGCTCGGCTGGGAACCCACTTCCAGTAGGATCCCTTGGGGCTTTTTTTTCTTGTTTTCTCTCTCTACCTTTATTCCCTTCCCTCCTCCCACTCACCTAGCATCTTCTCCACCCCTTGGTTTCTTGACTCGCTCAACCTTTTTCCTTTCCTTTCGACTGACCACCCGGCCACGTGTGCCTTTTTCTTTTTATTTTATCAAGTTTCTTATCTCTCTCTCTCTCTCTTCCTTCTTTTCCTTTCTCCTGCCCACCTAACTGCATGAGCCATACCTGTCCCTTCTTGACGGCTTATGCCATACCCAGCAAGAAAGCCACTGGTACATGGCTTCCCGGGTCTGGGCCAATCCAACGGCAGGCTCCTTCAGTACTTTTATTTTGGCTTCTTTTTCTCCTCTTTCTCTTCTTTCTCACACCCACTTAGCTCCACACATCACATCCTTCCCCTTCCCTCCTGCCTATCAGTACCATAGGCTGAGCATCGCACCCCTAAACGGTACAGTCACAGTCTACCAGAACATGCCCTACACTTCTCCCCCTGCCCAGCCATGTCGGCCCCAGTGTGTGTCTCAAATGACCCGTCTTGTCCCTCTCCCTCCACTGGACCTGCCCTGCTGCACCACAGATGAGCTACAGGCCCTGCCCATTAGATAACAGGTGAGAAGTATCATGCCCACAGAAAAGCAAACAAGAAAGAATGCCCAGCCTATCTGCTCAAACATAACCAAATAAAATAAAAAAGCAGGATAAAATAAAGAAATCTACAATCAATAAATGAGGAAAATAATTACTAAATGTCCCACAGACAGCAGACAATATCAAAATATTTTTTAAAAAAGGACAGGATGGTGCCAGTAGGAGTCCAAAATAAAACACCAGATGATCTTCCACCAGAAGAAAAGGCACTGATAAGAAACTGAAATCTCTAACATGCAGGGCTATCCAAAGAGATGAAGGAAATAGCAAACAAAAATGAAGAAAAAATAGATAAAATCATGGAAAAGACAAATCAATGGAAGAATTCAGGAAAATACAGGAAAAAAATGTCAAAATAAACTCATATCTAGAAATCATACAGAAACAGCAATTAGGAATCCAAAAGATAAACAACAAGATTTCAGAAACGGACAGTCTCACAGAAGGTCTGAGGAGCAGGTTTGAAACAATGGAAGACAGGATCAGTGAAACTGAAGACAAATCCTTTGATAACACTTTGTTTGAGGAAAAATTAGAGAAAAGAATGAAAAAAAAATGAAGAAACCCTGACAGCTATGTGGGATACAATTAAAAGCAAAAATCTGCTAGTGATCAGAGTTCCAGAACAGGGGGAGAAAACAGAAAACACAGAGAGAATCATTGAAGAATTGCTGACAGAAAACTTCCTTAATATCATGAAAGATGAGAAGCTGACCATCCAAGAAGCTCAATGAACCCCATATAGGATAGACCCCAAGAGAAAATCACCAAGGCATATCATAGTCACTTTCACTAAAACCAAAGACAAAGAAAGAATCCAGAGAGCAGCTCAAGAAAAACGAAAAGTCACACACAGAGGGGAAACAATCAGACTAAGCTCTGATTACTCGGCAGAAGCCATGCAGGCAAGAAGGCAATGGGATGACATATATAATACCTTGAAAGAAAAAAAAAATTCCAGCCAAGAATAATATATGCTGCAAACTTCTCACTCAAAAATGATGGTGAAATTAGAACATTTCCAGATAAACAGAAATTAAGGGAATATGTAAAAACCAAACCAATTTACAAGAATTATAAAAGGGAGTCCTTCAGTTAGAGAACCAATAACAGCCTGAATCTAGGATGCAAGATCACATTAGCCAGATACTAACCTAGGTAATAAACTCACAAGGATAAAATAAAACTAAAAGATTTACAACAGGGAACCAAAGAGATTAATCAGTAATTGATTAACAACATCAAAACAATAAAAGAGGGAATAAATGGTGTAGGTATTGAACTTTCAAATGGACAGGAAGGCAAGGCGATACCAAGTAATAAAAGACTGGTATAAACTTAGGAAGATAAGGGTGAATTCCAAGGTAACCACAAAGAAAGTTAACAAACCCACTCATCAAAATAAAGTGAAAAACAAAGTCTCTAGTAACACAAAATCTACAAAAATCAAAGAAATTTTTTTTAAAAAATCCACAAACAAAAGGAATTCAGCACAGAAGCATCAGACAAACGAAGAAAATGTCAGCAACACACACAAAAAAGCACTACAAAATGACAGCAATAAACTCACACCTATCAATAATTACAGTGAACATAAATGGTCTAACTGCTCCCATAAAGAGAAAGAGTGACAGAATGGATTAAAAAACAGGATCCATCAATATGCTGTCTACAAGAGACGCACCTTAGAAACAAAGACGTAAATTTATTAAAAATCAAAGGATGGAAAAAAAATATATCAAGCAAACAGCTACCAAAGAAAAGCAGGAGTGGCAATACTAATCTCAGATAAAATAGAATTTAAAATAAAATCCACCATAAAGACGAAGAATAGTACTAAATAATGATTAAAAGGAAGATCCATCATGAAGACATAACCATAATAAATATCTATGCACTCACTGACAGGGCTCCAAAATACATAAAAGAAACTCTAACAGCACTGAAAAGAGAAAAGGACAGTTCCACAATAATAGTAGGAGACTTCAACACACCACTCTCGATAAAGGACAGAACATTTAAAAAGAAACTGAAAAAAATACAGAAGATCTAAAGGCTACAATCAGCCAACTTGAACTCACAGACATATACAGAACACTCCACCCAAAAGCTGCGAAGTACAAATTCTTTTCCAGGGCACATGGAATGTTCTCTAAAATAGACCACATCTTAGACCACAAAGCAACCCTCAACAAAATCCAAAATGCTGAAATAATACAAAGCATCTTCTCTGATCACAATGCCATCAAAGTAGAAATTAACAACAGAAAGAGAAAGGAAAAAAAAATCAAATACGTGGAAACTGAATAACACCCTGTTTAAAAACTACTGGGTAACAGAAGAAATCAAAGATGGAAGCAAAAAATTCCTAGAATCAAATGAGAATGAAAACATATCATACTAAAACCTATGGGAAACAGGTGACAAAGGCAGTGCCCTGAGGTCAATTTATAGCAACAGACACACACATCAAAAAAAATGAAAGGGATAAAAATCAAAACATTAGTACACAACTCAAACAAATAGAAAGAGAACAGCAAAAGAAGCCCACAGCCACCAGAAGAAAGGAAATTATAAAGATCAGAGCAGAAATAAGTAAAATAGAGAATAGAAAAAACAATAGAAAGAATCAACAAAACCAAAAGTTGGTTCTTTGAAAGGATCAACAAAATCGACAAACCTCTGGCCAAACCGACAAAAGAAAAAGAGGAGAGGACACAAATAACCCAAACAGGAAATAAAATGGGGGACATTACAACACACACAACTGAAATAAAAAGGACCATAACAGAGTACTACGAAAAACTATAACAAATTTGAAAATACAGAGGAAATGGAAAAATTTCTAGAAACACATTACCTATCCAAAACAACTCAAATGGAAGTTGAAAATTTGAACAGACACTTAACAAGACAAGAGACTGAAAAAATAAAAAAAAATAAAAAAAATAAAAAACTCCCAACAACAAAAAAAAGGCCCTGGCCAATATGGCTTCACTGAGAATTCTACCAAAAATTCAGAGAAGAGCTTACACCAGTACTACTCAAACTATATCAGAACATAGAAAAGGAAGGGATACTTCCAAATTCATTCTATGAAGCCAGCGTAACCCTGATACTCAAACCAGGTAAAGACACCACAAAAAGGAAAATTACACACCAATACCTCTCATGAATATAGTTGCAAAAATTCTTGACAAAATTCTAGACAATAGAATCCAGCACCATATAAAAAAAAATACACCACAACCAAATGGGATTCATACCAGGTATGGATGGATGTTTCCACATTAGAAAATCAATCGACGTAAACCACTACATAAATAAAAGAATCACATGATCATCTCAGTCGATGCAGAAAAGGCATTCGACAAAGACCAACACCCATTCCTGATAACAACTCTCAATAAAATAGGTATAGAAGGGAAATTTCTCAACAAAATAAATGGCATCTACACAAAAACAACAGCCAACATCATTCCTAATAGAGAAAGGCTGAAAAAATTCCCCTGGAGAACAGGAACAAGACTAGGATGCCTTTATCACCACTCCTTTTTAACACTGTTCTGAAGTCCTAGCTAGAGCAATAAGGCAAGAAAAAGAAATAAAGGGCATCCAAATTGGTAACGAAGAAGCAAAACTGTCCCTACTTGCGGATGATATGATACTATACGTAGAAAACCAAAAAGACTCCATGAGAAAACTACTGGAACTAATAGAAAGATTTAGCAGAGTAGCAGGATATAAGAAAAACATATAAAAATCAGTTGGATTCCTATACACCAACAGAGAATGACAAAAAGGAAATCAGGAAAACAATATTATTTATAATAGCCCCTTAAAAAATAAAATACTTAGGAATAAATCTAACCAGGGATGTAAAAGACCTATTCAAAGAAAACTACAAAACACTACTGCAAGAAACCAAAAGAGAACTACGTAAATGGAAAAACATACCATGCTCATGGATAAGCAGACTCAACACACTGTGAAAATGTCAATTCTACCCAAAGCAATCTACAAATACAACGCAATCCCGAACCAAATACTACCAGCATTTTTTAAAGAGATGGAAAAACTAATCATTAACTTTATATGGAAAGGGATGAGGCCCCGGATAAGTAAAGCACAACTGAAGAATAATAATACAGTAGGAGGACTCCCACTACCTAACCACAGAACCTACTATACAGCTACAGTAGACAAAACAGCCTGGTACTCGTACAACAACAGATACACTGACCAATAGAACAGAACTGAGAACCCAGATGTGACTCCATTCATCTACGGTCAACTGATCTTCAACAAAGGCCCAAAGTCCATCAAAAGGGGAAAACACCATCTTTTTAACAAATGGTGCTGGCAAAACTGGATGTCCATCTGCAAAAAAATGAAGCAGGACCCATACCTCACACCATACACAAAAACTAATTTGAAATGGATCAAAGACCTAAATATAAAACCAAAATCTGTAAGGATCATAGAAGAAAAAATGGGGTCAATGCTAGAGGCCCTAATACATGGAATTAACAGGATACAAACCGTAATTAACACACAAACTCCGTAAGACAGACTACTTCACTGGGATCGTCTAAAAATAAACACTTATGCTCATCAAAAGACTTCACCAAAAGAGTAAAAAGAGAACCCACAGACTAGGAAAAAATTTTTGGCTATGACAAATACAACAAAGGTCTAATCTCTAAAATCTACAGGAAAATCCAACACCTCTACAACAAAAAGAGAAATAATCCAATTTAAAAATGGGCAAAGGATATGAACAGACACTTCACCAAAGAAGACATTCAAGTGGCTGACAGACACATGAGGAAACGCTACCACTAGCCATTAGAGAAATGCAAATCAAAACCACAATGAGATACCATCTCACCCCAACATTACTGGCACAAATCAAAGCAACACAAAATAAAAAATGTTGGAGAGGCTGCAGGGAGACTGGAACTCTTATGCACTGCTGGTGGGAATCTAAAATGGTACAACCATTTTGGAAAACAATAAGGTACTTCCTTGAAGTTAGAAATAGAAATACCATATGATCCAGCAATCCCACTCCTAAGAATATATCCTCGAAAAATATAGTCATCACACAAATAGACATATGGACACCCATGTTCACTGCAACACTGTTCACAATAGCGAAAAGATGGAAACAACCTAGATGCTCATCAACAGATGAATGGATAAACTATGGTACATACACACAATGGAATACTATGCAACAATAAAGAACAATGATGAATCTGTGAAGCATCTCACAACATGTATTAATCTGGCGGGCATTACGCTGAGTGAAACAAGTCAATCAGAAAAGGACAAATATTGTATGAGACCACTACTATAAAAACTCATGAAAAGGTTTACACACAAAAAGAAACAATCTTTGATGGTTACAAGGGAGGTGAGGATGGAAAAACACTAAACGGATAATAGATAAGTGGTAAGTTTTGTGAAGAATAAGACAGTACACAATACTGGGGAAGCCAGCACATCTCATCCAAGGCAAGGTCATGGAAGCTCTACAGACACATCCAAACTTCCTGAACGACCGAATTGCTGGGCTGAGGGCTGTGGGGACCACGGTCTCAGAGAACATCTAGCTCAGCTGGCATAACATAGTTTATAAAGAAAATTTTCTGCATTCTACTTTGGTGAGTAGTGTCTGAGGTCTTAAAACCTTGTAAGCAGCCATCTAAGACACTCCAATGGTCTCACTCTGTCTGGAACAATGGAGAATGAAATAAGCCAAAGACTAAAGGGAAAGATTACTCCAAAGGACTAATGGACCACAAGTGCTACAGCCTCCACTAGACTGAGTCCAGCACAACTAGATGGTGCCCAGCTACCAGCACCGACAGCTCTGATAGGGATCACAACAGAGGGTCCCAGACAGAGCTGGAGAAAGCTGTAGAACAAAATTCAAACTCACCAAAAAAAAAAAAAAGACCAGACTTACTGGTCTGACAGAGACTGGAGAAACCCTGAGAATATGGCCCCCAGACACCTTTTTAGCTCAGTAATGATGTCACTCCTGAGGTTCACCCTTCAGCCTAAGATTAGACAGGCCCATGAAACAAAATGAGACTAAATGGTCACACCAGCCCAGAGGCAAGGAAGAGAAGGCAGGAGGGGACAGGAAAGCTGGTAATAGGGAACCCAAGGTCGAGAAAGGGAGAGAGAGTTGACATGTTGTGGGGTTGGCAATCAATGTCATAAAACAATATGTGTACTAATTGTTTAAGGAGAAGCTCGTTTGTTTTGTAAACCTTCAAAAAAATAAGACATGTAATCATGACCTGAAAAGATTATCTCAAAAGTGTAAGTCCCTACAGGAACAGAAAGCAAGTACTTTAGAAGTGTTTAAGGCAGGCTTCGAACCAGTTTGAACCGGTTCAGTCATGCCAACAAAGTGAAACTGGTACAGACCCAAATTTTTACAATTTGGGTAATTCAGAATGGGTAACTGGAATGGGAAGAATTACGGTTGAAGCCCTGGAATGGGAGACTCGGAAGAGGCGTAGTGAGCCTTTTCAGGAGCCTGATGCATGAGACTGGACTACTGGTAGGACTTTGGAGAGTGACACACATTTAAAGCAGTGCAGTCAGCCACCATCTTTGATCTGGGCACCACTGTTTTGGATTCTGCTCAAAATCCAACAGACAAGAGATCTGGGTGCTATGAAATGCATACGCTGCCCTTGTTTTCTAAGAGGAAGCTTAGGTTTCTAGCAGGGCTTCCACCTGTAATTCTTCCCATTCTGGTTATCATCCTGGTTTACCCAAATTTTAAAAATTTGTGTCTGTTCTGGTTTTGCTTCCTCGACTACGACAAAACTGGGCAGAACTGGATCAAAGTCCTGGTTTAAGGTAACAGTTAGGAAGTACCAGTAAGAACAACAGCACATGAATATTTACAGTTTACAAATTCCTATCACATGAATTATGCCACAAGCCTCATTTACCCATGTGACATTTACCCCTGTGATGAGGTCAGGCTGGTATTATGCCCATTGTGTTGTGCTGAAACAGGCTAAGAGAGTTTAAGGGTGTTGCACAAGATGCCACAGCTAGAAGCTGGGAGTGTTTACCACATCCTCCCACATAACACTGATTTCTGTAGATGCACTATGGACAATCCCAACAGTCAAAATCAACAGTAGAACAGTAACAGCTGATAATCATGGAGCAGCACTAAGGAAGAGATAACGACTTAGAGAGCAGCTAACCTCTGCTCAGACCACTCTGCCTGCCCATCCTCCTGAGACTTCCTAGTTCTTATCTGCCACAGCATCCATCCTTGTTCCAGAATTACCCTACCTCTCCCCCTTCAGAAGGGGATTTAGAGTTTGAAGATCAGCAGAGTTTATCACTACTCCAGACTTCAGACTTCTCTAGAGCAATATATTAAAAATAACTTGATAGTTCAACAATGTTAGAATACTTCTACATGAGCAAGGTGTTGGGAAAAAAAGTCAATTCTAGCAAAATTATCCCCAATCTCTTACCTTTGCTAAAATTCTAGCTGGAGGTTATAAAATACAAAGTGTGGCTGTATGTGTGTGTGAAATTGCCAATATCAATTTTTCACCTACAAAAACTACATTCTGGGGGGCCAAGATGGTAGCTTAGTCACACGTACCACAGACCCCAAAAAAACAAGCGAAACAGAAGCAGATAACAATCTGGGAACCTGAACATTGAAAAAGAAGGTCTAAGAATTGAACCAAACAGCAACTGGAAGGAAAAAGTGAGTGAATGCAGCAAATGAGGAGTAACACGGAACAGGGGAGCTCAGCCCACCGTCTCAGCGTGATGCAGTCATCTTAGAACATAGCCAGCAGCAACCCTGGGTAAAGAACATAGGAAGGAAACTTCATGGTTTTCCCCAAAGGGATAGAGAAACTCTACAGACACACATGGAGAGAAGCAGAAGCAGGGAGGGAGCCAGGATCCGGAATCAGAGAAACACAGGAGCGGCAGCTCCTGACCTCAGGGATGAGTGTCACACACAAGGCAGTGGACCCGTGGAGTGTCAGCAGGAAGTCTCCCACCCAACTGGACCCCAGATGGCCTCCCTCCTCACACTCAAGTGGGGACAGATCCCACTTGTTGTCTACAGTGGACGCAAGGTGCCTCGGCACCTGCATATCTTAGCCAGAGGGACGCACTCCCCCTCATCTTATCGTCCTGAACAGAGGCATCAGAGGGTCTCATTCTGGGACTGCCTTGCTTGACTGGGGACAACGCGAGCCTCTCCTCTTTCCCCTAACCCCACCCAACCCCGTCCACTACCCTTCCTTGCCCACCCGACGAGTGGGACCAGGCACGCCCTCAGGCACACACACACCCACCACCTACACCCCCACAAATGCCTAATTGGGGAGCAAAGACAAGGAGACAGCAAGAAAGCCCTCCCATCATTCCCTTCTTCTTGCCCCCGCCCAGCGAGGGACAGAGGAAACGCAGCTGTGTACGTATGCAACTGCACACACATACACCCGTCATTCCTTCCTCCCTCCCCCTGCCCAGTGTGAGGCAGAGGCATCATGCCTGCACAAAGATGTCCCGCCCCCCCCCTTCCCTCTGCCTGGTGTGAGGAAGAGGCAGCACAACATTGCATGCACTTGCCCTGTGCACCTCCCTCACCCCACCCAGTGAGGGGCAGAGACACCTTGATTGCATGCATATCCGCCGCCGCCCTTCTCTCCTTCCCCATACCCAGCACAAGGCAGAAACAACTCAACGGCACCTGCATCCATCCACTACATCTTCCTCCCTCCCCCAACATGGCACAAGGAAAAAGTGGCACAAGTGTGTATATATCCACTCGCTGCATCTTCCTCCCTCTATTCTGGCCTACCAACAGGTGGATATAGGAGGACTGAGCACGAATCCCCCTGCCATTCCTTCCTCCTCCCCCCCACTCAGGAAGAGGTAGAAGTAGCTTGACTACATGTGTGTCTCCCCGCTACCCCCCTTTACCACCCACATCACCCCCTCAACAAGTGAAAGATGACGACCACAACCCCACTCTACTGCCACATCCACCACACCAGATGCTGAACCTGCATGGAGAGTACCACTCCTTACTCCTGCACACTGAACCAAAAACAGCTGAAGGCCAAAGCCCAACCAACTCACCCTCAGCCACCCTGCAAGAGCAGTAAACACAGATCCAAGCTTCCACAGCTACTTGCTGCCCTACTCACCCAGAGACAGGCAGGGAAAGTTTCAGCACAACCAGTCCAGCAACCAGAACACCATGCCAGCCACAACCGCCAGAAATCATCCAAACAAAACAAACAAAAAAACCAAGACCCAGCATACAACTATACAATTAAAAAATAAATACAATAACCTCTTAATATCCTGGAAACAACAGACAATAGCAAATCACCTGAAGAAGCAGGGGAAGATGGCCCCAGCGAGACACCAAAATAAACAGAAAACCTCCCTGAGGAAGAAAAGATAATGAAGCTACTTGATAAGGAATACAAAAGACTTACAAATAGGGTCATCAAACGAATCACGGAAAACACAGACAAAACTAAGGAAAACGGAGACAAGACCAAGGAAAGCACAGGCAACTTGGTAGAAGAATTCAGGAAAACAATGCAAGAGCAAAATGACAAAATAAATAGAAAACTGGAAACCATACAAAAGGAGCAACTAGAAATTCAGAAGCTTAACAATAAAATTTCAGAAATAGGCAACTCAATGGAAAGTCATAGGAGCAGAATCTAAACAATGGAAAACAGGATCAGTGGAATAGAAGACAAAACTGTCGACACTAATCTGTTCAAGGAACAATCAAAAAAAAAAAAAGAATGAAGAAAGCCTAAAAGTTATATAGGATACTATCAAGGGGAATAAATTATATGTCATCGAAATCCCAGAAGGGGAGGAGACAACAAAAAGCACAGAGAAAATTGCTGAAGATTTGCTGACAGTAACCTCCCCTAATATCATGAAAGAAGAGGAGATAACCACACAAGAAGCACAACGAACCCATACAGGATAGATCCCAAAAGAAGAACACCAAGACATATCATAATCAAACTTTTTAAAACCAAAGACAAAGAAAAAGCAGCCCAGGAAAAACGAAAGACCACCTACAAAGGGGCATCGATAAGCCGTAAACTCTGATTACTCAGCAGAAACTATACAGGCAAGGTGGCAATAGGATGACATACTTAAAACTCTGAAATAAAAAAACTGCCAACCAAGAATTACATACCCAGCAAAATTATCCCTCAATACGATGGTGAAGTTAGGACATTTCCAGATAAACAGAAATTAAGGGAATCTGTAAAAACCAGACCAACTTTACAAGAAACACTATAGGGAGTCCTTCAGACAAAAACCCAACAACGCCAGACAATAACCAGAGATTAAAACACATGACAGTATCAGCCAGGTATCAACCCAGATAAAGAACTCTCAAAAATAAAATAAAGTTAAAAAACGGAAAACAGGGAACCAGAGATGTCAATCTGTAACTGATGACCACTTCAAAACATAAAGTGGGAAAAAAGGTATAGGTTTAGAGGAAGAGGAAGTCAAAGCAATATCAAGAAATAAATGACTTGAAACATCTGGGGTCTTAAAAGCTTGTGAGCAGCCATCTAAAATACTGCACTGGTCTCACCCCATCTGGAGCAAAGGAGAATGAAAAAAACCAAAGACACAAGGGAAACATTAGTCCAAAGGACTAATGGACCACAAGTACTACAGCCTCTACCAGACAGCACTAGATGATGCTCAGCTACCACCACTGACTGCTCTGACAGAGATCACAACAGAGGGTCCCCAGAGTTGGAGAAAATTGTAGAACAAAATTCACACTCACAAAAAAAGAACAGACTTACCAGTCTGACAGAGACTAGAGAAACCCTGACAGTATGGCCCCCAGACACCCTTTTAGCTCAGTAATGAAGTCACTCCTGAGGTTCACCGTTAGTGAAAGATTAGACAGGCCCATAAAACAAAATGAGACTAAATGGGCACACCAGCCCAGGGGGAAGGACAAGAAGGCAGGAGGGGACAGGAAAGCTGGTAATACAGAGTCTAAGGTTGAGAAGGGAAGCGTGTTGACATGCGGTGCGGTTGGCAACCAATGTAGCAAAACGATATGTGTACTAATTGTTTAATGAGAGCTAGTTTGTTCTATAAACCTTCATCTAAAGTACAATTCTAAAAAATATATATAATACAAAAAATAAATAAACAGATAAATGACTTCACTGCTCTGACAGGGATCACAATAGAGGGTCCCTGGCAGAGCAGGAGAAAAGTGTGGAACAAAATGAAAAAAGACCAGACTTAGTGGTCTGACAGAGACTGGAAGAACCCCTGAGACTATGGCCTCCCGACACCCTGCTAATAACTCAGAACAGAAGCCACTCCTGAAGTCCACCTTTCAGCCAAAGATTGGACAGGCCTTTAAAACAAACAATAACACACACGGAACGTGCTTCTCAGTTCAATCAAGTATCCAAGACCAAATGGGCAACACCAGCCAAAGGCAAAAATGAGAAGGCAGGAAGGGACCGGAAAACTGGAAAAATGGACACATAGAATCTAGGGTGGAAAGGGAAAGGGGTAGAGTGCTGACACATTGTGGGGACTGCAACCAATGTCACAAAACAATTTGTGTATAAATTTCTGAATGAAAAACTAATTTGTGCTGTAAACTTTCACCTAATACACAATAAAAAGAAATAAATAACTGCTTTAAAATTAGGAAGACAAAAGTAAATTTCAGGTAACCACAAAGGAAGTTAACAAACCTATGAAAGAAATATATGAAAAGCAAAATATGAAAGAAAAAAATCATAAAGACTCAGTAGAGGGAGGGAGGAGAGGGGAAATCACTAACTAGATAGTAGACAAGGGTTAACTTTCGTGAAGGGAAGGACAATATAATACAGGGGAGATTAGCACAACTGGACAAAAGCAAAAGCAAGGATGTTTCCTAGACACATTCAAACACTTTGAGGGACAGAGTAGCTGGGGCTGGGGCCTGGGGACCATAGTTTTGGGGGATATCTATCGACTGGCATAACATAGTTTATGAAGAAAATGTTCTACATCCCACTTTGGTGAGTAGTGTCTGGGGTCTTAAAAGCTTGCGAGTGGCCATATAAGATACATTTATTGGTCCCATCCCACTCGGAACAAAGGAAAATGAATAAAACCAAAGACGCAAGGAAAATATTAACCCAAAGGACTAAAGGACCAAATGAACCAGAGACTACACCAGGCTGAGACCAGAAGAACTAGATGGTGCTGGACTACCACCAATGACCGCCCTGACAGGGAACACAACAGAGAGTCCCGGACAAAGAAAAAATGTAGAAAAGAATTCAAATTCATGTAAAAAGACCAGACTTAATGGTCTGATAGAGACTGAAGGAATCCCTGAAACTATGACCCCCGGATGCTCTGTTAACCCAGAACTGAAACAATTTCCAAAACCCACTCTTCAGACAAGGTTTAGACTGGCCTATAAAACAAAAAACAATACATGTGAGGAATGCACTTCTTAGTTCAATCAAATATACGAGACCAAATGGGCAGCTTCTGTCCAAAAGCAGGAAGAGAAGGCAGGAAGGGACAGGGACCAGGAAAATGGACACAGGGAACCTGGGGTGGAAAGGAGAAGCGTGCTGTCACACTGTGGGGATTGCAATCATTGTCACAAAACAATATGTGTATAAATGTCTGAATGAGAAACTAACTTGAGCTGTGAACTTTTAACTAAAGCACAATAAAAAAAAAAGATCTGAACTATAAAGGTACACCTTGAGCATTCTATTTTACATTAATAAAAAATAATTTATTATGTTCTATTTTACAAGAGCCATAAACAGTTGCATCAAATTTATAGTGGCTTCAGAATATCTAATAAAAATATATGTAATATAGTTATAGCAAAAAGAGAAAGAAAACTAGATCATGTTGACTTCAATCTATGACTGTAAATAATCATACAGTGGATGTAGAATGTGTACATGATATTTATCATACAGGAAAGAATACATCAAGCACCTCAGAAAATATCAGCTATGCTCACATTTAAATTAAAAGTTATCTGTACTCTAAGTAGCTTTTTTTTTTTTTTGTAAATGTATCTTGAAAACTCTTTGTACAAAATGGAGAGAAAGAAGTCTGTGTGATTTCCTTGATAACCACTCTTCCAGAGATTACAAAGTGAATTCTTCTGAAATTCTAACTATCTAGTTTCTGATGTTACCTCCTGTCATCAAGAACTGGAATGCAGCTGGAAAGGAAAAAACTAGGTTATCTTAAAAGATCAGTGTCACTATCATACATGTTTATCAGGAGGTCAGACTTACAAAAAAAATATGGTTAGTTTGAATTATTTCTTCAATGATTTTAATACAGGTCACTGTCAAGAAAGAAGCCTCAAATAAAACTCTGACCAAGTTACAGCACAAGCTAATCCAAGTAACATCTTAAAATATTGTTCAAAGAGAAATGTTTGTTTTCTACATCGGTACCGTCTAGAGTCAAAAAACTGGAGGAAAATAAGTATAGTAACAAAATGTCAGCGAAAACAATGGTTAAATGTCAAATATATTAGAAACCTGATCATAAAGTTGTACTAAGTAAATAAGTGGAATACACATTTGTTATACCAGACAAATGAGTAAAATTCGTATTTCTGTTTAGTAAACATATTAAGCAAATATATTAAAAATTTTTCCAAAAAAGGAAAAAAAAAAAGAAGATTCAAAAGACCAGACTTACTGGTCTGACAGAGATTGGAGGAACCTTGAGAGTATGGCCCCCAGACAACCTTTCAACTCAGTACTGAAGTCACTCCTGCAGTTCATCTTTCAGCCAAAGATTAGACAGACCCATAAAACAAAACAAGACTAAATGGTTACACCAGCCCAGGGGCAAACACGAGAAGGCAGAAAGGGACAGGAAAGCTGGTATTGGGGAACCCAAGCTTGAGAAAAGGAAAGTGCTGACATGTTGTGGAGTTGGCAACCAATGTTACAAAACAATATGTGTATTCATTGTTTAATGAGAAACTAGTTTGCTCTGTAAACCTTCATCTAAAATACAGTAATTTTTTTTAATTATTAAATTGGGGGTTACAAAATGGTGATTTTCTAATTCCATCATTCTTTCTAAAAAAAGAGACAGTACACACAAAACCAACAAAGGAAATGAAAAGAAAATCTATCCACAATCAAAAAGAACTCAGCACAGAAAATTAAGCAGAACAAAGAAACCATCAACACCACAAAAAAAAAAAATAACAAAATAACAGTAATAAACTCACATCTATTAATAATCACACTGAATGTAAATGGCCTAAATGCACCAGTAAAGAGACAGAGAATGGCAGAATGGATAAAAAAAACATGACCCATTGATATGCTGTCTGCAAGAGACACACCTTAGACACAAAGATATAAATAAACTAAAACTTAAAGGATGGAAAAAGATACATCAAGCAAAAAATAACCAAAAACGAGCAGTAGTGGCAATATTAATCTCTGATAAAAGAGACTTTAAGGCAAAATCCACCACAAAAGACAAGGAATGACATTATACAGGCATATCTTGGAGATACTGTGAGTTCAGTTCCAGACCACCATAATAAAGCAAATATCGCAACAAAGCAAGTCACACAAATTTTTTGGTTTCCTAGTGCATATAAAAGTTATGTTTACACTACACTATAGTCTATTAAGTGTGCAATAGTATCATGTCTAAAAAAAGTTATGTCTAAAAACAATGTACATACCTTAATCAAAAAATACTTTATTGCTTAAAAATGCTAAACATCTTCTGAGCCTCCAGCAAGTCGTAATCTTTTTCTGGTGGAGGGTCTCGCCTTGATGTTGATGGCTGCTGACTGATCAGGGTGGTGGCTGCTGAAAGTTCAGGTCGCTGTGGCAAGTTATTAAAGTAAGACAAACAATGAAGTTTGCCACATCAATCGACTCTTTCACGAAAGATTGCTCTGTAGCTTGCAATGCTGTTTGCTAGCACTTCACCCACAGTAGAACTTCTTTCAAAATTGCAATCAATTCTCTCAAACTCTGCAGCTGCTTTATCAACTAAGTTTATATAATATTCTAAAAATGCTTTATTGTCATTTCAACAATGTTCACAGCATCTTCACCAGGAGTAGATTCCATCTCAAGAAACCACTTTCTTTGCTCATCTATAAGAAGCAATTCCTTATCCGTTAAAGTTTTATCATGAGATTTCAGCAATTCAGTCACATCTTCAGGCTCCACTTTTAATTCTAGTTCTCTTGCTATTTCTACCACATCAGTAGTTACTTCCTCCACTGAAGTCTTGAACCCCTCAAAGTCATCCATGAGGGTTGGAATCAACTTCTTCCAAACTCCTGTTAATGTTGACATTTTGACTTCATCCCATGAATTACGAATGTTCTTAATGGCATCTAGAATGGTGAATCCTTTCCCAAAGATTTTCAATTTACTTTGCCCAGATCCATCAGAGGAATCACTATTTATGGCAGCTATAGCCTTATGAAATGTATTTCTTAAATAATAAGACTTGAAAGTTGAAATTACTTGATCCATGGGCTGAAGAATGGATGTTGTGTTAGCAGGCATGAAAATATTAGTCTCTTTATACATCTCCATCAGAACTCTTAAGCGACCAGGTACATTGTCAATAAGCAGTAATATTCTGAAAGGAATCTTTTTTTCTAAGCAGTATGTCTCAACAGTGGGCTTAAAATATTTAGTAAACCATGTTGTAAACAGATGTGCTATTATCTAGGCTCTGTTGTTTTATTTATAGAGCACAGATAGCGTAGATTTAGCCTAATTCTTAAGGGCCCTAGGATTTTCAGAATGTTAAATGAGCACTGGCTTCAACTTAAAGTCACCAGCTGGATTAGCCCCTAACTAGAGTCAGCCTGTTCACTGCAGCTTTGAAGCCAGGTATTGACTTCTCCTCTCTAGCTATGAAAGTCCTAGATGGCATCTTCTTCCAGTATAAGGGCTGTTCCATCTACAATGAAAATCTGTTGTTTAGTGTAGAGCAAAAATAAATGAAACAGAGAACAGAAAAACAATAGAAAGAATCAACAAGACTAAAATCTGATTCTTTAAAAGGATCAATAAAATTGACAAACCACTGGCCAAACTGACAAACAGAAGATGCAATAACCCAAATAAGAAATGAGATGGGTGATGTTACAACAGAACCAACTGAAATTAAAAGGATCATAACAGAATACTACAAAAAAACTGTACTCCAACAAATCTGAAAACCTAGAGGAAATGGACAAACACACTACTTACCTAAAATAATACAACCTGAGGTAGAAAAATTGAATAGAACCATAACAATAGAAATTGAAGGGGTCATAAAAAAACTCCCAACAAAAAAAGTCCCCACCCAGACAGGCTTCACTGGAGAACTCTACCAAACATGAAGAATTGACACCAATCCTACTGAAACTATTCCAGAACACAGAAAAGGAAGGAATGCTCCCAAATTCATTATATGAAGCCAGCATAACCCTGATACCAAAGCCTGACAAAGACATCACTAAAAAAGAAAACTATATCCTTCATGAATATAGATGCAAAAATTCTCAGCAAAATCCTAGCTAACAAAATTCAACAGCATATTAACAAATAATAATACATTATGACCAAGTGGAATTCATACCAGGCATGCAAGGATGATTCACCATCAGAAAATCAATCAACATAATCCACCACATAAACAAAAACAAAGGAAAACAATCACATGATCATCTCTAAATATGACTACAAGAAACCAAAAGAGATCTACATAAATGGAAAAACATACCACGTTCTTGGATAGGAAAACTTAACATTGTGAAAATGTCAATACTATCCAAAGCAGTCTATAGATATAACGCAAACCCAGTCCAAATCCCAACAGCATTCCCCAACGAAATGGAAAAACTAGTCACTACTTTTATATGGAAGGGAAAGAGGCCCCGAATAAGTAAGGTACTATTAAAGAACAAAGTAGAAGGCCTCACACTACCTGATCTCAGACCTACTATACAGCCACAATAGTCAAAACAGCCTAGTACTGGTACAACAGACACATAGACCAATAGAACAGAATTCAGAACTCAGACATAAATCCATCCACCCATGGACAGCTGATCTTTGACAACGGACCAAAGTCCATTAAATGGGGAAAAGACAGTCTCTTCAACAAATGGTGCTGGCAAAACTGGGTATCTATCTGTAGAAAAATGAAACAGATACCATACACAAAAACTAAAACTAACTCAAAATGGATCAAAGACCTAAATATAAAACCTAAAACTATAAAGATCATGGAGCAAAAAATAGGGACAATGCTAGGGGCTCTAATATATGGCATAAATAGAATACCAAACATAACTAAAAATGCACACATAGCAGATGAATTAGATAAATGGGACCTCCTGAAAATTAAACACTTATGCTCAACAAAAGACTTCTCCAAAAGAATAAGAGAACCTATAGACTGGGAAAAAAAATTGGCTACAACATATCTGACAAGGGTCTAATGTCTAAAATTTATAGAAAACTTCAACACCTCAACAATAAAAAGAACACTACACAATGACAAAGCATAATGACAAATCCAACAAACATCTCACAACATGGATGAATTTGGAGGACATTATGCTGAGTGAAATAAGTCAATCACAAAAGGACAAATATTGTACAAGACCACTGTTATAAAGTAACAACAAAGGGTTTACATACAGTGAAGAAAAAACAGTAGTAACAAGACACTTTGATGGTTACCAGGGATGGGAGGGAGAAGGAGGGAAAATTACCAAATAGATAGAAGACACATGTTAATGCTGATGAAAGGAAAGGCATACACAATACAGTAGAAGTCAGCACAACATGACTAAGGCAAGAGAGGACATTGAGAGGAACGCAATAATAAAGGGCAACTACGGTAACTACTACAGCACAGACAATCCTGAATAGTATTAATAAACAATTTATGAATGGGTAAATAGGTAGATAGACTTGCCAAGAGGTGTGGGTGGGTGTAAGGGAGCACACCTATCAGCAGATACAGGTTTGGTGGTGGAAATTTCTACATACGTAACTGTAGACAATAGAGCATACAAGAGGCACAGTCACGGAAGCCTCTTAGACATAACCAAACACCTCACGGGGTAAAGTTCCTAGGCTCAGAGGCAAAGGACCATAGACTCAGGGGACATCTCTGTCAACCGACACAACATAGTTTATAAAGACAATGTTTTGCATCCTACTTTGGTAAGTAGCATCTGGGGTCTTAAAAGCTTGCGAGCAGCCATCTAAGATAGAACTGTTGGTCTCTTCCCATCTGGAGCAAAGGAGTGTGAAGAAAACCAAAGACTCAATGGAGCAATTAGTCCAAAGGACTAATGGACCACATGAACCACAGCCTACATGATCCCAAGACCAAAAGAACTAGATGGTGCCCAGCTACCACTACTGACCACTCTGACTGGGATCACAACAAAGGGTCCTGGACAAAGCAGGAGAAAAACGTAGAATAAAAAATCAAATTCACAAAAAAGACCAGACTTACTGGTCTGACAGAGATTGGAAGAACCCCTGAGACTATGGCCCTAAGGTACCCTTCTGACCTCGAACTGATGCCATTCCCGGAGACTACCTTCCAGCCAAACAACAGACAAGCCCATAAAATAAACAATAACACCCAAGAGGAACATGTTCCTTGGAACAATCAATTACATGAAATCAAAAGGGCAATATTTGCCCAAATGCAAAGATGAGACGGCAGGAAGGAGTAGAAAATCAGTATGAAAGGTAACAGGGAACCCAGGCCGGAACCCAGAATGCTGACACACTGTGGGGAATAAAATCAAGGCCATGGAACACTCTATGTACAAACTATCGAATGGGAATCTAATTTGCTCTGTAAACTTACACCTACTGCACAACTGGAAAAAAAAAAAAAAAACCCTTATGGAATGCAGTTCTACTTTGACACACAGGGGTTGCCATGAATCAGAGCTGACTCAATTAACCAAAAAAAAAAAAAAAAAACCTATTCTCTGTAGGGTTCAGTCTGATTCAGAAATAAATATAGATACATACACAGTGGTTATCTCTTCATAGCAGGACTTCAATTTTGGTCTTATAGCTTATCTGTATTGTCTAAATTTCCTACAATGAACATATATTACTTGTGTAATAAGAAAAAGTTTATGTTATAAAAAACAAAACAACTGAAAATGGCTTGGAGGCCAGACCAGAAAGATTTAAATGTAATTTCCCATTAATATACAGTTACTAATAATTTTCTCATAGACTGTTCAGGGGCCAGCATATTCCTATTTGAACACTAGCGGCCTCTCCTACCAGTTAAGCAAAATGCATGGGCACAGTGAGCTACAGAACTTAAAATAGAAGTGAACACTTAAAAATAATAAATAATCACAGCAAAGAAATATAAATCTCAAGATCTCGAACTTGGTTTCACAAACATACCTTCTTAAAAAGTACATTTACAGCTACTCCTTACAGTCCTTTGGAATGGGTCACTTCTCTTTGCAAGATGATGGGCACCTTACTCATCAAATCAAATGAAATGTTTCCTGTGAAAGGAATAAGCCTGAACAGAAAGACATGGGTTTCATCCATATCCAAACCATTCAGCAGATGCAGCAGAAAGGTGCAGCCATTCTAATTTTCAGTTTATGAAAAGATCTTGCAAGTAGGGTTAATGGAAACTTGAGGGCGTGGTTTTAAGTTGGAGTGAACTAAAAAAATTTTAGATAGATCGTTCATGCCTCATTTCCACTTTAATTCAAAAGCTCTAAGTATTGAAACTTGCTTCTTGGTTTTATCATGTTTTGCAATGTTTACTAGGCCTTGAACAGCTCAACAGCTATCTAGATAGTCAAGAGATAAACACAGAATCTGGCTTCTAAGCTGATGTTCCTGGAGGAAGAAGAAGAAAAACAGAAAATATACAGTTAAAGAGCCCCTTCAAACTGATCAGGCTCTTATCCCAAGGATGTTAACTCAGACCCCCTACTAAGAATAAAGGAAGAGGAGCAGGGAGAACACTACAGAAAACCCACCACTCCTGCCTTTGTATTTATAAGTGACATCAAGCAAAAGCTACCAAGCACAGCCTACAGAGGGAAAATAATTCACAAAACAGTATCATGCAGCAGGTTTCTAGGCAGGGAGGAGAGAGGTGAGCAGGAGAGGGGCTTGAACCTTAGGGAGAATGGAGGATTTACAAGCTGATCACATATTTCTCATCTTCTTCTGAACTCTCTGAGAAGTACCTCCTTGTTCCCCATGTCAATCTGAATCCCTGAGTCACTGCCCAAGAAGCCCAAAGTGCACTGCCTCAACATAAAAGTTCAACTCCAAGAGGACAGGGACCATGTATTACTTGTATGGGTATCCCAGGAGCCTAGTGCAGTGCCTGGCACATAACGGACACACAAATGGTCACTGCATGAGTGCTGTTCAAATTTCACCTATCTTTATTGAGAAGGATGACCCAAAATGAAAGCAATGAATTCTTGGTTTAGGAACTCCAGGACACACAATTATCCTCCAGGCAGAAATTGGAATGCAAGGTTTAAGCCATACTCTTTGATACCTGTGGATTCTCATGCTAATTTCTGAGGAATTTTTACATAAGGCTGCAAATCCAGAAAAATCAACATAAACAGCATTAACACTAGTGTAATGGTTCTATCATAACTTTACCAATAAGAAAACATTGCACAGCTTTCAATTTAAACAGATTTTAAAAATCAGAACCAAACCAAAAGGCAAGAAGTTAGTCCAATTTGTCAGTCATGATTTTCAAGGCTAGTGAAACTCCACTATGCCTTTACCGAAGGGACAGTATACTTACTCTCTGGCTGGAAGACAAACTCATATACCCAGACAACCAGCAGGGTCCACACGACACTCCATGCAATCAGCTGCCACGGCTCATACTTGGTGCAGTGCCCATTTACATAATTCTTGGCTTTTGTGGAGTATACTTCCAAAATCTCAAAGTAGGGCTCAAAAACCTTCTAGAAATACAAGACAGAAAAAACAAACATTACATTCAGAAAAAGAAACAAAGTCTGTTCTTAGTTTGTTACTAAACTCTCATTTTCCAAAGTCAAGGCCAATCGCCATCAGACCCCACCCAGCAATAATCTTATCATCCTCTAGACCCCTCTAGCTTCTGCTCTAGACACACCAGTGCACACTGCCACTTAAGAGCTCCGGTGACTTTGACAAGGTTTTTAATCTTCTCCCTCTACAAAATAAAAGGGTTGAAAATAAAAAGGATCATAACAGAGTACTATGAAACACTATACTCCGACAAATTAAAAACCTAAAAGGAACGGGCAAATTTCTAGAAACACACTACCTACCTAAACTAACACAAACTGAGGTCGAAAATCTGAACAGACCCATAAAAAGAGAAGAGACTGAAAAGGTAATATAAAAAACTCCCAAAAAAAAAAAAAAAAAAAGCCCTGGCCCAGATGGATTCACTGGAGAATTCTACCAAACATTCAGAGAAGAGCTTGAACTAGTATTACTCAAACTATTTCAGAACATAAAAAATGAAGGGATACTTTCAAATTCATTCTATGAAGCCAGCATAACCCTGATGCCAAAACCAGGCAAAAACAGCAAAAAAAGAAAACTATACACCAATATCTTTGATGAATACAGATGCAAGAATTCTCAACAAAATTCTAGCCACGATAATTCAGCATCATATTAAAAAAATAATACACGACGACCAAGTGGGACTTGTACCAGCTATGCAAGGATGGTTTAACATTACAAAATCGATCACCATAACCCACCACATAAACAAAACAAAGGAAAAGAATCACATGATCATCTCAATTGATGCAGAAAAGGCATTTAACAAAGTCCAACACCCACTCCTGATAAAATTCTCAATAATATAGGTATAGAAGGGAAATTCCTCAACATAATAGATAGTATCTATACAAAACCAACAGCCAACATTATTCTTAACGGACAGAGGCTGAAAATACTCCCCCTGAGAAAACGAACAAGACAAGGATGCCAAGGCAGGGACAAGATGGCGAAGTAGTCAGACGCTTCTGGTGGACCCTCTTACAACAAAGACCAAAAAAACAAGTGATTCAATTATATATGGCAATCTGGGAGCCCTGAACATCAAAGGCAGACTTGAGGAACTGGAATGAGTGGCAGGGGGAGGGAGAGACGGTTCGGAAGCAGCGAGGAGTTGCCACACTGACCCGGCAAGAGCCTGAGAACTTTAGGCCTGATCAGCTCAGGGGTGAGGCAGACAAGCACCCGTGCTTGAGAGGTGCGTTTTCCGCATCGGGAGAGACCCAGCACCAGAGATTCTACACAGCCACCCAGAACCAGTCAGAAGCAGCCCTCTATGAAAAGTAAGTACTTGAGTACGGCTTACCGTGCTGACCAAAAACACCCCCTTAGGGAAAACCTCTCTCCCATTTACCTCCCTGCTCCCTGCTCTGCATTGGGTCCCCAACCAGCATCAGCAATTGCTGAGCTCCCTGGGACGGAAGTAAGATCCATCACATGCCCGGAGCCATTTCTCCTACCTTGGACAGTGAACAAATTAACAAAGGGGAAAAAAATAAACTGCTGGCTCCCTTAAGCCAGGAACCCAGGGTAGGAACAGCTCCTTTGCCTACACACAGGCATAAGGAATCCACAGGCTTTGAGTGCCTTTCCTCCTGCATAGACTCGTGTGGACCCATCTCAACAACATAGGCCTTCATTACCACAGTACAACAGGGTATATACCAGAAATCTAACTTCAACTATTACAGCTGTGAAGTGACAAGTTCGTAACATGTGACACTCCTCTGCCCATTAAGCAGGGTCTTCACCTACCCACATCAGGGGCCTGAGGACTGGTGGCTCCACCCACGCCAACTAGCCACCTGCGATAGGGGCCCATGAATAAGTGGTGCCCCCAGTCCTTACAGCCAACAGCATTAGGTGCTCATAGTCTGGCTGCAAAACCCACCCACCTACGCGCTGTATGGAACAGGGACACACCTTCCTCCTGGACACTCGGGGGTGGCCGTAAGCCCCCTGCCTTACTCAGAGTGTGTCCCCCTGCTGCAGACAGATGCCTGTGCCTAAACCAATCACCCATGCCTGTCTAGGACTGTAAGTGAGAGGCTACAGCACACTCTTGGTGGTTATCTATAAGGACACCTGAGCTGAATCCATACAGGAGTGGGCAGACTCCTGGGCTCACATACCTACTAACAGATCTAACCACCTGGTGACAGGACATTAGGGGTACAAAGGTACCAATAATCAAATTAGCTCATACGAGCAGCCTATTGGAGCATATCAAAACAAAACCAAAAGCTAGGACACAGTAAACATAAATAAATGTAATAACTTATTGATGGCTCAAAGACAACAGTCAATACCAAATTACATAAAGAGGCAATTCATGATGGCTTCAGCAAGCTCCTAAAATAAAGAATCCAGAAATTTTTCAGAGGAGGAAAATTTCTTGGAATTACTGGAGGCAGAATACAAAAATTAATATACAGAACTCTTCAAGAAATTAGGTATGAAATTAAGCAAAACGCAGAACACGCAATAGAGGAAATTAAAAAGATTAGAGAAGATCATAATGACAAATTTAACAGGCTGCAAGAATCTACAGAGAGACAGAAATCAGAAGATTAACAATAAAACGTCAGAATTAGACAACTCAATAGAAAGTCACAGGAGCAGAAATGAGGCAATGGAAGTCAGAATTAGTGAGACTGAAAATAAAGCACTTGACATCAACTTATTTCAGAAAAAATCAGATAAAAGGATTTAAAAAAATGAAGAAACCCTAAGAATTATGTGGAACTCTATCAAGAGGAATAATCTACGAGTGATAGGGGTACCAGAATGGCCGGGGTGGGGGGGCGGGGGAGGACAACAGAAAACACAGAGAGAAATGTTGAAGATTTACTGGCAGAAAAGTTCCCTGATACCGTGAAAGATGAGAAGATATCTATCCAAGATGCTCATCAAACTCCACATACAGTAGTTCCCAAAAGAAAGTCACCAAGACATAATCAAACTTGCCAAAACCAAAGATGAAGAAAGAATTTTAAGAACAGCTAGGCATAAACGAAAAGTCATCTACAAAGGAAAGTCAATAAGAATAAGCTCAGACTACTCAGCAGAAACCATGCAGGCTAGAAGGCAATGGGATGACATATATAAAGCCTTGAAGGAAAAAAAACTGCAAACCAAGTATTATATATCCAGCAAAACTGTCTCTCAAATACGATGGTGAAATAAAGGCATTTCCAGATAAGTAGAAGTTTAGGGAATTTGCAAAAACCAAACCAAAATTACAAGAAATACTGAAGGGAGTTCTCTGGTTAGAAAATCAGTAACATCAGATAACAACCCAAGACAAAACAACCAGATATCAACCCAGATAGGGAAGTCACAAAAAAACTCGAAACTGAAACACTGATAATAGGCAAACAGATGTCAACATGCAAAAGATGACAACATTAAAATAAAAAAGAAAAACTTAAATAATATAGACACAGATTTTTCATATGGAGAGGAAGTCAAGGCGATAAACAGAAATAAAAGTCTTACATAAACTTAGAAAAACAGGGGTAAATATTAAGGTAACCATAAAGGAAACAATCCTGCAAGTCAAAATAAAAAACTAGAAAAATATAAAGACTCAGCAAACACAAAATAAACAACAATGAAAAAGATGAAAAAAATACATAAAGAAAACCGACTCAGCACAGAAAATTCTGTGGAACAAAGAAACTGTGAACAACACACAAAAAAAGACATCAAAGTGACAGCACTAAACTCATACCCATCAATAATTATGCTGAATATAAATGGACTAAATGTACCAATAAAGAGACAGAGTGTAAGACTGGATAAAAAACACGATCCGTCTATATGCTGTCTACAAGAGACACACCTTAGACTTAAAGATACAAACGAACCAAAACTCAAAGGATGGAAAAAAATATATCAAGCAACCAACACTCAAAAAACAGCAGGAGTGGCAATATTAATCTGACAAAATACCCATTAAAGTAAAATGCACCACAAAGGATAAGGAAGGACACTATATAATGACTTAAGGGTCAGTACAGCAATAGGACATAAGTAGAATAAATACATACGCACTCAACGACAGTGCTCCAGAATACATAAAACAAACTCAAACAGCACTGAAAAGAGAGACAGACAGCTCCACAGTAGTACTAGGAGACTTCAACACACCACATTCGGTGAAGGACAGAACATCGAGAAAGGAGCTCAACAAAGACACAGAAGAGCTAAATGCTACAATCAATCAACTTGATCTCACAGACATATATCGAACACTCCACCCAACAGCAGCCAAGTAAACTTTCTTTTCGAACGTACATGGAACATTCTCCAGAACAGACCACATACTAGGCCATAAAGCAAGCCTTAAAAAAATCCGAAGCATTGAAATATTACAAAGCATCTTTTCTGACCATAAAGCCATTAAAGTAGAAATCAACAACAGAAAAAACAAGGAAAAAAAAATCACACACATGGAAATTGAACAACACCTTGCTCAAAAACTACTGAGTTATAAAAGACATTAAGAATGGAATAAAGAAATTCATAGACTCAAACGAGAATGAAAACACATCCTACCAGAACCTTTGGGACACACCCAAAGCAGTGTTCAGAGGTCAGTTTATAGCAATAAATGCACAAATCCAAAATGAAAAAAAGACCATAATCAAAACATTAACCCTACAACTCGAACAAGTAAAAAGAGAGCAGCAAAAGAAGCCATCAGGCACAAGAAGAAAGGAAATAAGAATTAAAGCAGCATTAAATGAAATAGAGAAGAGAAAAACAATTGAAAGAGTAAACAAGACCAAAAGGTGGTTCATTGAAAAGATCAACAAAATTGATAAACCACTGGCCAAACTGACAAAAGAAAAACAGAAGAGGAAGCAGACAAACTGCATAAGAAACGAGATGGGTGATATGACAACAGACCCAACTGAAATTAAAAGAATCATAAAAGAATACTATAAAAAATTGTACTCTAATAAATTTGAAAACCTCGAGGAAATGGACAAATTTCTGGAAACTCACTTACCTACTTAAATTAATGAACAACTAAATAAATCCATAACAAAATAAGAGACTGAAAAGGCAATCAGGTAATTAAAAGGTAAAATTAATTAAATTAATAACTAATTAATAATTAAT